>NC_064645.1:37874220-38178915 GCF_023864345.2 Schistocerca serialis cubense | reverse complement strand
TTATGAAACAATCGTGCCAGAGGAGGCTGAGCAACGGTATGGTATGCAGGGGTGTATGGTGTGGACAAAGTTTTATACGCCTGGCGCACTGTAAGTAGCCGTCGCCGCATATGAAGTGGCGGTTCACCTGCCTCTGCACAGAGGCTTGGTATGGGGATAGTTCGGAATGCCCCAGTGGCCAACCGAAGCCCTTCATGGTGCACAACGTCCAACAACTTTAAGTAAGAAGGCCTCGCAGACCCATACACCGTGCATCCATAATCGAGCCGAGATCGCACAAACGCCCTGTAAAACTGGAGCAGACAAGTCCTGTCAGCTCCCCATGTACTGTGGCTAAGACATTTTAAAATACTTAAAGCCTTATGTGACCGCCGCTGATAAAACAGCTCTATATTTAACAATCATAACAACCGTTAGCTCGACGAAAGATCCGTACCCAAAAACTGGAAAGTTGCACAGGTCACACCAATATTCAAGATAGGTAGTAGGATTAATCCACTTAATTACAGGCCCATATCATTAACGTCGATATGCAGCAGGATTTTGGAACATATATTGCGTTCGAAATTATGAATTACCTCGAAGAAAATGGTCTATTGACACACAGTCAACACGGTTTTAGAAAACATCGTTCCTGTGAAACACAACTAGTTCTTTATTCGCATGAAGTGTTGGGTGCTATTGAAAAGGGATTTCAGATTGATTCCGTATTTCTGGATTTCCGGAACTCTTTTAACACTGTATCGCACAAACGGCCTGTAGTGAAATTGCGTGCTTATGAAATATCGTCTCAGTTATGTGACTGGATTCGTGGTTTCCTGTCAGAGAGGTCACAGTTCGTAGTAACTGATGGAAAGTCATCGAGAAAAACAGAAGTCATTTCCGGCGTTCTCCAAGGTAGTGTTTTAGGCACTTTGCTGTTCCTTATCTATATAAACGTTTTAGGAGACAGTCTGAGCAGCCGTCACAGGTTGTTTGCAAATGGTGCTGTCGTTTATCGACTAGTAAAATGATCAGAAGATCAAAACAAATTTGAAAGCGATTTAAAGAAAATCTATATGGTGCATAAATTAGCAGTTGACCCTAAATAGTAAGACGTGTGTTTCCACAGGACTACCACGTCCTGACGTACATAACGACAGCCCGCAAAAATTTCGCGTAATTACTTCCGGACTCAGGGACCCATGTACCGGCTAGTTCCGAATCCTCACTACTGCCTCGACGAGTCCAGTGTCTCTCCTTCGGCATCCAAGTGCCCTGTCACAGCCAGTGTCGTCTGCACCCTGCAACTCGTTTTCTGGAGCTGGCTGTCCAACGGAAAGATTTTTTTTTGTGCGTCACGGTTTTACACTAATACAATGGGACACCTTTTAATGTCGTGTCGGACTCTCTTCTGCCCGGCGTAGTCCGGCAATTCGACGTGGCACGGACTCAATAAGTTGTTGGCAACAGAGATTAGATTAGATTATATTAGATTAATTATTCATTCCATAGACCCACAAAAGAGGGGATCCTCGTGGGTGTGGAACATGTCAGATAAACACTTTACTAAAATGAAATTAGAAAAACTTGAGTTTCACTAATTTTAATGATCAATAAACAGTAAAATTATGTACATGAATTAGAATTAAACTTCTAATATTTGCAGGTTCAATACTTAAATCTGCTTTCATTAAATCCATCATTCACACAGTAGCTAGTTACTTGGTTATTACAACCAAATATTGTCAAAAATTGAAGAAAATTATTCATTTCAATGATCCTCAGTTAAGAACAGTCAAATCATGTACAATATTTAAAATTAAACTTCCACTGTTTACAGACTTAAGACTTACATCTGCTTTCCATACATCCATCATTCACACAGTAGCTAGTTACTGGGCTGTTAACAATCAAGGACTGTCAAAAATTAAAGTATAATAAATTTTCATTAAAATGGTCTACTGCACTTGTTGAGAAATTCATGGATGGAACAGAAGGAGTTGGCCACCAAAAATTCTTTTAAATTATGTTTAAATTGTGCCTTGTCTGAAACTAAACTCTTGATGGTTGCTGGTAACTTATTGAAAATATGCGTTGCTGAATACTGGACTCCTTTCTGGGCAAGAGTAAGTGATTTTAAATTTTTATGTATATTGTTCTTATTCCTAGTTTTGATACTGTGTACTAAGCAGCTAGTTGGAAAAAGAGATGTATTATTTACAACAAACTTCATTAAGGAATAAATATACTGAGAAGCTGTATGCCCAGTTCTTTGAATAGGTTTCGACATGATGTTCTTGGATTTTCACTACACATTACTCTTATTATACGCTTCTGTATTCTAAAAATTTTTTCTCTGTTTGTGGAGTTACCCCAAAATATGATGCCATATTACATAATGGAGCGAAAATAAGCAAATATGCCAGTTTTTTTATATTTATATCTCGTATGTGTGACATCATTCACCTTGCAAACACAGACTTGTTTAGGAGCTTTAGCAGTTCGTTAGTATGTCGCTCCCATCTGATTTTATTATCAAGTTTACACTCTCAACTTCACCTATTTCCACGTCATCATATTTTATACTCACACTAGAAGGAAATCTCTTGGAAGTTCTGAACTGAATGTAGTGGGTCTTATCAAAGTTTAATGGCAGTGAATTGGCTGTGAACAATTTATTAATGTCAGTAAAAATATGATTAGCTGCCCTTTCTGAATTTACATTTGATTTACTATTTATTGCAGTGTTGAGCCACGCTGTCGTTTTAGCCATCAGTAATTACGAAAGTGTTGCCGGTGCAAGGATTTTGAGCACGAGCTGACCTGTCGATTACACGACATAAATGTTCGATGGGATTCATGTCGTGCTATCTGGATGGCCAAGTCTCTCACATGAATTGCCCAGAATGTTCAGCAAAGCACCACGAACTTACGACGCATTGTCACCCATAAAACTTCCATCGTTGTTTGGGAACATGACGTCCATGAATGGCCGCAAATGGTCTCCAAGAAGCGGACATCCATAGGACCCTGTCCATTATATATAAACACAGCCCACACCCTTATGGAGCCACCACCAGCTTGCCCAGTGCCTTGTTCACAACTCGGGTCCGCGACTTCGTGCACTCTACAACACACTCCAACCCTACCATCAGCTCTTGCCAACTGAAACCAGGACTCATCTGAGCAGGTCACGGTTTTCCAGTCGTCTAGGATCCAACCGATATGGTCACGAGCCTGGAACAGACGCTTGCAGGCGAAGTTGTGGTTTCAGCAAAGGCACTCGCGTCGGTTGCATGTTGCTATAGTTCATTAACGCCAAATTTGTCCGCTGTGTCGTAACGGATACGTTCTTCGTCTGTCGCACATTGATTTGTGCCGTTCTTTCACGCAGTGTTGCTTGTCTGCTTGCACTGACACCTCTACGCAAACGGCTGAGCGATTCTAGGCGCTTCAGTCCGGAACCGCGCTACTGCTACAGTCGCAGGTTCGAATCCTGCCTGGGGCATGGATGTGTGTGATGTCCTTAGGTTAGTTAGGTTTAAGTAGTTCTAAGTTCTAGGGGACTGATGACCTCAGATGTTAAGTCCCATGGTGCTCAGAGCCATTTGAACCATTTTTCTCTACACAAACGCCACAGCTCTGGATCGTCAAGCGGCGGTCGTCGGCCACTGTGTTGGCCGTGGTGAGGCACACCGCCCGGAATGTGGTATTCTCAGCTCACTCTTGGCACTGTGGATCGCGGAATATTTAACTCCCTAACGATTTCCGAAATGAGATGTCCCGTGCGCTTAGCGCCAGCCACCATCCCGCATCCAAAGTTTGTTAATTCACGTCGTTCAGTGATAAGCACGCCGGAGATGTTTTCACGTGAATAACTGAGTACAGACAAGAGCTCCGCCAATGGACTGCCGTGTTATACCTAGTGCAAGAGATACTACCGCCATCTGTATTCGTGCACATCGCCATCCCATCACTTTCATCAGTTCAGTATACGTCGCTGTTTCCTGATTTATTCTGTTAGTTAGCATTACCCACCATACATCACGTCAACATCAACACAGATTCCTACTCTCCTAACATACATACAAATAATGAAAATAATCACGAGACACATAAATCACTAATCACCATCTGAACTTTAAATGTGTCTGACCGTAGCTATTTGTTACCGACACACTACGGCATTCCGGCTTTGTCATCCTGGACTACACGAATTTCTGCAGTAATGAAACAATAACTTAATGCACAACACAAATAACAATAAAAAAACATCGTAAGAAATAAGACGTAGGGTCAGAATCCACTAAAGAAATTCTGAAAGGAAAAGATAAGATTTGCACACCACAGAACTTATATAATAAACTCTACCCTTTGAATTTACAATACACAAATTGGAATTGTAACAAAGCTAGTTGTAGGTTCATACAACAGAAATGAAATTTTATCACTGAGCTAGTGGTCAATCTTCCTTCAAAATTGGTGAAGTACAAATTATGTACTGAAAGGATAATTCCCTAAAAACTTAAAAAAGCTGTCATTTTGTGAACTATCCTAAACCAGGATCACCATTATTTTACGTAAATTACCATTTTGTTTATAACGTATAGCGTTTATACATGTGGTTGCCTAAAGTTTTCTCCTCAGTGTAATTGTAACATCTACAAATAACTGAACCATCCTTGCTACTGACAACCTATACTTAGGGATTTCCGTAAAACGAAGTATCGTGTTGAGGTTTTTCTTAACTTCAGTTAAGCAAATCAGACCAATTATTCCTGTTGGGATGCAGCTAGGATGAATCATAACTTGGACAAAGTAAATTATTTATTGTCGAAAAATGTATATATTTGTAAAATTGTATAAATATGAAGTACACAGTGTCAGACTCTACGCTAAATGTAATTTGGAGATTGCTAGAACATGCATTGCATTTGACTTTCTTTTCACCGCACTCTCGTTCATTAGGTTGACACGATAGCGGCTGATACTGAATAACGGTGAGGAACGGGAGACCCATACTGTGACTCGCACTTACAGAAAGAAGCTCAGTGGACAAGCAAAAGGAACGCAACACATTAACTGTGAGTGCTTCCCTATCCGCCGAGCCGAACTGGAGATATCACTTTTGAAACAGAGATAGGAACTATACTGCACCGGTGATCTGCTCACTGGGGCGCCTATTATTCTCTGCCCACACAGTGGAAACAAACTCCAAGGGTGAAATTATCTCAGCACAAGCCTGAACACGAGTCAAGATGTCTGGTTTATCGCTAGCCGGATAAAGAAATTCGATTCAGGAGTACTATCGTAAAGAAACTGTTCAGTGTACGGCTGAATCCACAGAGAGATAAAGACTCGCCATTCGAGTAAACAGAATGCAACTCTGTTCATAGAGACATTGTCACCTAAAAGAGAGGATAAATCACCCTGGAGATTAAAAGCACGCCTGAGAGCGGTTAAAAGAGGACATTCCAACAACAGATGGGCCACCGTCATGGTTGCACCACAGCGACAATGAGGGGGGTCCTCTCGACGCAGCAGATGACCATGCGTCAGCCAAGAGTGACCAATGCGGAGCCTACAGAGAATAACAGAATCCCTGCGAGAGGCCCGCATGGAGGAACCCCACACGGTCGTGGTCTCCTTTACACGCCGCAGCTTGTTGGGTACAGACAGAGTGCGCCATTCGTCTGCCCACATTCCCAAGACCCGACGGCGTAACACCGATCGGAGATCAGTTGCCGGGAGGCCGATCTCCAACGGCAGTTTGCGGGTGGCTTCTTTAGCGAACTTGTCGGCGTGTTCGTTGCCCGCTATCCCAACGTGTCCCGGGGTCCATATGAACACCACTGAACGTCCACACTGTGCAAGAGCATGAACGGACTCCTGGATGGCAACAGCAATGGGATGGCGTGGGTAGCACTGGTCAAGAGCCTGTAGACTACTGAGAGAGTCACTGCAAATGACATAAGACTCGCCAGTGCTGGTACGAATACGCTCAGGGGCACGAAAAATGGCTGTTAGCTCTGCGGTGTAAACACTGCAGCCGTCCGGCAAGGAGCGCTGGTCTACATAGTCCACATGATCATAAGCGTACCCCACACGGCCGTCAACCATCGAGCCATCTGTATAGATAGCCTCCGAGTCGCGGGATGCGTCGAGGAGAGCAAGAAATTGGCGGCGCAAGACTGCAGGAGGAACTGAATCCCTTTGCCATTGTGAGAGGTCCAGCCGAAGCTGCGGCCGACGAATACACCAAGGTGGTGTATGTGGGTGGACCCGAAAAGCAGATGGAAGAGGCAAAGACTCGAGTTCACTAAGGAGTGACCGAACACGGATCCCAATTGTATGGCCTGATCGAGGCCGCCGGTGTGGGGTATGGACTGCCGCATTAGCGAAAAGGAGACGGTAGTTAGGGTGACAGGGCGAACAACGGACGTGAGCAGCATAGAGGGCTAACAGTTGTTGACGCTGAACGCGAAGCGGAGGAACGCCAGCCTCAGCAAGGAGGCTATTAAAAGGGCTGGTGCGGAATGCTCCTGTCGCCTGTCGAACCCCACAGTGGTGAACGGGGTCCAGCAGTTGCAACGCTGAGGGCGACGCTGAGCCATACGCCACACTCCCATAATCCAGTCGGGACAGCACAAGGGCATTGTAGAGCTGCAGCAGCGTGTTACGATCTGCACCCCAAGTTGTGTTGCTCAGGCAGCGGAGGGCATTCAGATGCTGCCAGCACTGACGCTTGAGCTGACGAATATGTGGAAGCCAAGTAAGCCGGACATCGAACAGCAATCCCAGAAAACGGTAAGTGTCAACAACCCTGAGCAAGGCATCCTGAAGATAGAGCTCAGGGTGGGGATGGGCAGTTCGACGCCGACAAAAGTGCATAACACAAGTCTTCGCAGGAGAAAATTGAAAGCCATGGGCTAGGGCCCACGCCTCCACCTTGCGTATGGCTCCCTGTAGCCGACGTTCTGCAACACCAATGGTGGAGGAGCTGAAAAAGATGCAGAAATCGTCAGCATATAACGTGGGTGAGACAGACGACCCTACTGCTGCTGCAAGGCCATTAATGGCCACAAGGAAAAGGGGCACGCTCAATACAGAGCCCCTTGGAACGCCGTTCTCCTGGATATGAAGTGAACTATGGGATGTGCTAAGTAAAACGCGGAATGTCCGAACAGATAAAAAATTCTGAATAAAAATGGGGAGAGAGCCCTGGAGACCCCACCCGTGCAACGTGGCGAGAATATGGTGCCGCCACGTAGTGTCATATGCTCTGGAGAGATCGAAAAAGACGGAGACGGGGTGTTGGCGCCTGGAAAGAGCAGTGCGGATTGCAGACTCAAGGAAGACCAAAGTATCGGCGGTGGAACGGCCCTGACGGAAGCTGCTCTGGCACGGAGCCAGAAGACCCCGAGACTCGAGCAGCCAACACAGCCGTCGACTCACCATACGTTCCAGTAGCTTGCACAGAGTGTTTGTCAAGCTGATGGGCCGATAGCTATTCACATTAAGTGGGTCCTTACCAGGCTTCAGCACTGGAACGATGGTACTCTCTCGCCACTGCGACGGAAAGACACCATCGCCCCGGAGGCGGTTGAAGATGGCAAGAACACACCGCTGACAGTCCGGGGACAGGTGTTTGAGCATCTGATTGTGGATGCCATCTGGCCCAGAGGCTGTATCGGGGCACTGTGCCAGGGCGCTTTGGAGTTCCCACAAACTAAATGGGGCGTTATACGCCTCAGGGTGGCGAGAAGCAAAAGAAAGCCGTTTCCCTTCCTCTCGGCGTTTTAGCTCACGAAACGCGGGCGGATAATTCCCCGACGCAGAGGCCCAAACATAGTGCTGTGCGAAATGCTCGGCGATTGCATCGGCATCGGTGGATAGCGCCCCGTTGATGGTAAGCCCTGGGACACCTGTGGAGTGCTGCAATCCATAGATGCGCCGAATCTTCATCCACACCTGGGAGGGTGAAGTACGGGAACCAATGGTGGAAACGTACCTCTCCCAGCACTCCTGTTTCCGCCTCTTGATGGGCCGCTGTGCCTGGGCACGGAGGTGTTTAAAGAAAATGAGGTTCTCCAAAGACGGATGCCGCTTATGTCGCTGAAGAGCCCGCCGACGTTCTTTAATGGCTTCAGTGACCTCTGGAGACCACCAAGGCACTGACTTTCGCCGGGGGCACCCTAACGAACGAGGAATGGTACGTTCCGCAGCGGAAACAATCGCTGCAGTCAGTATCTCAACCGCCACATCGATGGTACCGTGGGGGAGAGATTCAACAGTGGCAGCAGAGGAGAACGTTTCCCAGTTTGCCTTGCTAAATGCCCATCTAGGCAGGCCTTCATGGGATCGACGCTGGGGTAGTGAAAGGAAGATGGGAAAATGGTCACTACCACACAAGTCGTCATGGACTCTCCCGTGGACCGATGGTACAAGCCCTGGGCTGCACAACGACAGATCTATGGCCGAGAACGTGCCATGCGCCACACTGAAATGCGTGGCAGCGCCAGTGTTTAAGAGGCAGAGGTCGAGTTGGGAGATGAGATTCTCGACATCTCTGCCTCGGCCAGTAATCTTGGATCCACCCCACAGGGGATTGTGGGAGTAAAAATCCCCAAGGAGAAGAAAAGGCGTGGGAAGTTGGGTGACAAGTGCAGCCAAGTCGGTCAGGGAGACCGTACCACCTGGAGGGAGATAGACACTGCAGATTGTTATGTCCTGGGTAGTCCTTACGCGGACAGCCACAGCTTCCAATGATGTTTGAAGGGGCACAGGAGCACTATATACAGAGGTGAGGACATACACGCAGGCTCCACCTGACACACTATTGTATGTGCTACGGTTGCAGTAATAGTGTGTGTGTGTGTTTGAGGTTAAGGGGGCGCTAAACAGCGGGGTCATCAGCGCCCAAACGCATAAAAACAGGAACACATGCAGTGAAGGGACTAAGACGGACAGCGAACAAGGGGAACAGCTAAAAGACACAGACCTGACGCAGTTCCAAATCCTCACATACAGAGGCAAAACAAGAGGAGAAGGAGTGCACTAAAAAAGGAAAGGAAACACAAGGAAGGAGGACAGAAACCGAAGGGAAACAAGGAGGTATTCGTGACTGGCGTACCTCTTACCTAAAATCTGGGTGAGCCAGTCATCCAGCAGCACATTAAAACCCTCTCCCTAAAATCCGAGGCAACAAATTGGACAGGACACAAAACCGCAAAACCTTAACCACAGACGTTGCGTCGTCTTGCAAAATAGAGAGCAAATCCGGTGGCAAAGAAACCACCGCCCTCTGGTCAGAGAATAAAAGACAGTCAAGTAAAATGTGGCGGACAGTAATCTGGACGCCACAAGCACTGCAGATTGGGGGGTCCTCCCGCCGGAGTAAAAAACCATGTGTGAAGGGACTGTGCCCGATGCGGAGGCGAGTGAGGAGAACCTCATCCCGCCTGCATGACTGGTAGGACGTACGCCATGGCCGCGTGGTGGCCTTGACCAGACGCAGCTTATTGTCGCCGACTGCCAGCCACTCCTCTTCCCATTGACGCATAACACGAAAACGCAGGAGGGAGGTAACAGCATGGAGGGGGACGGCACATTCAACAACGTGAGGGAAGGAACATGCATCTTTGGCAGCCACATCCGCCAGTTCGTTTCCCCTAATACCCACGTGCCCTGGCACCCAGCAGAAAGAAACCTCCTTCCCCTGCCGTTGCAGGTGGAGTAGGGCATCATGGATGTTCTAGACGACCGTATCCGCTGGGTACAAGTGTTGAATGGTCTGAAGGGCACTCAGGGAGTCAGAACAGATGAGGAACTTACGACTGGGAAAACATCTCATCTGCTCCAATGCCCGCAGGATCGCAAACAATTCGGCATCAAAGATGGTAAACGCCTCAAGACGCCGTAACTTGACGACTCGATCAGGGAAAACAACAGCACAACCAACAGAGTCCCCCTGTTTAGAGCCATCCGTAAATACTGGTACATGGTCCGGATGCTGGTGTAAAATATCGGAAAATAAGGAGGTAAAAACTAACGCAGGAGTGCAGCTCCTCCGGTACTCCGACAAGTCTAAAAGGACGCTGGGCCTCTGGAGCAACCAGGGAGGGAGACGAGTAAAACCCAGTTGTTGGGGGGCCACACGCTCCACACCAAGGGACTCAAGCAGATGCTTGGCACGAATCCCAAATGGTCTCGTTGCCCTGGGACGACTGGAAAAGAGACGTTCCATAGGCGGTCGGGCAACGGTAGGATACGCAGGGGAGGTAGGACAGGGAGTTTCCGCCGGATGGTGAGCGGCGGTTCCCCTGCCTCAGCACACAGGCTGGGGATGGGACTAGTACGGAAGGCACCAGTGGCCAGCCTGATACCCTCATGGTGTACTGCGTCAAGAATCTTCAGATACGAAGGCCTTGCTGATCCATACACGGTGCAACCATAGTCAAGACGCGATCGGACGAAAGCCCTATAAAATTGCAGCAGACGCGCCCGATCTGCTCCCCAGGACCGATGGCTCAGACACATCAAAATATTCAGTGCCTTCAGGGCCCGCACCTTGAGGTCTTTAAGGTGAGGCAACCACGACAACTTAGAATCAAAAGTGAGGCCCAGGAACCTCACAGTGTCTCTAAAAGGAAGAATGTTGTCCCTCAGACGCAATTCAGGGAAGGTAAAAAGACGTCGAGAACGATTAAAATGAACACACACACATTTGTCTGCAGAAAAGGTAAAACCCGCCTTCGCAGTCCGAATGGAGATGGGGAGACGGCCACGAAAGCCCCACTGATGGAGTTGATGGAGGATGAGGCGGCGCCAAGTAGTGTCATACGCCTTATTAATATCAAAGAATACACCTAGACGATGCTGGTTACATAGGAAGGCCTGCTGGATGGCCGCCTCAAGCAGGATCAAGTGGTCGATAGTGGAACGACATCTCCGAAAGCCACACTGAGAGGGGCTAAGGAGCTGCCTGGACTCGAGCAGCCAAAGCAGGCGATGGTTGACCATGCGTTCCAACGTCTTCCCGACACAGATCGTCAAAGCAATACTCCAATAACTACTGGGATGCGTTCGGTCCTTCCCTGGTTTGAGGAGGGGAATCAAAATCGCCTCCCTCCACGAGTCAGGGAACGTGCCGGATGACCATATCATATTAAAACAATTCAGGAGAACTTCCTTGGAAGGCAGTAACAAGTGCTGCAGCATGCTGTACCGGATTTGATCATGACCCGGCGCAGTATGATGAGCCACAGGCAGCGCCGAATCCAGTTCCCACATTGTGAAGGGGCAGTTGTAGGGTTCAGAATTTAGAGACTGGAAGTCCAAGTGACCCCTATCGATGGCAGTGCGGTAGCGGCAGAAATCTGGATCACAGTTAATAGTGGCGGTAGATGCCGCAAAATGCATGGCCAGTGTCTGGGCAATGTCTCTCGGCGCCGTGAGAACACGTCCCTGATGCAGCAATGCCGTGACAGGTAGCTGGCCGAGTTTCCCGGAAATCCTCCCGATGGCTTCCCATACTTTCGTAGAACTACTGGAGCGGGAGATGGAGTTCAAGAACGATTACCATGACCGTCGTTTGCTGTCTTTAATCACTCGCCGCGCTTTGGCCCTTGCCACCCGAAAGGCCGCAAGATTGTCAGCCGAGGGTCGGCACTTGAAGCGGCACAGAGCTGCACGGCGGGCTCGGATGGCTCTGCGGCACTCAGTGGTCCAGCAAGGGACAGGACGGCTCTTGGGAGGACCGGATGACCGTGGGATTGACAATTCAGCAGCATGGGAGATCACGGCTGTAACATGGTCTACCCATTCGTGGACACTGGCACGGTGTTCCAAAACACCCAGTTGGCTGAAAAGTGTCCAGTCAGCTCGGCAGAGGTGCCACCGTGGCGGCACTGGTAATGCCATAGCCTCATCCAGGAGGCGAATCCAAAGGGGGAAGTGGTCACTAGAATGGAGGTCAGCAGCAACCTCCCACAGAGCAGAATCCGCGAGTGCTGGAGAGCAAAAGGAAAGGTCAATAGCTGATGACGACCCAGAAGCAGTACAGAAATGAGTGGGAGCACCAGAGTTGAGGATGCACAGTTCTTCAGACATCATGAGGCTTTCCAGAATGCGACCCCTGGGGCAAGTAGTCGAAGAGCCCCATAAGACATTATGAGAAATGAAGTCCCCCAGAAGAAGAAATGGGCGGGGCAGTTGGCTAATAAGGTCTGCGAGAGCCTCAGAGTCTATCGCATCCTGAGGTGGTAAGTAAAGTGAACAGACTGTGAGCCTCCGACCCACAAGAAGGTCAACTGCAACTGCTTGCAAGTCTGTAACGAGAGGGAGCTCAGATGAGGGGTGCATGTCACGGACAAAAACCGCAACGCCACCCTTTGTCCTTTCCCCCGTCAGATCATCTTTCCGATATACGGTATAGCCCCATAAAGAAGGAGCATCAGTGGCCCGTAAATGTGTCTCCTGGGGACATAAGCAGAAATGGCACTCTCGTACAAGGAGTTGTAATTCGGCCACATGCGTCCTGAACCCATTCAGGTTCCACTGTAATATGGGAGCCAGTGACCAGGGTGGCTGAATTTTCACCCTGCCCCAGTGCTTTGGAGTAGAGCCCGTACTGGTCGGAGATTTATTCCTGGGACGAGAATATCGCCCCCGGTCGACATCAACGTCCATCAGCTCCGATGACGACCCACGGGAGATGTCAGACAATACGATCGCCTTGTCATCGGACCGACCTGACTAGTCTCCTCAGGTGGCAAAACCTTCACCTTCGGCGTCTTTGTCTTGGGGGGCTTAGAATGTAGAGCCTTGTCAGCAGTTGGAGCTTTACTCGCCGGGGCAGAAGGCGCCATATGGGAAGAGGCAGGAAGTACCCCAATGTCGGCAACCATGGCCTTGTCCGACGTTGCGGAGAGAGCCGCAGGTTTCAAAACAACCGCAGCAGCACAAGTGCACTGGCAAACGCAGGTATTAGTGCTAACACTAGCAACCTCCGTTTGCGTAGAAGCAGTGGCCATTTGTACCGGTTTTTTCAGAGCAGAAGCGAAAGATGTCATAAACACAGGCGGTTGAATGGCCTTAAAGAGCTTCTTGGCCTCACCATAGGCGATGCGCTTAGATGTTTTGATCTCCTGTATCTTCCGTTCTTCGAGATAGATGGGGCAGACCCGGCTCCAGACAGGGTGACTCCCAGAGCAATTCACGCAATTCACAGGCGATGAACAATCGGCTCCTTCATGGGCATGCAGACCACATTTACCGCAAGTGGCTATCTCATTGCACCCCAACGTAGTATGCCCAAAGCGCTGACATTTAAAACAGCGCATTGGGTTGGGGAAATATGGTCGTACTGGCAAACGTAAGAACCCCGCTTTAACATGCTCTGGGAGTCTCGGGCAACTGAAGGTGAGAATAAACGAGTCGTATTTGACGAGGTCCCCATCGACTCATTTCATAATATGCTGCTCGTCAACAATACCTTCGTCAGTCCACTCAGATTTTAACTCGTCTGTGGAGATATCCACCAAGTCCCTATATGTCACAACACCCTTACTATAATTCAAAGTGGAGTGGAGCTCGGTCTCGATAGCATACTCCTCGAGACAGGTTGCTTTCCGAAGAGAAGCAGCTTGACGGGAACTAGAAGTCTCAACTAACAGAGTCCCATTGCGCAGTCGCTTAACAGATTTCAGTGTACCTGTAATTCCCTCAAGACCTTTGTGGATGTAAAAGGGAGAAACCCTCTCAAAGCTACCCTCCTTCCATCCTTAATGAAAAACACATTCTGAGTAGCAGCATGTGCTCTGTTACGATAGTCTGATAAATCGCTAGCAACACCAGGAGCTGGAGGACTCGCAGCACGAAGTCGCTTTTTCGATGGGGTGTGTTTTCCTACCAGTGGCCCACCCAATCCACTGGTAGGGGGAAATGTAGAGGTCGAAGGGTCCATTGCAGTCCCACGAGCAGCTAGGGAACTAAAGGTCCGCTCAGACAGAGCCCCGCGTGCCTGAGTAAGCCTTGTACAACTGGGGTGCGGTAGGTGCCCCAGAGGTTGCCCGCTTGCGACTGTTCCACCCCAACAGCCATGCATCTCATAGGCGCGGAGCACACCGTAAGATTGAGGGGTTTTATAGAAGTTGGCCTTCCTTGCAATCCAGGCGGTCAAGCCAAGATTACCATTCCCCGCGGCACACAACATTCCACCGCCGCGCCATGCGGTGGTCGCTGAAGCATGTCCGGGGGCTACGGTGACAGGAGACTGGCGGCGCAGACCAGTCCCCAGTTCAGGACCCCGGGGTCGCCAAGCCCGTACTCAGCAAATGAACGCTGAGCCCCTGGGGGGTTGCAGTAATAACCCCTGTATCCACAGAGGACAGGGGTCCGCATTGCCGGGAACCAGGTTTCCTGGAGGGCAATGCATAAAGCAGGTGTCATGCTTAGAAGCTGACGTAGCTCAGGTAGATGGCTAAAGTAACCGCCACAATTCCACTGGAGGAATGTACAAAGCGTGTCCTGTAGGGTCATGCAGGCACTGAAAAGGCAAATTACCTCACAGGGTCACATGCTGCCACTGACTGAGTGACGGACGTCGCTATGGCCATCGTTTCTGAGGAGACGGCGAGATCCAGGTCATCAGGGGATGCAAAGAGCTCGACCTCATCCTCAGAGGCTGAGCTGACAGGAAGCGGTGGTGCGGGAACCACTGGGTCCTTATCCTTCTTGGAGAGCTTCCTCTTCTCTCTCTTGTCTTTAGGAGGAGGGTTGGCATGCTGGGAGTGCTTTCCTGACGCATTATCAGGAACAGACGAAGAGTGTGAAGCCCTTCGACCAGCAGCTGGTGGCTTCTTCAGCCACTGGCTAGTGTCTTGTGAGACACTGGGGAAGTCCTTGGAAGGGACTCCCCCAAGGGATCCCTTCCGAACAAGTGAGGCCGGAAGAGGCTGTTGCATCTCCGGCTGAGCAGCCGGAGAGAGCTGTCACTTCCCCAGCTGAGGAGCCGGAGAGGGCTGTCGCTGCTCCAGCTGAGAGGTGTGGACTGACGTCCCCGGTTGCTTGGGACGCACTGCTCCCAAACTGGGTGTTTTGGGAGTAGTGGAAGAGAGAGTGGCCTGTCCCAGCGGTGGGGCAGATGTTACTTGATTTCTCTGTGGGCCAACAGAGAAGGGAGTCTTTGCAGGAGCCGGTGGCGGCAGTGTGACTGTAGCATAACTCCTCAACATAGGTGTGGGGTTAAGTCGTTCTAGCTTCTTCTTCGCCTCTTGGTAAGTTAAACGGTCCAAGGTCTTAATTTCTTGTATCTTCCGCTCTCGTTGATAGACTGCACAGTCTGGTGAGCAGGGAGAATGATGCTCTCCACAGTTAACGCAGGTGGGAGGCGGAGCACATGGAGCATTAGGATGCGGAGGTCGTCCACAATCACGACACGTGGGGCTGGCAGTGCACCTGGAGGACATGTGTCCCAATTTTCAGCACTGGAAGCATCGCATAGGGGGCGGGACATAGGGCTTGACATCGCACTGGTAGATCATGACCTTGACCTTCTCAGGCAAGCAGTCACCCTCAAAGGCCAGGATGAAGGCACCGGTAGCGACCCTATTATCCTTCGGCCCCCTGAAGACACAACAGACAAAGTGTACACCTCGTCGTGCCAGGTTCTCACGTAGCTCGTCATCAGACTGTAGCAGAAGATCTTTATGAAACATAATCCCTTGGACCAAATTTAAGGACTTATGGAGAGTGACAGTAACGGGGATGTCACCGAGCTTCTCACAGGCGAGTAATGCCTGAGACTGTGCAGAGGAAGCTGCTTGTATCAGAATAGACCCTCTCCTCATTTTGGAAAGAGACGCCACTTCCCCAAACTTATCTTCGAGATTGTGCACAAAGAAAAGAAGCTTAGTCCCCAAAAACGAATCCCCATGAGATACAAGGTATCACGGCGAATATGGCTCCTGTACGTCTGCAGCCCTACGTCCCTCCCATGGTGTGGCTAGGGAAGGGAACGATTTCAGGTTATATGTCACAGCGTTAAATTCCACCTTACCACGCTTAGAGACATTGGCGGTCGGGCGACCACCAGATTGAGATTTCACCCACTTCATTGCGGGGCATCTGCCCCGATGCCACCCACTCTGACCAGGGGCTCTCCTCACGGGCGCCACCCAGCCACAGCAAAGGCCACCTGGCAGGATGGCCGTTGCTGGGAGTCCTGATGCCACAGAGAGACGAGCATCGACTCCTTGGCTTACGTGGGGAGGTGTCAGCTGAGGCATCGGCAGTACGATCCCTGTGTTGTCAGGGGGCTACAACCCAGAGGGTACATGACGACCCCACCACAACGGGCTGGCTACCGTGCTGGATTTTGGGCGCCATGGGTAGTCCATAGTGATCGTGGGTGCAGATGGTGATGCACTAAGGGCGTAACTTACACAATCCATCAGCTGTGTAAGCCCGAAATTAGGGATGGAGGGTGCAGTGACGACGCCAAGGCGATAAAGAGTGCCAAGGTCTTAGGGCACAGAGGACTCATGGTGCACCACGTAAGGTGTCCTTCCCCAAAAGGCTCGTACTTCTGTTGAATTTGGAAAATGGAGGTCAAACCCTAATAGGGACCATCACATTAAAGGCCGAAACAGTTGAGACTCCTTTTAGTCGCCTCTTACGACAGGCAGGAATACCGCGGGCCTATTCTAACCCCCGAACCTGAAAGGGGGGGCTTGCCAAAGTCTAACCGCCAGACTCCCTGCTGTGGCTCTCACTGGTGGTATCTCTAGGTTGATACCCAGACGGAAGTGTCTTCACTAGATTCTTGCAGGTAATGTATCTCAACTCCATGCACCTGCTTCCTGCTGGACACACGGTGTCTATATTTTCACTGAGGCGACGATCCCCAGCGGCCGTAACAGAATCATAACCCCCACTATATAAATCTTGCCAGCCAGTTCCCTGTAGCTCACGCAGACTCTTTTCAGAAGATCTGCCCCTCCTACATACTTAGCACTCTGCCAATCAAATACACACCTCTCCTTTTTGGTGGAAAGTGTGACCCGTCACTTTCCACTAGAAGATTCCTCGGATGTCAGCTCGCGACCGTCGTCTGTCACCTCACTCATTTCTGCGCACTAAAAAGGATGTCTTTTCGCGTTGATTCATCCTCGACGCTTTTCTCGTAGGTGCACTACTCTGAAATATATTTTGTGGTCGACCAGAATGCACTCTCCCACCCGCACAATCCATATTCTGGGGGCACTGCGACCTCCAGACTTGTAAACTGCCACATTCTCTCTCTGCTCTCTCTCAGCGCAGTAAATATCCGCCCCTGGAAAACCCGACAGCTTTCTTCCCAGCCCCTCTTTAGGCCACAGAGGCTTCCGAGGAAGAAATTGCTCATATTGCCCTTACAGTGAGAACTCAGATGCAATGAACTCCCAGACATGCAATGCTATATCAATTGTTGGTAAGTGGTGCTAGATAGCATCGGCCAATCCGATTGTGCATTGTAAACAATACAGAAATATAAAAATAAATCGAAAATAATTTGCATAATACTAAATGTACGGTCGCACAATCTTGCCGCCATACACCGTGTGACCACCCTAACGAGGTCGTTCGCGCTGTGGATATTGCAACTGAGAAACCTGAGAAACTGGGGTTGTGAAGCGGCTGAATGGGTTGAAAATAAATAGATCGCCAGGTCCTGATGGGATTCCAATTCGGTTTTACAGAGAGTACTCTACTGCATTGGCTCCTTACTTAGCTTGCAGTTATCGCGAATCTCTTGCCCAACCTAAAGTCCCGAGCGACTGGAAAAAAATGCCGGTGACGCCTGTTTATAAGAAGGGTAGAAGGAGGGATCCTCAAAATTACAGACCAATATCCTTAACATTGGTTTGTTGCAGGATTCTCGAACGTATTCTCATTTCGAATATAATGAATTTCCTTGAGACAGAGAAGTTGCTGTCCATGCTCCTGCGAAACGCAACTCGCTCTTTTTTCACATCATACCTTGCGAACCATGGATGAAGGGTATCAGACGGATGCCATATTCCTAGACTTCCGGAAAGCGTTTGACTCGGTGCCCCACTGCAGACTCCTAAGGTACGAGCATATGGGATTGTTTCCCAAATATGTGAGTGGCTCGAAGACTTCTTAAGTAATAGAAACCAGTACGTTGTCCTCGATGGTGATTGTTCATCGGAGGTGAGGGTATCATCTGGAGTGCCCCAAGGAAGTGTGGTAGGTCCGCTGTTGTTTTCTATCTACATAAATGATCTTTTGGATAAGGTGGATAGCAATGTGCGGCTGTTTGCTGATGATGCTATGGTGTCCGGGAAGGTGTCGTCGTTGAGTGACTGTAGGAGGATACAAGATGACGTGGACAGGATTTGTGATTGGTGTAAAGAATGGCAGCTAACTCTAAATATAGATAAATGTAAATTAATGCAGATAAATAGGAAAAAGAATCCCGTAATGTTGAATACTCCATTAGTAGTGTAGCGCTTGACACAGTCACGTCGATTGAATATTTGGGCGTAACATTGCAGAGCGATATGAAGTGGGACAAGCATGTAATGGCAGTTGTGGGAAAGGCGGATAGTCGTCTTCGGTTCGTTGGTAGAATTTTAGGAAGATGTGGTTCATCTGTAAAGGAGACCGCTTATAAAACACTAATACGACCTATTCTTGAGTACTGCTAGAGCGTTTGGGATCCCTGTCAGGTCGGATTGAGGGAGGACATAGAAGCAATTCAGAGGGGGACTGCTAGATTTGTTACTGGTAGGTTTGATCATCACGCGAGTGCTACGGAAATGCTTCAGGAACTCGGGTGGGAGTCTCTAGAGGAAAGGAGGCGTTCTTTTCGTGAATCGCTACTGAGGAAATTTAGTGAACCAGCATTTCAGGTTGACTGCAGTACAATATCACTGCCGCCAACTTACATTTCGCGGAAAGACCACAAAGATAAGATAAGAGAGATGAGGGCTCGTACAGAGGCATATAGGCAGTCATTTTTCCCTCGTTCTGTTTGCGAGTGGAACAGGCAAAGAAGATGCTAGTTGTGGTACGAGGTACCCTCCGCCACGCACCGTATGGTGGATTGCGGAGTATGTATGTCGTTGTAGATGTAGAACCTAATGCAGCCACACACGGAACTGGAATCTGAACGTCTCCACAGCCCTGTCAGTATCTTCCGGCATTCTCTCGCCCCGCCACCTCTGTGACTGTCTTTCTCCGTGTCTTGCGGGAGTCCATGCTATTCAGGCTATATTTCTGTATTGTTTACAATGCACAATCGGATTGGCCGATGCTATCTAGCACCACTTACCAACAATTGCTGTAGCATTGCATGTCTGGGAGTTCATCGCATCTGAGTTCTCACAGAAAGGGCAATATGAGCAATTTCTTCCTCGGAAGCCTCTGTGGCCTAAAGAGGGGCTGGGAAGAAAGTTGTCCGGTTTTCCAGGGGCGGATATTTACTACGCTGAGAGAGAGCAGAGAGAGGAGGTGTAGCAGTTTACAAATCTGGAGGTCGCAGAGCCCACAGAATATGGATTGTGCGGGTGGGACCACAAAAAATATTTGAGAATAGTGTACCTAGGAGAAAAGCGTCGGTTTAATGTGACTTTTTGCTCGAGTGTGTGTGTTTTGTGAGCTGCTGCGACTGAGGCTGTGCTGCTGGCTGCCGGCGTTGCAGACGCAGTTCCACTGGCAGCGGACGGGCGTGCGGGTGGTGGCGCTGTGCCCCGGCGTCACGCACACGCAGCTGATCGCGCAGGCGGGCGGCCGCCAGCCGGACCCCGACCAGGGCGCGCTGGCCGTGCGGGAGCTGGCCGCGCTGCCGCAGCAGTGGTGAGTGCGCGTGGTGCTCACCACTGGTACAAGCAATCTGTAGGTTACTCCAAGGAAAAGGGCCTACATCACAAAAACCCTTCAGAGTCTTGTTATATCTGTCATTATTGCTACAGAAAAAATAACTCTGACCCTACTAATTATATATATAATTTCCTACTCACGTGTATATACATATTGTTGTTGTTGTTGTTGTGGTCTTCAGTCCTGGGACTGGTTTGATGCAGCTCTCCATGCTACTCTATCCTGTGCAAGCATCTCGCAGTACCTACTGCAACCTACATCCTTCTCAACCTCTTTAGTGTATTCATCTCTTGGGATCCCTCTACGATTTTTACCCTCCACGCTGCACTCTAATATTAAATTGGTGATTCCTTGATGCCTCAGAACATGTCCTACCAACCGATCCCTTCTGCTAGTCAAGTTGTGCCACAAACTTCTCCCCAATCCTATTCAATATCTCCTCATTAGTTACATGATCTACCCATTTAATCATCAGCATTCTTTTGTAGCACCACATTTCGAAAGCTGCTATTCTCTTCTTGCCCAAACTATTTATCGTCCATCTGTCACTTCCATACATGGCTACACGCCATATAAATACTTTCCGAAACGACTTCCTGACACTTAAATCTATACTCCATGTTAACAACATTCTCTTCTTCAGAAACGCTTTCCTTGCCATTGCCAGTCCACATTTTATATCCTCTCTACTTCGACCTTCATCAGTTATTTTGCTCCCAAATAGCAAAACTCCTTTACTACTTTAAGTGTCTCATATCCTAATCTAATTCCCTCAGCTTCACCCGACTTAATTCGACCACATTCCATTATCCCCGTTTTGCTTTTGTTGATGTTCATCTTATATCCTCCTTTCAAGACACTGTCCATTCCGTTCAAATGCTCTTCCAAGTCCTTTGTTGTCTCTGAAAGAATTACAATTTCATCGTCGAACCTTAAAGTTTTTATTTCTTCTCCTTGGATGTTAATACATACTCCGAATTTTTCATTTGTTTCCTTCATTGCTTGCTCAATATACAGATTGAATAACATTGGGGAGAGGCTACAACCTTGTCTCACTCCCTTTCCAACCACTGCTTCCCTTTCATGCCCCTCGACTCTTATAACTGCCATCTCCTTTCTGTACAAATTGTAAATAGCCTTTCGCTCCCTGTATTTTACCCCGGCCACCTTCAGAATTTGAAAGAGAGTTATATATATATATATATATATATATATATATATATATATATATATATATATATATATGCCGTTTTCCTACTCATTTATTTTTTTAATTATTCTTAGAATTATATATATGTTTGCTGAATAGTAACTGGATAAATGGATACACTGACTGACTGACTGCGGTCAGGAGCTCTTTCATGAGCCTAATTTTTGTGAGCACGGAAATGTCTCTCTCTCTCTCTCTCTCTCTCTCTCTCTCTCTCTCTGTGGTCCATTGATCGTAGCCGGGCCAAATATTACACGAAATAGGCGTCAAACGAAAAAACTACAAAGAACAAAACTTGTCTAGCTTGAAGGGGGAAACCAGATGGCGCTATGGTTGGCCCGCTATATGGCTCTGCCATAGGTCAAACGGATATCAACTGCGTTTTTTTAAAAATAGGAACCCCCATTTTTTATTACATATTCGTGTAGCACGTAAAGAAATATGAATGTTTTAGTTGGACCACTTTTTTCGCTTTGTGATAGATGGCGTTGTAATAGTCACAAACGTATAAGTACGTGGTATCACGTAACATTCCGCCAGTGCGGAAGGTATTTGCTTCGTGATACATTATCCGTGTTAAAATGGACCGTTTACTAGTTGTGGAAAAGGTCGATGTCGTGTTGATGTGATGTGATCAAGATGCCCAGGGGCGTGTGCTATGTATGCTGCTCGGTATCCTGGACAACATCATGCAAGCTGGTTTCCCCCTTCAAGCTAGACGAATTTCGTTCTTTGTAGTTTTTTCGTTTGATGCTTATTTCGTGAGGTATTCGGCCAGTTCACTATCAATGGACCACCATATATATATATATATATATATATATATATATATATATATATATAATGTCTGCTTGTGTCTGTGTGTGTGCGGATGGATGTGTGTGTGTGTGCGAGTGTATACCTGTCCTTTTTTCCCCCTAAGGTAAGTCTTTCCGCTCCCGGGATTGGAATGACTCCTTACCCTCTCCCTTAAAACCCACATCCTTTCGTCTTTCCCTCTCCTTCCCTCTTTCCTGACGAAGCAAGCATTGGTTGCGAAAGCTAGAATTTTGTGTGTATGTATGTGTCTGTTTGTGTTTCTATCGACCTGCCAGCGCTTTCGTGTGGTAAGTCACATCATCTTTGTTTCTAAATATATTTTTCCTGTGTGGAATGTTTCCCTGTTTTATATATATATATATATATATATATATATATATATATATATATATATATATATATCAGTAGTAAGTGGGTTCATTGGGAGAGAAAAATATGACACCAGTATAACAGCAGGTAACAGAAATAACATTAAAAAAATTTTAGTTAAACTAAAAATGCATTGTTATTATTTTTCATTGTCCTTAAACCATTACATTAATCCGTCCATCTTCAAAAAACTGAAAATCCCTGTGAGTTATTAATTTTAAATACCTGTCTGGTAAAAGAATCTTAAACTTGTTATTAAACTTAGTACAAATTTTCCTCCATATCTAGTTTTAAAATATTCACACCCAGTAATGTTATACAAAACATATACTGCTAGCTCGTAAATTATTTTAAACACATTAGAATTGCTTTCATTGTTCAGGTTTCTCACTAGGGGCTATATTTATATGGAATAAATTTTTATTAATAAAATTTAATTTCAGTTTTTTTATTTTCATTATTAAATTTTTTTCTGCATAAATGGGACAGCTTAGAAAACATCAACAGAAAGCCTGTAACTGTGGAAGAGATATAAAAAATGATATGTAATAAACCTGAATTATATTATTCACTTTTTAAAGATGATGAAGAAGAAGAGACTCCAGATTTTGATTGTCATGAAGATGAAGAAGATGACAGCATCAGTGCATAATGTGCATATGGCCATGTACCTATTTTATTTTCCAGAACATATCATGTATCATCATGAGGCCTTCATGCTTTTTTATTTACCTTAGCTGAACAGATTTTATGTTCAATGCTTCATATTCAATTTAGAGTCCTGTATTCTTCAATATTATTAAACAAACAATCTTTTTAATCTTCTAAGGTTATCTTATTTTTAACAACAAGTTTCTTGACTCATTTTGATTTTTTGTCCCTGTCGCCAACTTCATAATGCCACAATTTTGCTCATAAACCACAAAACTCTTCCATTATTTTTCCATTACATTCATTTCTTCTAAAACTTTTGCTTTCATAAGTCTATAACGAAAATCATACGTAAGTTTTTTACGTAAACCGAGCTTACTCATATCAATGTAAATTGCTTTATTAAACATAATTTCAGTTTTATTCAGGTGAATTGCAGCAAAATTTTCATTAAATATTACTCGCTCTTTGAAGTTTTGCTTTGTCACAAGTCTATCACACTTACCTCCATCTGAAACTAATTTTATATCCACTCTGTTTCTAACATTTTTCCAAATACTGCATTATTCCTCAATTTGTAGATATCTCTGTGTATTTTCGTTATCTTGATTCCTAGAGATAGATAGTGTTTAATATTTCTGTAGGGAACTGCTATTTTTATCATTCAAAGTAATCAACTTATTTTCTTTAGTTCGAGGCACAATTTTAGTTTTGGGAGCTTATATGTTTATGTAAATCAAGCAGTTTCTAGGATATTCTAGATCTACTTCAAATATATATCCAATATTAGAAGTGTCTGACATCTCACTTACTTTTGTAGAATTAAAAGATTCTAGATTGTTCAAATCCAGCATATTATGGTGAGTATTGACTCATAGCACATCCACACAGATTGTCTGCATCTAAATATGCTAAATAGTTTGACATCTTTTTTACGTCATAATCTTTCATGCGTTTGTTATTTGCCTTCACTTATATTTTACAGCATTGGGATTACCACCTCTTTTTCGTTTTTATACCATAATAATCATATTGTAATAATGTAATAATTCAAGTGGTTGTCCAGTCGTTTTTAACAGTCCATCCAAAGTTAAAGCAGGTACAGTAAAGTACCAGAATGGACCCAAATCGCATGTTTTTATACAATTTTTTCTAAAATTTTCAAAGACATGGGCCAAGATACAGATCAGATCACAGTTTTTATATTAAATTGTTTTCAAACTAATTTTTTATGGTAATAATCTTCATCATTTCCTTCACAATCATTCAGTTTATTGTTAAATTCTTGTCTCAATGGAAACTGTTTCTTAAAATTTCTTCCAGTAGCCGTATAATTGTATCTTGATTACTTGACTGACTAGATTTTCTGGAAAATAACTTGACTGACTCGATTTTCTGGAGAAAATTAATGTTCGACATTTGGTTCTTTTTCAAATCTGGTGAAAGTTTGTCAAGGCTTGAAGTCATGAATCTGAATGTACCAATAAACCCCATCTTTAAATTTTCTCTATTCTTGCCAAAACTAATATATCTTTCTTCATTGTTGGGTCTCAAATTTATTTGTTTTTGTGGCACAACTGAGTTATTTTATGATCAAATGAGAATCACATCCTGAGAGATTATGCAGTAAACTGGCACAAAATTAGAATGTTTCAGTTGTCAGTTACATCAATTACAAATGTATTTATACATTTTCACTTTTAAATGACTATGTTGATGAATCTTTTCATTATTTTTTCCATAATGATGTCTACATAATGATCATATTTTATATCTTACATGTCTTGATTGTTCATCAATGGTCTCATTTATGCAGTTTAAGAAACATTTCTCTAACCTCTTTTTTCATACGAGGTTTGGAACTTTAACAGTGGCAACTATTTATTTACAGGTCGTACAGAATAGATACGAGTTTCAGAGTTTTACTGACCTTCAAAATAGTCACCAGCATTGTGTATAACCCGTTGCCAGCGACTTGGAAGTCGTAGGATACTCTTAGTAGTGCCAGTTGTGTTGACAGTTCGAGCGGCGCGGTCCATTGCCAGACGAATTTGTAGCAGTTCTGAAGCGAATATGGTCGTAGGTTGTGATCCCAAAATGAACAGCATAGAGACGGAAGTGATGACACTTTCTGCAGGACCTGACCATCATTTTGCAGGACAATGCTCAAGCACGTACAGTGCAAGCTGTTACTGATTTGTTTGACTGATGGGGCTGCTAAGTGCTGTACCACTTACTGCACTCCCCTGATTTAAGCCCTCGTGAGTTAAACTCTATTTCTGGACTGAAGGAAACACTTCACGGCATGGCATTCGCTTCAGAACTGTTACGAATTCGTCGGGCAATAGACGGCGCCGCTCGAACTGTCAACACAACTGGCACTGCTAAGAGTGTCCTACGACTTCCACATCGCTGGCATCGGGTTATACACAATGCTGGTGACTACTCTGGATGCTGGTGACTACTCTGAAGGTCAGTAAAACTTCGAAACACGCATCTATTTTGTACGAGCTGTAAATAAATAGTTGCCATTATTCCCGTTCCAACCCTCGTATATTCAACGAATTTTTTATGACAATTTGTTCCGCGATATATGACTAGATCTTTATAGTTCCCGTTGATGTACTCGATATAGTAACAAAAACCACTTGGTTCAAGTTTTTGATACATAGTACGAGATTCATTTAATTTTAATTCTATTCGATTTATCTTGTCATTGTTGCATGCTTTGGTAGTTTAGTTTTTGAATCTCTGCATGTTAATCCAATTGATTACACACACTTCTTTTTTTTTGGTCAGTGTCTACAGAACAGTTTCACGGAACCTGTCGATATTCGTTTCTTAGTTTGTTTTGAAAGCTAGTGATGCTCAATGGCATTAGCCAGTCAGTCAGTGAGGACACGTCGACCAAGACAGAGCAGCAGCAGGAAATTACCCGATTTTGTGATATTTTAAGAGTTTTTAACCAGGAGCGAGTTATATAGTTTCATCTGTGCGATTTGGTAGTTCAGTTTTTGAATCTCTGCGTGTTAATCTAATTTATTACAGGCTCTCCATGCGTTTTCGTCAGTGTATACTAAAATTGAAGTAGATTAAGTTGATATGGGTAGAGGCCATTTTTGGCAACCTGAATAAAATAATAATTCGATCCTTTTACCTATATCCCAACTCAGATGATACAACTGTTGAAAGGTTCAAAGAGAACTCGAGTCTAATATCAAACATGTACCTGAGTCACACGATTGTAGTTGGTGGTGACCTCAATTTACTCTCTATATTTTGGCGACAATAAAAGTTTAAATCCGTAGGTACCATAAAACATCGTCCGAAACTGTGCTAAACGCGTTCTTTAAAAATTATTTTGAGCAATTAGTACATGAGTCCACTCAAATAGTAAACGATCGTGAAAACATGCTTGACCTCTTAGTAACAAATAATCCTGAGCTAATAACGAACATCAAAATGAGTACAGGGATTAGCGAACACTGGGTGGTCGTGGCGAGAATGATTGCTGTATCTCCCAAATCCTCCGGAAATAAACCAAAAATATATATATTCAAGAGAGGAGATAAAAATTCACTTGACAGCTCTTTGAGTAACAATCTCGCTCCTTCCAAACAAACAATGTAAGTGTCGGCCAGATGTGGCTTGAATTCAAGCAAGTACATTAACAAACGATAGAAATAATCCCTCATGGTACACAAAACACTCAGAACACTGTTGCAGAAACAACGAAAAAAGAATGCGGAATGTAAACAAACGCAAAATCCCCAAGACTGGCGATCTTTTACAGAAGCTCGAAATTTAGCGCGGACTTCAAAGCGAGATGCTTTTAATAGTTTCCACAACGAAACTTCGTCTCGAAACTTGGCAGAAAATCCAAAGAATTTCTGAGCTAATGTAAAGTCTGCTAGCGGCAATACACTATCAATGCCTTCTCTGCGCCATAGCAATGGAAATACTATCGATGACAGGGCTGCTAATGCATACTGAACACAACCTTCTGTAATTCCTTCACCGTAGACGAAGCAAGTATTCCAGGATTCGGATCAAGAACAGCTGTCAAACGAGTCACTTTGAAGTAATATCCTCGGAGTAGTGAAGCAACTTAAATCGCTTAATAAAAGCAAGTCTTCTGGTGCGAACCGTATACCGGTTAGGTTCCTTTCAGGGTATGCTGGTGCAATAGCTTCGTACTTAACAGTCAAGTACGACAGCTCGATCGGCTGAGGATCCGTACTCAAACAGTGAAAAGAATTACAGGTCACACCAATATTCAACAAAGGTGGTAGGAGCACTCCACTAAATTACAGGCTCACATCATTAATGTCGATACGTAAGAAGATTTTAGGAGATGTATTGTGTTCGAACATTATGAATTACCTCGCAGAGAATGGTCTTTTGACACAAAGTCAACACTAATTTAGAAAACGTCGTCATTGTAAAAAGCAGCTACCTCTTTACTCACACAAAGCGTTGAGTGCTATTGACAACGGATTTCAAATTGATTCCGTGCTTATCGACTCCCAGAAGGTTTATAACACCGTATCTCGCAAGCGGCTTGTAGTGAAATTGCGTGCATATGGAATATCGCCTCAGTTATGCGAATGGATCCGCGATTTCCTGTCAGAGAGGTCACAGTTCGTAGTAATTGACGGAAAGTCATCGACTAAAACAGAAGTGATTGCTGGCGTTCCACAAGGTAGTGTTATATTCACTCTGCTGTTCGTTAGCTTTATAAACGATTTCGGAGGCAATCTGAGCAGCCGTAGTAGGTTTTTTGCCTATTATGGAGTCTAGGAAAGTCGGCAGAAGATCAAAACGAATTGCAAAACGATTTAGAAAAGATATCTGTATGGCGCGAAAATTGGCAGTTTGCTAAAGTGAAGTCATCCACATGAGTGCTGAAAGTAATCCGTTAAACTTCGGTTACACGATAAATCAATCAAATATAAAGGCCATAAATTCAACTAAGTACCTAGCAATTACAACTATGAACAATTTAAATTGGCAAGAACACACAGAAAATGCTGTGGACTTACTTCTTTGTATCTTACTTATTTCTTTGTATCTGGCCTTCGACACTGATCTGGTGACTGAAGTCGGTGGTGCTTCTACGATGTGTCCTCATCACACAAACCTCCGTCCTTGCATCTTCTCGGCGACTGGGTGACTGGAGCCACACATCAGCTGGTTGTAGAATCGTTGTGGTGTTGATGTGGCCCAGCACGGAAATGCCAAGTGATGTTCTCAGTCCCCGCATTTCCGTGGAATGTAGCGAGTACTCAGCACTTCTAGGTGCGGGCCGACTAGCGGTACCGTATAATGCAGCTGGAGCCACTACTGAGCGGTATAGCTTTGATTTCAGGTGCATAGGCATTCCTTATCTCATAGAACGTCAATGAGGTCTATGGATCTAAGTAGGTCGCTTCTCAAACTGGCGTCATGAACATATACTATTAGCATGTGGCTTAGTGCCGTACAAACATATGACAGGTAATATTCAGGATTTTCACATTTAAATCTACAATCTCTGATTAGATCCTAGAGCACAACATCCCATACATTAGAAGTTTGATATGCTTCCCTGTATGCTCTGTAAAATATGTGGCATGCTACCGATAGGAGGAGGAAATACTGTGACAGGCTTTAATCTTTGTTCAGCTTAATGTGCTAACATTCTTGTTCATAAACAATTGATGTGCTGTATTACCGATTTCTGCTGCAGCGTTAAACAACAAACAGACTCTTCTTCACTTGCTGTTATGCGCTCTGCGAAATGCTGCTCCATCCAGGCGACGTAATTTATCACTTCCCTACCTCTGTTCAAACGGATGGAATGCCTGCATCATTCTCCTTACTTCCTCTTATCCGTGTCCTTTGTCAGCCAGTTTTCTTCAGCAGCCTTTCCTGCTAGTTCCTGATAAACAGCAAAGGTGTAGTACTTGCATCATCATGTCGATTTGTTGCGTCATCTGAAAATATATTGGACACAGAGACCTGTTATTTCATTTTTTCTTCATGGAAAAATTTGGTTAGCCATTTTACTTTTCGTACAAGCCAGCCACAAATGTTTTAAAATTATGCACAAATTATTTAAAATTTTCTAATACACTAAACTGTCTCGATAATGAGGTTTTCTAAACCATTGGTTCTTCAGTTCTTTTCATACACTTTTCTAAGTCCATTGTATTTCATCAGCGAGGCAGTGGTACTTTCACTTCATCGACAATCGATGTGGCTACTGTGACTTCTGCACTTTGACACCATCCGATGAGATGCCTCCTACATGTGCACGAATACAGGGACGCTACTCCTAACAAACATCATCAGGCATTCATCCACATGAATATTGCAGCTAGTGAAACTGTTGTGTTGGCCGAAGAGCCAACACCGTGTTACTAGAGGAGGCCGAAAGGCACGCGTTTTAGCACACGCAGACTGGCGTGAGGAGGGAAGAACTATACTGACGTGAGGTCTGGAACATGACAAGGAGTTAGAATTCAGAAAGCGGACGTAGATAGTTTGATACTTAACTTTAATCCATTAATGATGAATGTCGAACTTGACGGTACATGATTCACAATATCAATATCAATAGTAACTGAATATGGCGCCTTGCTAGGTCGTAGCAAATGACGTAGCTGAAGGCTATACTAAACTGTCGTCTCTGCAAATGAGAGCGTATGTAGTCAGTGAACCATCGCTAGCAAAGTCGGCTGTACAACTGGGCGAGTGCTAGGGAGTCTCTCTAGACTAGACCTGCCGTGTGGCGGCGCTCGGTCTGCAATCACTGACAGTGGCGACACGCGGGTCCGACGTATACTAACCGACCGCGGCCGATTTAAAGGCTACCACCTAGCAATTGTGGTGTCTGGCGATGAAACCACAGAAACAACTACAAGGTCTAAGCGAAAACACTCATTTATTCGGTATCACAAATACCCAGGTTCATAGTGATCATTTTAAAAATAGTCTTAGGCCGCAGCAGTTTCTCGTTCAGTCCATATCCCCACGTAAACACTGCTCCGTGGCGATGTCTTGCGTTGTGCTGGGGTGCCGATTTCACGTAAGACTCGTCGTCGCCCAGCGAACAAGTCTATGCTCCTCGAGAAAGAGAAGCGATGGAACTTCTGAGCCCGACGGATCTGGTACTGCCTGTAAAACCACGGAACGCGGCTGGCATCCCGGTTCGCGCACTGATGTGAACCTGCGCACTCCTTTCTCTACCTGATTGCTGGCGTGCAAAACAGCTACGACCTCTGTGGCTGGCTGATCTGATTGCTTGCACTCTCGCTCCGCCTGGCGATTAGGCTGCCCTGAGCAACCTGCGTCGCTAGAGGGAACGCGACACTGCAGCGGAGCTGCGACCACAGATGTAAAACAGCCTGACAATAGCAGGAAAGGCGAATATAAGAAGGAGGAATCTGTTAATAATATAAATTTAAATGTTAGCGAGCTTTTTTTCTAAATATCAAGTTGAGACAACAAGAGGATAGAAGCTTCTAAAATCTGCCGTTACAGAAGAATGTCGAATAACATAATTCGAATAACTAATGAGGAGGCACAGAACTGTATTGGGGAAGAAGTAAATTTACGGCACCATTTGACGAAAAGAAAGGATTAATTGATATGTCACACGCCAAGGGATATAGGAATTGTGAATTTGGTAATGGAAGGGATAGGGGGAGGGGTGGGAGAGCGGGGATAGAGGGAGACAAGGAAGTGATTACAGCAAGTTGGTGCAAATGGATGCAGGTTTCAGTAGTCATGCAGAGATGAAAACACAATTGTTGGTTAGAATAACGATGAGTGGCCTTCTACATCAACATCTACATCTACATGGATACTCCGCAAATCATATTTAAGTGTCTGGACGAGGGCTCATCGAACCATCTTCACAATAACTCTCTATTATTCCGCTCTTGAGCATCGCGCAGAAAAAAACAACACCTATATCTTTCCGAGCGAGCTCTGATTTCCCTTATTATGATAGTCGTCTCTACCTACGTAGATCGCCGTCAATAAAATATTTTCGCATTCGGAGGAAAAAGATAGTGGCTAAAATTTCGTGAGAAGATTCGTCGCAATGGAAAACGCCTTTCTTTTTATAGTGTCCTTCCCAAATTCTGTATCATCTCAGAGACACTCTCTCCTCTATTTCGCGGAAATACAAAACGTGCTGCTCTTCTTTCAACTTTTTCGGTGTAGTCCGTCAATCCTATCTGGTAGGGATCCCAGAGCGCGCAGCAGTACTCCGGAACAGGACGAGCAAGTGTAGGCAGTCTCTTTAGTAGATCTGTTACATTTTCTAAGTGTCCTGCCAGTATAATGGAGTCTCTGGTTTGGATTCCCCACAACATTTTTCGTGTGTTCCTTCCAATTTAAGTTGTTCGTAATTGTAATTCCTAGATATTTAGCTGACTTTACGGCTTTTAGATTTAAATGATTTATCGTGTAACCGAAGTTTAACGGATTCCTTTTACCAATCCTGCGGATGATCTCACACTTTTCATTATTTAGTGTCAATTACCAATTTTTACACCATACAGGTATCTTTTCTAAATCGATTCTGCAACTTGTTTCGATCTTCTGATGACTTTACTAGCCCATACACGACAGCATAATCTGTAAACAACCTAAGACGACTGCTCACATTGTCTCCTACATTATTTATGTAGATAAGGAACATCAGAGCGCCTATTAACACTACCTTGGGGAACACCAGGAATCACTTCAGTTTCATTCGATGATGTTCCGTCAGTCACTACGTTCTATGACATCTCTGACAGGAAGTCACGAATCCACTCAAGTAACTGAGGCGGTATTCCATAAGCACGCAATTTCACTACAAGCCGCTTGTATGGTGCAGTGTTAAAAGCCTTCTGGAAATCTAGAAATACGGAATCAAGTTGAAATTCCTATCTGTAACTTGAGCTTGTGGCATTGTTCCTGCAAATGGTAACAGAAAATTTAGTGTTCCATTAATATTTCGTGTGGACTGTATTTTTACTGAGTGTTTGTTGTTGTGGTCTTCAGTCCTGAGACTGGTTTGAAGCAGCTATTCCGCTGGAAATTGATAACCAAGAGTATTCTCCACAACTATTACGTGTCATGTTACACACTGATAAGCCCGAAGCCAAATCTTTGACCACTGCCCACCGTCACGTTGGATGCCACGTGGTGACGTGATGCGCTATGAGAAGTATGTAAGCGCAGGAGAGGTGGATGGGGATCACCCTAGGGGAAATATGGGCCGCAAATTGGGAAATTCACTGAGATAAGCGATTTTGTCAAAGGACAGATTATTCATTCATTTCATTTCCGTGTCCGGTCAGCATTTCCAAATCATAGCAGCTGCAATAGCTTTGTCATTTCCTTCGTAAACCTTGTATTGTGCAAGGATTGTTTAGGAGGGGGCATACAAGCAGGTGGCTCGGATCTTCTTCAGCCCCGCAGTCGCAAGAGGTGTCTGCGCACGCTGGAAGGACTCCCCATTTCTTCAGATTGGCCTTGCATCGTGTGACGCCCTCTCTTAGGCGGTTGAGGGACCTCCACACAGAGTATTGTAGGTTTGCGCCAGGACCTAGTTCTTCTTTTGGTGATACGTCTACGGACAGTGAGCTATCCGTGTTGCAAGATGAATTGCCTCTGTTGCTCCCTCCAGTGCCGCAGTCCTAGCGAGGAAACTCTTGCGGGATTTAAGGCGGGATCTTGCTGCCTGATGACCATACAGAGGATGTCGGTGGCCATTCTCCTGCTTTGTTCTCTCATTGTCTGCAGCAGTGGCCCTCCGGATACCGGGTGGGGCTACTCCAACAATCGGATACAGTTTGTGCACTGGTGTTGGCTTCAAGCATCCTGAGATGATCCTTCCAGCATCGCTGACCTCAATATTGACTTGCTTAGCATGAGGTGAAGCGTTCCACACTGGAGCAGCGTACTCAGGGGCTGATACGAAAAGCGCAAGTGCAGAAGTCCTCAGGGGGTGCAGGTTGGCTCCCCACCTGCTGCCAATCAGCTTCTGAAGTATCCCATTGCGAGCAACGGGCTTCTGTTTCACGTTTAGACATTGCTGCCTGTACGTCAGAGCCGTGTCCAGAGAGACACCTAGGTAGGCCAGTGTCGGGCAATGTTCCAGTTGCTCTCCTCGCCATGTGATGTCCAGCTATTGTGTGTGTGTGTGTTTGAGGTTAAGGGGGCGCTAAACAGCGGGGTCATCAGCGCCCAAACGCATAAAAACAGGGACACATGCAGTGAAGGGACTAAGACGGACAGCGAATAAGGAGAACAGCTAAAAGACACAGACCTGACGCAGTTCCACATCCTCACATACAGAGGCAAAACAAGAGGAGAAGGAAGGAACTAAAAAAGGAAAGGAAACACAAGGAAGGAGGACAGAAACCGAAGGGAAACAAGGAGGTATTCGTGACTGGCGGACCTCTTACCTAAAATCTGGGTGAGCCAGTCATCCAGCAGCACATTAAAACCCTCTCCCTAAAATCCGAGGCAACAAATTGGACAGGACACAAAACCGCAAAACCTTAACCACAGACGTTGCGTCGTCTTGCAAAATAGAGAGCAAATCCGGTGGCAAAGAAACCACCGCCCTCTGGTCAGAGAATAAAAGACAGTCAAGTAAAATGTGGCGGACAGTAATCTGGACGCCACAAGCACTGCAGATTGGGGGGTCCTCCCGCCGGAGTAAAAAACCATGTGTGAAGGGACTGTGCCCGATGCGGAGGCGAGTGAGGAGAACCTCATCCCGCCTGCATGACTGGTAGGACGTACGCCATGGCCGCGTGGTGGCCTTGACCAGACGCAGCACATTCAACAACGTGAGGGAAGGAACATGCATCTTTGGCAGCCACAACCGCCAGTTCGTTTCCCCTAATACCCACGTGCCCCGGCACCCAGCAGAAAGAAACCTCCTTCCCCTGCCGTTGCAGGTGGAGTAGGGCATCATGGATGTTCTGGACGACCGTATCCGCTGGGTACAAGTCCTGCATGGTCTGAAGGGCACTCAGGGAGTCAGAACAGATCAGGAACTTACGACTGGGAACACATCTCATCTTCTCCAATGCCCGCAGGATCGCAAACAATTCGGCATCAAAGATGGTAAACGCCGCAGGAAGCCGTAACTTGACGACTCCATCAGGGAAAACAACAGCACAACCAACAGAGTCCCCCTGTTTAGAGCCATCCGTAAATACTGGTACATGGTCCGGATGCTGGTGTAAAATATCGGAAAATAAGGAGGTAAAAACTAACGCAGGAGTGCAGCTCCTCCGGTACTCCGACAAGTCTAAAAGGACGCTGGGCCTCTGGGGCAACCAGGGAGGGGGACAGGTAAAACCCAATCGTTGGGAGGCCACTTGTTCCACACCAAGGGACGCAAGCAAATGCTTGGCACGAATCCCAAATGGTCTCGTTGCCCTGGGACGACTGGAAAAGAGACGTTCCGTAGGCGGTCGGGCAACAGTAGGGTACGCAGGGGAGGTAGGACAGGCAAGGAATTGACACACCCGTCGCACCATGAGGAGTTTCCGCCGGATGGCGAGCGGCGGTTCCCCTGCCTCAGCACACAGGCTGGGGATGGGACTAGTACGGAAGGCACCAGTGGCCAGCCTGATAACCTCATGGTGTACTGCGTCAAGAATCTTCAGATACGAAGGCCTTGCTGACCCATACACGGTGCAACCATAGTCAAGACGCGATCGGACGAAAGCCCTATAAAATTGCAGCAGGCGCCCCCGATCTGCTCCCTAGGACCGATGGCTCAGACACTTCAAAATATTCAGTGCCTTCAGGGCCCGCACCATGAGGTCTTTAAGGTGAGGCAACCACGACAACTTGGAATCAAAAGTGAGGCCCAGGAACCTCACAGTGTCTCTAAAAGGAAGAATGGTGTCCCTCAGACGCAATTCAGGAGAGGTAAAAAGACGTCGAGGACGATTAAAATGAACACAGAAACATTTGGCTGCAGGAAAGGTAAAACCCGTCTTCGCAGTCCATGCCTCTAATCGCTGTATCGTAAGCTGCAACTGCCGACAAGCAGTGACAAGACTAGAGGAAGAACAGAAAACAGCAAAATCGCCCACAAACAAGGAGCATTGGGCAGGACTCCGGATAGTGGACGCGATACTGTTAATGGCGACGGCAAAGAGGATGTCACTTAAAACGCTTCCCTGAGGCACACCATTCTCCTGCACGTACAAATCAGACAGCACATTACCAATCCTATATCGAAAGAGGCGGTGGGAAAGAAAGGACCGAATGAAGATGGGGAGATGGCCACGAAAGCCCCACTGATGGAGTTGATTGAGGATATGGCGGCGCCAAGTAGTGTCATACGCCTTATTAATGTCAGAGAATACACCTAGACAATGCTGGTTACGAAGGACGGCCTGCTGGATGGCCGCCTCAAGCAGGGTCAAGTTGTCGATAGTGGAACGACATCTCCGAAAGCCACACTGAGAGGGGCTAAGGAGCTGCCTGGACTCGAGCAGCCAAAGCAGGCGATGGTTGACCATGCGTTCCAACGTCTTCCCGACACAGATCGTCAAAGCAATACTCCAATAACTACTGGGATGCGTTCGGTCCTTCCCTGGTTTGAGGAGGGGAATCAAAATCGCATCCCTCCACGAGTCAGGGAACGTGCCGGATGACCATATCATATTAAAACAATTCAGGAGAACTTCCTTGGAAGGCAGTAACAAGTGCTGCAGCATGCTGTACCGGATTTGATCATGACCAGGCGCAGTATGATGAGCCACAGACAGCGCCGAATCCAGTTCCCACATTGTGAAGGGGCAGTTGTAGGGTTCAGAATTTGGAGACCGGAAGTCCAAGTGACCCCTCTCGATGGCAGTGCGGTAGCGACAGAAATCTGGATCACAGTTAACAGTGGCGGTAGATGCCGCAAAATGCATGGCCAGTGTCTGGGCAATGTCTCTCGGCGCCGTGAGAAGACGTCCCTGATGCAGCAATGCCGTGACAGGTAGCTGGCCGAGTTTCCCGGAAATCCTCCTGATGGCTTCCCATACTTTCGTAGAACTAGTGGAGCGGGAGATGGAGTTCAAGAACGATTGCCATGACCGTCGTTTGCTCTCTTTAATCACTCGCCGCGCTTTGGCCCTTGCCACCCGAAAGGCCGCAAGATTGTCAGCTGAGGGACGGCACTCGAAGCGGCGCAGAGCTGCACGGCGGGCTCGGATGGCTGAGCGGCACTCAGTGGTCCACCATGGGACAGGACGCCTCTTGGGATGACCGGATGACCGTGGGATTGACAATTCAGCAGCATGGGAGATCACGGCTGTAACATGGTCTACCCATTCGTGGACGCTGGCACGGTGTTCCAAAACAGCCAGTTGGCTGAAAAGTGTCCAGTCAGCTCGGCAGAGGTGCCCCAGGGCGGCACTGGTAATGCCATAGCCTCATCCAGGAGGCAAATCCAAAGGGGGAAGTGGTCACTAGAATGGAGGTCAGCAGCAACCTCCCACAGAGCAGAATCCACGAGTGCTGGAGAGCAAAAGGAAAGGTCAATAGCTGATGACGACCCAGAAGCAGTATAGAAATGAGTGGGAGCACCAGAGTTGAGGATGCACAGTTCTTCAGACATCATGAGGCTTTCCAGAATGCGACCCCTGGGGCAAGTAGTCGAAGAGCCCCATAAGACATTATGAGAATTGAAGTCCCCCAGAAGAAGAAATGGGCGGGGGAGTTGGTAAATAAGGTCTGTGAGAGCCTCAGAGTCTATCGCATCGTGAGGTGGTAAGTAAAGTGAACAGACTGTGAGCCTCCGACCCACAAGAAGGTCAACTGCAACTGCTTGCTAGTCTGTAACAAGAGGGAGCTCAGATGAGGGGTGCATGTCACGGACAAAAACCGCAACACCACCCTTTGCCCTTCCCCCCGTCAGATCATCTTTCCGATATACGGTATAGCCCCGTAAAGAAGGAGCATCAGTGGTCCGAAAATGTGTCTCCTGGAGACATAAGCACAAAGGGCACTCTCGTACAAGGAGTTGTAATTCGGCCACATGCGTCCTGAACCCATTCACGTTCCACTGTAATATGGGAGCCAGTGATCAGGATGGCTGAACTTTCACCCTGCCTCTGTGTTTTGGAGGAGAGCCCGTACTGGCCGGAGATTTATTCCTGGGGCGAGAAGATCGCCCCCGGTCGACATCAATGTCCATCAGCTCCGATGACGACCCAAGGGAGATGTCAGACAGTACGATGGCCTCGTCATCGGACCGACCCCGACCAGTCTCCTCAGGCGGCAAAACCTTCACCTTCGGCGACTTTGTCTTCGGGGGCTTAGAATGTAGAGCCTTGTCAGCAGTTGGAGCTTTACTCGCCTGGGCAGAAGGCGCCATACGGGAAGAGGCAGGAGGTACGCCAATGTCAGCAACCACGGCCTTGTCCGACGTTGCGGGGAGAGCCGCAGGTTTCAAAACAACCGCAGCAGCACAAGTGCACTGGCAAACGCAGGTATTAGTGCTAACACTAGCAACCTCCGTTTGCGTAGCAGCAGTGGCCATTTGTACCGGTTTTTTCAGAGCAGAAGCGAAAGATGTCGTAAACACAGGAGGTTGCATGGCCTTAAAGAGCTTCTTGGCCTCACCATAGGGGCTGCGCTTAGATGTTTTGATCTCCTGTATCTTCCGTTCTTCGAGATAGATGGGGCAGACCCGGCTCCAGACAGGGTTACTCCCAGAGCAATTCACGCACTTCACAGGCGATGAACAATCGGCTCCTTCATGGGCAGGCTGACCACATTTACCACAAGTGGCTATCCCACTGCACCCCCAACGTAGTATGCCCAAAGCGCTGACATTTAAAACAGCGCATTGGGTTGGGGAAATATGGTCGTACTGGCAAACGTAAGAACCCTGCTTTAACATGCTCTGGGAGTCTCGGGCAACTGAACGTGAGAATAAACGAGTCGGATTTCACTAGGTCCCCATCGACTCGTTTCATAATATGCTGCACGTCAATAATACCTTCGTCAGCCCACTCAGATTTTAACTCTTCTGTGGAGATATCCACCAAGTCCCTACATGTCACAACACCCTTACTATAATTCAAAGTGGAGTGGAGCTCGGTCTCGATAACGTACTCTCCGAGACAGGTTGCTTTCTGAAGAGAAGCGACTTGACGGGAACTAGAAGTCTCAACTAACAGAGTCCCATTGCGCAGTCGCTTAACAGATTTCAGTATTGCTGCAATTCCCTCAAGACCCTTGTGGATGTAAAAGGGAGAAACCCACTCAAAGCTACCCTCTTCCATTTAATAATCAAAAACACATTCTGAGTAGCAGCATGTGCTCTGTTACGACAGTCTGATAAATCTCTAGCAACACCAGGAGCTGGAGGACTCGCAGCACGAAGTCGCTTTTTCGATGGGGTGTGTTTTCCTACCAGTGGCCCACCCAATCCACTGGTAGGGGGAAATGTAGAGGTCGAAGGGTCCATTGCAGTCCCACGAGCAGCTAGGGAACTAAAGGTCCGCTCAGACAGAGCCCCGCGTGCCTGAGTAAGCCGTATACAACTGGGGTGCGGCAGGTGCCCCAGAGGTTGTCCGCTTGCGACTGTTCCACCCCAACAGCCATGCATCTTATAGGCGCGGAGCACACCGTGAGATTGAGGGTTTTTTATAAAGGTTGGCCTTCCTCGCAATCCAGGCGGTCAAGCCAAGATTACCATTCCCCGCAGCACACAACATTCCACCGCCGCACCATACGGTGGTCGCTGAAGCATGTCCGGGTGTACGGTGGCAGGAGACTGGCGGCGCTGACCAGTCCCCAGCTCAGGACCCCGGGGTCGCCAAGCCCGTACTCAGCAAATGAACGCTGAGCCCCTGGGGGGATGTCCAGCTATTGCTGCGCTTCCCTGTTTCGTAAGTGGTAGGCGCTGGCTTGAGTTTTACTGGGATTGGGCTTCAGGTGGTTGGCATCATAGTGCTTGGAGAATTCATCCACTGCTAGAGACAGTTTTCCCTCTAATTCTTTAAAGGTTGGCCCTGAACAGCTACTGCTGTGTCATCGGCATATATGAAGAGCCTAGTACTTGCTGGTATTGGCTGATCATTTGTGTAGTGAAACCCTGTTGTGAAACATGGAATCTTAGGAGAGATTATTATTACCTGCGAACGAGTATCTCGAAAACGGTGAATCTGGTAGAATGTTCAAGTGCTACTGTCGTGAGAATCTACGGAAAGAGATAGAAGGACAGTGAAACTACCACTAGGCGCTAAATGGTTGGACGTCCACGACTCTTCACAGAACGAGACGTTCGGAGGCGTGTCTGCTATGTAAAGTATGATATATGGTGATTTGTGGCATATCTGCCGAAAGAGCACAACGCTGGTGCACGCACAAGTGTCTGAGAGCACACAGTTCATCGTACATTGTTGAACATGGAGCTCCGCAGCAGACCACTCCTATGTGTTCACATGTTGACCCAACGACATGGTCAATTACGACAGCAGCAGGCACGGAACCATCGTAAATCGACCGTCAATCAGTGAAACGGTGTGACCTCTTCGGGTGAATCACATTTTTGCTACACTAGGTCGATGATCCTCTCCGCAAACGCCGTCATCGAGGTGAACAGCGGCTCGAGGCGTGCAGCGCAGCCTGGTGGGAGCACTACTGTGCTATGTGGATACATCCTCCCGCGCTTGCAGGGGACCTGTGGTCGTAATCGAAGACATGCTGACACTGCGAACCACCTGCATCCCTTCGTGCTTAAAGTCCTCCCTGACGGCGATATCATCTTTCAGCAGTATAAGCGTCCCTGTCTCGGAGCCAGAACTGTGCTACAGTGGTTTGGGGAGCGTTGTAGTGAACTCACGTTGATGTCTCAACAACCAAATTCGCCCGATGTAAATCCTGTGGAACCCGCGTGGGTTGTTATCGGGCGCCACACACCTCTAAAAACCTACCAACAAACTGTCGAATCCCTGATAAATAGAATCAGTGATGTATTTCCTTGCAAAGACGGACAAACAAGCTATTAAGCAGGTAGCTTGCAAACAGTAGTCTGCGGCTGCGGTCTAATGCATTTGTGACTAGTGATTGTTTAACGAACATGTGAACTTACAGATTATGTTGTTTTACGATGTTTGAATACGTGTGCTCGCACTGTGTAACAACGTCACACGAGTGTATTTAACAGTACTGACAACGACATGCAAATGTGTCAGCTTACATTACGGTGACATGGTTTAAAGCCTTAATATCAGCACCTGATAATGGCCTAAGGCCGCAATTGCAATGTTGTTGTTGTTGTGGTCTTCAGTCCTGAGACTGGTTTGATGCAGCTCTCCATGCTACTCTATCCTGTGCAAGCTTCTTCATCTCCCAGTACCTACTGCAACCTACATCCTTCTGAATCTGCTTAGTGTATTCATCTCTTGGTCTCCCTCTACGATTTTTACCCTCCATGCTGCCCTCCAATGCTAAATTTGTGAGCCCTTGATGCCTCAAAACATGTCCTAACAACCGATCCCTTCTTCTAGTCAAACTGTGCCACAAACTTCTCTTCTCTCCAATCCTATTCAATACCTCCTCATTAGTTACGTGATCTACCCACCTTATCTTCAGCATTCTTCTTTAGCACCACATTTCGAAAGCTTCTATTCTTTTCTTGTCCAAACTAGTTATCGTCCATGTTTCACTTCCATACATGGCTACACTCCATACAAATACTTTCAGAAACGACTTCCTGACACTTAAATCTATATTCGATGTTAACAAATTTCTCTTCTTCAAAAACGATTTCCTTGCCATTGCCAGTCTACATTTTATATCCTCTCTACTTCGACCATCATCAGTTATTTTACTCCCTAAATAGCAAAACTCCTTTACTACCTTAAGTGTCTCATTTCCTAATCTAATTCCCTCAGCATCACCCGATTTAATTTGACTACATTCCATTATCCTCGTTTTGCTTTTGTTGATGTTCATCTTATATCCTCCTTTCAAGACACTGTCCATTCCGTTCAACTGCTCTTCCAAGTCCTTTGCTGTCTCTGACAGAATTACAATGTCATCGGCGAACCTCAAAGTTTTTATTTCTTCTCCATGGATTTTAATACCTACTCCAAATTTTTCTTTTGTTTCCTTTACTGCTTGCTCAATATACAGATTGAATAACATCGGGGAGAGGCTACAACCCTGTCTCACTCCTTTCCCAACCACTGCTTCCCTTTCATGCCCCTCGACTCTTATAACTGCCATCTGATTTCTGTACAAATTGTAAATAGCCTTTCGCTCCCTGTATTTTATACCTGCCACCTTCAGAATTTGAAATTGCAATAGTGTATTAAAAATAAGTCACTGGCGGAAAGATGATGTCCTTCAAAAAAATTTTATGACTGAGAATCCCAGCTACAACAAGTTTATTTATTAAGCAGGTGGTTCTAATATTTTGGCTCATCATTGTGCATGTATGTGTCGCTGTTAATTTAGTTATCTGCAACGTTCCAACGATCGTATCTGCGATGATACAGAAACAGTCAGTTTGTCAACTATAACAGATTTTCTCAATGAATTTAGACAATATGGAGACCGTTCACATGCCTGTCTTTAAATCTCTCTCTCTCTCTTTCTCCCTCTCCCTCACACACACACACACACACACACACACACACACACACACACACACACACACGCACGCACGCACGCACACACACACACACACACACACACACACACACACACACACACGCACACACACACACGCACACGCACAATCTTCATAGACACAATTATAATGATACACATTCGGAAATTTTGCTATGGAGTTAAATGAGTTATGAAGCAATTACATCATGTTGCTGTGTACTGCACTCCTTCCTATGTCGCACAAAGGCTTATTGTAGGATACTGTAAGTAACTTTTTTCTTCAAATACTATATTTATGAAGGCTACTGTAATTGCGATTCATTGTTGGCAAGAAAGCTACATACGGAATTAAGTTCACTATGAGGCTGCTATCGATACACAAAACTGCAGAGTCTTTCGTAGCCACTTGATGACGTACTGTCTGATGGGTTTGGTCTCCCGATCTTCGGCCGACGTTTGTTTAACGACCGTTAAAGAAACGTAGACTGTTGTCAGTACGTCTATTTGTTTAAATAGCCGCGTACCAGTTGTTCCAGGCTCCACATAGCATCCTTATTGCATGAGTCTGTGGTACAAGCACTTTCTTCCTCAATGACGAGTGACACTAGAAAATGATGGTGTAAGACATCTCAACGTTTAGACATTTTCGTCTCCAAACTCTGATATTATCCATAACACACAAGTTGCAGAGCTCAAACATTTAAGATCTGAAACACGTGACTACCAGTTAAGGTTCATACTAATATAAATACTTAAGGATTTAGAATATTCTGTTTCGTTGCTGCCTTACGTTCATAAATTATTTCTAATGGCGCGGTCAGGCCTTGTACAGCCAAGAACTGCATGCATGGCTTTTTAAAATCTATGTTTAGTAGCAGTCAGTTTCCGAAGAACTAGATATTAACTTCCACGAAAATTTTATTTACATTTCCAGTTGCTGAATTTAAAATTTTGTGACTTGCGTATTCAAATGCTTTACACCAGTCACAGAAACTACCGGTCGTCAGTATTTTGTCATTTAAATTTTTGTATAATCTGATTCGTGAATTTAAAAGCGGTATATTCTGTGGTGAGGCTCTTGTAGGTCCAAACTGAGACAGAGTCCGTTATTTTAGGGTAGGAATGTTATTGTTCCTGTGTACGTACTCTCTGTCCCAATGCCGTCGAAAAAGAGGTAAGCTGGAAGATTTGTCGGTAATTAGTAACATTTATTTTAATAGATATCGTGTAAGGGAATCTGGAAATCAGATAATCCAGATTATCAGGCTGTAATTGTCAAGCATTACAAATTTAGAGAGAGAGAGAGAGAGAGAGAGAGAGAGAGAGAGAGAGAGAGAGATAGAGAGAGAGAGAGAGAACAGGAACAGGAATTCGGCCATGTATTTGAGATATTACCAACTCTGTAAGAGTTCATAGTTTATCTGAGAGATCACTGAGTAATTATGATTCAGCTATATGTGTACATCAAGGCTGTTGCTTCTTTTGTAATTATAGTCTATTGATTTATTCATTGAACTGTATGGTGCCAATCATGTGAGCTTCTGGTAGGAAGTATTTACTAAACAGGCTGACTATTTGACACATATCATTTATTATTTGGCTGTTCTGTTTAATAACAAAGTCCTGGACATTCGTAAACTGTCATCAGGATTTAATTTTATTAGCTGCATTATTAATATAAGATATTATGCAGGAGTTATAGATTTTTTAATTACTTTCCTGGAAACACAATAGTAGATTCAGTAAAAAGAAATCATTCTTACTTCTCTGTTTCTTCTAACCATTTCACATAATTTACTTTTCTTTGTGCAGTGCATATCGATTCCTGTTGTAATCAAAGTCTTTTTCAATGTCTTATTAGTGTCAGAGGCAACGGCCTTGCCGCAGTGGATACACCGGTTCCCGTGAGATCACCGAAGTTAAGCGCTGCCGGGCGTGGCCGGCACTTGGATGGGTGACCATCCGAGCCGCCATGTGCTGTTGCCATTTTTCGGGGTGCACTCAGCCTCGTGATGTCAATTGAGGAGCTACTCGACCGAATAGTAGCGGTTCCGGTCAAAGAAAACCATCATCACGACCGGGAGAGCGGTGTGCTGACCACACGCCCCTCCTATCCGCATCCTCAGCCGAGGATGACACGGCGGTCGGATGGTCCCTTTGGGCCACTTGTGGCCTGAAGACGGAGTGCATATTAGTGTCAGACTGCATTATTTTATTAGGAAAGCAGCTGTTAGAAATCGAGAGAAATTGATATATAAGTACAATAAAATTGAAGTTGATGCCTGCAACAATATACACATCTCTCCCGTCAGCTTCATCTCAGAGTGCTTTGAAATTTTCTGTTGTCTGTTCATTGATTATTCCAAATTTTTCTACGTTGCTCCTTTATTGTGACCACGTAAATTATTAAGTATGGCCAGTCGTGCATCATGTTCAAAGAGAGAATTCTCACTGTGCGCAGCACTGCTGCCTCTAGATGGTTTGGTCCCGTGTTCCCGGGTTGGAAGTTACCTTCGCTTGGATACTGGGTGTTTGAGTTGTCTTAAACATTTCATCTCATGTTCATCTCAAAGACGGGCAAGCTGCACCAGGCAGCCGATCTACCCCTGGCTGATGGTGCTACATGATCATTTTGTTTTACAAACCCTGCTGTGTAAACACGTGTATCATTGACTGTTCAGCCACAAATACCGAGTTTAGTGTACTGCTTTACTGTGTGATTCTGTTAGGTCTTGAGTGTTGAGTGACATTTCAAAATACTTTCTTTTATTTGAGTATTTAAGAAAATTACTTTTGAAATATACAAATACCTGAGTCGAAACAAGGCCCCGGGAGTAGACAACATTCCATTGGAACTACTGACGGCCTTGGGAGAGCCAGTCCTGACAAAACTCTACCATTTCGTGAGAAAGATGTATGAGACAGGCGAAATACCCTCAGACTTCAAGAAGAATGTAATAATTCCAATCCCAAAGAAAGCAGGTGCTGACAGATGTGAAAATTATCAAACTATCAGTTTAATAAGTCGCACCTGCAAAATAATATCGCGTATTCTCTACAGACGAATGGAAAAACTGGTAGAAGCTGACCTCGCAGAAGATCAGTTTGGATTCCGTGATGTTGGAACACGTGAGGCAATACTGACCTTACGACTTATCTTAGAAGCTAGATTAAGGAAAGACAAACCTACATCTGTAGCATTTGTACTTAGAGAAAGCTTTTTAACAATGTTGACTGGAATACTCCCTTTCAAATTCTAAAGGTGGCAGGGGTAAAATACAGGGAGCGAAAGGCTATTTACAATTTGTATAGAAACCAGACGGCAGTTATAAGAGTCGAGGGGCATGAAAGGGAAGCAGCGGTTGGGAAGGGAGTGAGACAGGGTTGTAGCCTGTCCCCGATGTTATTCAATCTGTATATTGAGCAAGCAGTAAAGGAAACAAAAGAAAAATTCGGAGTAGGTATTAAAGTCCATGGAGAAGAAATAAAAACTCTGAGGTTCGCCGATGACATTGTAATTCTGTCAGAGACAGCAAAGCACTTGGAAGAGCAGTTGAACGGAATGGACAGTGTCTTGAAAGGAGGATATAAGATGAACATCAACAAAAGCAAAACGAGGATAATGGACTGTAGTCGAATTAAGTCGGGTGATGCTGTGGGAATTAGATTAGGAAATGAGACACTTAAAGTAGTAAATGAGTTTTGCTATATGGGGAGCAAAATAACTGATGATGGTCGAAGTAGAGAGGATATAAAATATAGAGTGGCAATAGCAAGGAAAGCGTTTCTGAAGAAGAGGAATTTGTTAACATCGAGTATAGATTTAAGTGTCAGGAAGTCGTTTCTGAAAGTATTTGTATGGAGTGTAGCCACGTATGGAAGTGAAACGTGAAAGATAACTAGTTTGGACAAGAAGAGAATAGATGCTTTCGAAATGTGGTGTTACAGAAGAATGCGGAAGATTAGGTCGGTAGATCACATAACTAATGAGGAGGTATTGAATAGGATTGGGGAGAAGCGCAGTTTGTGGCACAACTTGACAAGAAGAAGGGACCGGTTGGTAGGACATGTTCTGGGGCATCAAGGGATCACAAATTTAGCATTGGAGGCCAGCGTGGAGGGTAAAAATCGTAGAGGGAGACCAAGAGATGAATACACTAAGCAGATTCAGAAGGATGTAGGTTGCAGTAGGTACTGGGAGATGAAGAAGCTTGCACAGGATAGAGTAGCATGGAGAGCTGCATCAAACCAGTCTCAGGACTGAAGACAACAACAACAACAACAACCATTTGCTATGTATGATCGACTAAGTGTCACAATAATGACTCATGATTCACTAAGAGTATTTGAAAGTTATTGGGTGAGTATTTATACACGTATTTCTTTTATCTGACTGTTTAAGAAAATTACTTTTGAAATATGCAAAATCTACCATTTGCTATGTATGGTCGACTGTCACAATAATGACTCATGTTTCACTAAGAGTATTTGAAAGTTACCGGGTGAGTATTTATACACGATAATAATCATAAAAATCTTTTCCAGTAGAAGCAGTTCATATTCGAACGGCTATCTAACTAAAAACTGCTAGTTTTATCGGATGTTATTTTTAAGATACATGACACGTTCCTTATTGATAAATTGGCCACTTCCTTAAAGTTCTGTATATTAAACATATGAAGGATTGTGGATCTAGTAGAATAATGGTGCATTTTGTACCTGCGAAGTGAGAGTGCCACAGGGTTGTGCCCTAGGTCCAGTGACTTTCCAGGTCTCTAGCTAAATACGAAACACGGCAGAAGACACCTCCGCTTCTAGTCTACATATTTGTCACCTTGGAGCAGATGGAATATAATGCAATGAGAGTAATGGGGACATCGGTTTGTGGTTTACGGAGAACTAATTGACGTTTAACTGCAAGAGAGGACAGTGCAAAAACATTTCTGGCTCATTGCTATCTGTGGTGTAGTGACTTTTCCTTTTGTTTCTCTATGTCTCTATACCCGCAAGCTTAACTGCCAGGCGTACTTGCAGTAAATACACTCCTGGAAATTGAAATAAGAACACCGTGAATTCATTGTCCCAGGAAGGGGAAACTTTATTGACACATTCCTGGGGTCAGATACTTCACATGATCACACTGACAGAACCACAGGCACATAGACACAGGCAACAGAGCATGCACAATGTCGGCACTAGTACAGTGTATATCCACCTTTCGCAGCAATGCAGGCTGCTATTCTCCCATGGAGACGATCGTAGAGATGCTGGATGTAGTCCTGTGGAACGGCTTGCCATGCCATTTCCACCTGGCGCCTCAGTTGGACCAGCGTTCGTGCTGGACGTGCAGACCGCGTGAGACGACGCTTCATCCAGTTCCAAACATGCTCAATGGGGGACAGATCCGGAGATCTTGCTGGCCAGGGTAGTTGACTTACACCTTCTAGAGCACGTTGGGTGGCACGGGATACATGCGGACGTGCATTGTCCTGTTGGAACAGCAAGTTCCCTTGCCGGTCTAGGAATGGTAGAACGATGGGTTCGATGACGGTTTGGATGTACCGTGCATTATTCAGTGTCCCCTCGACGATCACCAGTGGTGTACGGCCAGTGTAGGAGATCGCTCCCCACACCATGATGCCGGGTGTTGGCCCTGTGTGCCTCGGTCGTATGCAGTCCTGATTGTGGCGCTCACCTGCACGGCGCCAAACACGCATACGACCATCATTGGCACCAAGGCAGAAGCGACTCTCATCGCTGAAGACGACACGTCTCCATTCGTCCCTCCATTCACGCCTGTCGCGACACCACTGGAGGCGGGCTGCACGATGTTGGGGCGTGAACAGAAGACGGCCTAACGGTGTGCGGGACCGTAGCCCAGCTTCATGGAGACGGTTGCGAATGGTCCTCGCCGATACCCCAGGAGCAACAGTGTCCCTAATTTGCTGGGAAGTGGCGGTGCGGTCCCCTACGGCACTGCGTAGGATCCTACGGTCTTGGCGTGCATCCATGCGTCGCTGCGGTCCGGTCCCAGGTCGACGGGCACGTGCACCTTCCGCCGACCACTGGCGACAACATCGATGTACTGTGGAGACCTCACGCCCCACGTGTTGAGCAATTCGGCGGTACGTCCACCTGGCCTCCCGCATGCCCACTATACGCCCTCGCTCAAAGTCCGTCAACTGCACATACGGTTCACGTCCACGCTGTCGCGGCATGCTACCAGTGTTAAAGACTGCGATGGAGATCCGTATGCCACGGCAAACTGGCTGACACTGACGGCGGCGGTGCACAAATGCTGCGCAGCTAGCGCCATTCGACGGCCAACACCGCGGTTCCTGGTGTGTCCGCTGTGCCGTGCGTGTGATCATTGCTTGTACAGCCCTCTCGCAGTGTCCGGAGCAAGTATGGTGGGTCTGACACACCGGTGTCAATGTGTTCTTTTTTCCATTTCCAGGAGTGTATTACTGAGCAGGATTTTGATGCAAAATTTTTGTGACAGAATTTTGTTTGATGTTTTATTAGCTGCGACACGGCTTTACTTGTAAATAGATAGTTAAAATTGATATGTACTGCGCCACTGGAGGCGCAATAAGAACAGATCCCAGGTAAGAAATTCAGAGCACACACATTAAGTAATTTCTTCTCCTTGGAGCAAGTTGTTACATCGACAGCACGTGGTTCGGTTAGAATTACATTCGAATGGCACAATAACTGTCTGTTGCGTTGATTGCTTCAAGAAATGTCAAAGGTAGTTCGTTTTGGAATGCAATAGTTAATAATACAAAGCAGCATGACGACCAACAGCAAAATCCGCACACGTCCTCTATACAGAGGCCTCGCTTCGGTGAAGCCCATTGATGGCACAGGCTGGTCCACATAGAGGAAGTTGCTGGACGGACTATTGCGTCTAGGAGTCTGACGGTTAACCACACTTTGATTGACGAATCACTACTGCAGTCGGCATCTGGCCCAGAAAGCTCATTAGGAATGAACTGCTGTAGCACAGTCGAGGTGCCGGCTTAAATATTGTGTAGGAGCCAGGATGCAGTCGGACCCTTTCGTGGCCGTATGGTTGCACAGAGGCAAGTAGGTCCACAGGGCCAGTGACTTCTCGCTGCAGCCTGCTGGCCCAGCAGCTGTGCGAGAAGTTCCGGCTGTCGTCTTCCGGAATGGCCCCTGCGACTTTGCTGTATAGGCCACCCGCTCGACACTGACGCGTGGCTGGTTGCTATGTGAGATGTTGAACAGGTCCGATATAGCAAAAATACGAGGGGCGTTCAGAAAGTAAGCTCCGATCGGTCGCGAAATGGAAACGACTATGAAAATCCGATAAAGCTTTGCACAGATGTGTTGGGTAGTGTCTCTAGTATAACCCCAGTTAGCATCACGTCGCTCTTCTCATTTCTGAGCTCGCAGTGAGTGCGTAAAGATGTCTAGAAAATAGTGTCTGCCGCCAAGTACGAGGGCCTGGTGAGAAATTTCGCCTGAAGCTATGCAGCTAACATTACATAACTGTCGTGCTGTTTCGTCTTCACGACAATTCTCAGCCGCATTCTGCAGGGGCAATGAAGATGCTCCTGCATCGTTTTCAAATGGAAATGTTAGATTACCCACAATATAGTCCGCAATTGTCTCCCCCTGAGTTTCATCTCTGGTCACATGAACCGCTGTCTTTGAAGACAACATTTTGACACAGACAACGAGGTGTAGGCCAGCATGGAGAATTGGCGGAAAGCACTGGCGGCTGCCTTCTATGATGAGGCTATTGAAAAGTTGGTACAACGCTATGACAAAAGTCTAAGTCAGAACGGCGACTACGTAGAGAAGTAGCTGAAAGGTGTAGCTAATTGTTACAAGTAAAACATTTCTGATGTTCACTGTGGTTTCAATTTGGCAATCAAACGGAGCTTACTTTCTGAACAGGCCTCGTATAAGGGCTGAATGGAGAGTAAGGTCCGATCGGTCGCGAAATGCGAATCGAAAATTTTTGTTTTTCACTGTGGTTCCCAACAGTTAGTCACACCTTCCAGCTTCGTCTCTAAATTGTCGCCGCTCTGACTTAGACGTTGTACAAACTCTCCAGTACCGTCGTCACAGAAAGCAGCCGTCTGTGCTTTCCGCCAATTCTCTACACTGGTCTGCCTTTCGTTGTTTGTGCCAAAATGTTGTCTCCATTGCCAGTGGTTCATGTGAGCAGAGATGAACATCGCAGGGAGCCAATTAAGAGCTGCAATGTGAGTGATCAAACATTTCCCATCGAAAACGCTGCAGAAGTGTCTTCATTGGCCCTGCAGAATGTGTCTTGAAGAAAGCGACGCATTACATTTATGTTACGTGGACTGCATAGCTTCAGGCGAAACCTCTCGCCAGATCCGCATACTTGCCGGGAGACACTGTTGTTTTAGGCATTTCTACGTCATCACTTGCCGCTCTGAACTGAGAAGAGCGACGTGAAGCGATCGACAGGCACGTAAAAGACACTGCCCAACACATCTGTGCAAAGCTCCACTGAATTTTCACTTTGGTTTCCATTTCGCCAAATCGGACCTTACTTCTGAATAAATCACGTATTTCTCTGCAGTTAAAATAATTTCACAAATCTGCTCTCGCTTAGTACATGACACGAATGAATTTCATGCATCGTGTAGGTTAAAAGTGACGTTTATTTATTTTAACTTCTCTCCTGGAATAAACACCAAACATGGATAACCGGATATACACTACTGGCCATTAAAATTGCTACACCACGAAGATGACGTGCTACAGACGCGAAATTTAACCGACAGGAAGAAGAGGCTGTGATATGCAAATGATTAGCTTTTCAGAGCATTCACACAAGGTTGGCGCCGGTGGCGACACCTACAACGTGCTGACATGAGGAATGTTTCCAACCGATTTCTCATACACAAACAGCAGTTGACCGGCGTTGCCTGGTGAAACGTTGTTGTGATGCCTCGTGTAAGGAGGAGAAATGCGTACCATCACGTTTCCGACTTTGATAAAGGTCGGATTGTACCGTATCGCGATTGCGGTTTATCGTATCGCGACATTGCTGCTCTCGTTGGTCGACATTCAATGACTGTTAGCAGAATATGGAATCGGTCGGTTGAGGAGGGTAATACGGACCGACTGCTGGATCTCAACGGCCTCGTATCACTAGCAGTCGAGATGACAGGCATCTTATCCGCACGGCTGTAACGGATCGTGCAGCCACGTCTCGATCCCTGAGTCAACAGATGGGGACGTTTGCAAGGCAACAACCATCTGCACGAACAGTTCGACGACGTTTGCAGCAATACGGACTATCATCTCGGAGACCCTGGCTGCAGTTACCCTTGACGCTGCATCACAGGCAGGAGCGCCTGCGATCGCGTACTCAACGACGGACCTGGGAGGACGAATGGCAAAACGTCATTTTCTCGGATGAATCCAGGTTATGTTTATAGCATCATGATGGTCGCATCCGTGTTTGGCGACATCACGGTGAACTCACATTGGAATCGTGTATTCGTCATCGCCGTACTGGCGTATCACCGGGCGTGATGGTATGGGATGCCATTGGTTACACGTCTCGGTCACCTCTTGTTCGCACTGACGGCACTTTGAACAGTGGACGTTACGTTTCAGATGTGTTACGACCCGTGGCTCTACCCTTCATTCGATCCCTGCGAAACGCTACATTTCAGCAGGATAATGCTCGACCGCATGTTGCACGTCCTGTACGAGCCTTCTGGGGTACAGAAAATGTTCGACTGCTGCCCTGGCCAGCACATTCTCCAGATCTCTCACCAAATGAAAACGTCTGGTGAATGGTGGCCGAGCAACTGGCTCGTCACAATACGCCAGTCACTACTCTTGATGAACTGTGGTATCGTGTTGAAGCTGCATGGGCAGCTGTACCTGTACACACCATCCAATCTCTGTTTGACTCAATGCCCAGGCGTATCAAGGCCGTTATTAGGGCCAGAGGTGGTTGTTCTGAGTATTGATTTCTCAGGATCTATGCACCCAAATTGCGTGAAAATGTAATCACATGTCAGTTCTAGTGTAATATATTTGTCCAATGAGAACCCGTTTGTCATCTGCGCTTCTTCTTGGTGTAGCAATTTGGCCAGTAGTGTATTTAGCGTGACGTACTGTCGAGGCGCGACTGCTGCCTGTCGCCGCTGACCCCTGCTCTGTCTGTGTGTGTGTGCGCGCAGGCCGGAGCACGTGGCCGCGGCCGCCCTGCACGTGCTGCGCGCCGCCCCCAACGGCTCGGTGTGGGTGGCGGAGGGCGGCGAGCCCGCCTACCAGCTGCGCTTCCCGCACCGCACGCAGCTGCGCGCGGCCGAGCGGCCGCCAGCTCCAGGGCCGGCGCCGGCGCCGCAGTAGCCGCCGTCTCCCGCCGTCGCCGTCGCCACTGCAGCGCCCAGTCCTCCAGAGATAACTTCCGCTCAGAGCGTCGAGTAGCATCTTAACGGATTAGAGGCGGATTGCACAACAAATTACGCAAAGCCGAGGTGATCTTGTCCCTTCAGTGGGCTGTCGTGTTCGCTTTCTAACAATACGGCGTATCACTTCTACCTTGCAATCGTGAGAGTCGTTTGCAGTTTCGCGACACACACGTACCGCTTAGGCAATTCCGCATCCTCATCTTTATTCCGACGCTTCTACCTTGCTGTCTATTCTACTACCGTCAATTAATTTACAAGGGGGCGACGTCACAAGCAGAATCTAGCTTCAGTTGATCATTTCGATGAGAGTTTTTGCTTGCCTTGCAGGATCTCTCCGTTCCTGATGTTGCTCAAAAGTTCTCAAACAAAAATAACGTAGTCTAATTTGCGTCTTAGAACTTAGATCTGTGCCACAAATAATTTTCCTTTCACACAAACGAAAGTTATTTTCAGTGTGATAGCTAGACCAGAATTAATTACATATTCGATTACTCTCACTTGTAGACAGTTAAAAAATTATTGTCTCTGACAAAGGCGACAAAACTTTTAGAATGTGATTCTGTAAAGCCATGTAGTTACTGGTATGTTATTAATAAATATAACCAGAAAAAATTGAAAATTTTTCACTTCCATTTTAACCACTTATTTCCTGTACAACAGATTTCTGAACAGATGGTGTCACCTGTACAGATCAATCTCCTCGTCTAGGTAAGTAGAACAGTCTCTACCCTAAAAACGTACTGTCACCCAGACGGAATTGTATTCTCATCCGCAAGTATCTTCTCTGTATTAACGATTTGCTCATAATTGTACCTCAAATTTGTTACTCGTAAACATACTGTTCAAGTCACTAAAACTGAAAGCGTAACGTTGTTCCTCTTTCACATTTTGTCGCAAAATTCAGACATCAAGCCATGATCGACTGTTTTTCCTGTGAGTTATTCAAAGCCTGTGTACGACTTAGTGTACGTATTTATCTTTTGCACATCCTATCCCAATCTTCGTGTATCCTCATTCTCCTTTTAGCTTTATTTTGTGTGTTGTTTGAGTTACGTGTGGTAATCTATGTGGCTGTCTCCTTGAGCGTGTCCTCAGCTACGTGTTGGATAGGATGTCACGGATTCTGCCACTGCAATTCCAATTCGTTACGAACTTATGAGTATCACCCTTTGGTGTAGAAGTCAAAGAAGCGATAGGATCTGCTGATGCAGTATGCTGTAGTCAGCTACCTTACGGAAGTCCAGCTCTCCTCTTCATAAAGATCGGACGGGGAGCGAGTGCGCTGACTGTGAAGGTGTGAAGTTGATTTTTGTATGAGCTCCGAATGATCTCACGAATGTCGGTATTGTATATGAGATTTGTAAGATAAATTTCACAGGAAATGCTTGCAGAAAGCTAAACGGGAGATTTGCTAATGTTAGAATTTTCAGCTGGGAAAGAAGGTCTCCGTCTTGATAATGTAGATGAAATCATGTGTGTACGTAGAGATAATTTTGAATAATTTATTGCATGTGATAGAATAACTGCAAGATTTAACCCGTGAGTGAAATACTTTCCTCGGGTAAGCAACGTTTCGTGGTGAGTGATGGGTTACTTTGGCTTCAGTGAACCTGGTGGTCGGGGTCTGGACAGACAAGGCGAAGGCTGTTGGCTTGCCCTGTATTAGTTCAAGCTAGGATGCGTTATATTAATTTGAAAAAAATTGCGTATGGAGTAATGACTGTGCGGACGAGTACGGTTTTGTGGTAAGTGAGACATTGCGCCTAACGTACTACGTGACCATCAGCCGCACGGCCAATGGAATGCTTACACCACGTTCACTGAGATCCTTTTCCAGTGTACTTACAAGTTTTACAGCTTGCGTGCGACTCCTTTCTAACTCCCAGGAATGGACACGTGCTGAGTAAATGCCGCTGCTCTCGCAGTCTGTAGACTAGGTAATGAGAAGCGCCCTTCCTGAGGTAAGCAAAGAATGATAGTAGGCAGCGCGCGAGTGTGGTGTACTTAAGAAAACAATCGTGTGAAGATTATTCAGCTAGGGTGGCAACAACGTGAGTGAGACAGAGCAGAATTGGTCTGCTGGTGACGCACTATAGAATGTGCGAATGCGCCACCCTTTACTGTGTCAGTCTTAGCGTGTGAAAGCATTTGTTTAATTGGGGAAAATAATTTTTGTTGAATCTCTAAAGCTGATTTTGGAAGTAGATTATTCTTCTGTAGGGGCTCATAGGTTGTAAGCTCGTTGGTTATATATGCAGTCGGACTTAGTACGTTTTATTAGTACACTACTGGCCATTAAAATTGCTACACCACGAAGATGACGTGCTACAGACGCGAAATTTAATCGACAGGAAGAAGATGCTGTGATATGCAAATGATTAGCTTTTCAGAGCATTCACACCTACAACGTGCTGACATGAGGAATGTTTCCAACCGATTTCTCTGTACACAAACAGCAGTTGACCGGCGTTGCCTGGAGAAACGTTGTTGTGACGCCTCGTGTAAGGAGGAGAAATGCGTACCATCACGATTCCGACTTTGATAAAGGTCGGATTGTAGCCTATCGCGATTGCGGTTTATCGTATCGCGATATTGCTGCTCGCGTTGGTCGAGATCCAATGACTGTTAGCAGAATATGGAATCGGTCGGTTCAGGAGGGTGATACAGACCGCCGTGTTGGATCCCAACGGCCTCGTATCACTAGCAATCGAGATGACAGGCATGTTATCCGCACGACTGTAACGGATCGTGCAGCCACGTCTCGATCCCTGAGTCAGCAGATGGGGACGTTTGCAAGACAACAACCATCTGCACGAACAGTTCGACGACATTTGCAGCAGCATGGACTATCAGCTCGGAGACCATGGCTGCGATTACCCTTGATGCTGCATCACAGAGAGGAGCGCCTTCGATGGTGTACTCAACGGCGAACCTGGGTGCACGAATGGCAAAACGTTATTTTTTCGGATGAATCCAGGTTCTGTTTACAGAATCATGATGGTCGAATCCGTGTTTGGCGACATCGCGGTGAACGCACATTGGAAGTGTGTATTCCTCATCGCCATATTGACGTATCACCCGGCGTGATGGTATGGGGTGCCATTGGTTACACGTCTCGGTCACCTCTTGTTCGCATTGATGGCACTTTGAACAGTGGATGTTACATTTCAGATGTGTTACGACTCGTGGCTCTACTCTTCATTCGATCCCTGCGAAACGCTACATTTCAGCAGGATAATGCACGACCGTATGTTGCAGGTCCTGTACGGGCCTTTCTGGATACAGAAAATGTTCGAGTGCTGCGCTCGCCAGCACATTCTCCAGATCTTTCACCAATTGAAAACGTCTGGTCAATGGCGGCCGAGCAACTGGCTCGTCACAATACGCTAGTCACTACTCTTGATGAACTGTGGTATCGTGTTGAAGCTGCATGGGCAGCTGTAGCTGCAAACGCCATCCAAGCTCTGTTTGACTCAATGGCCAGGGCTCTGAAGGCCGTTATTGCAGCCAGAGGTGGTTGTTCTGGGAACTGATTTCTCAGGATCTATGCGCCCACATTGCGTGAAAATGTAATCACATGTCAGTTCAGGTATTAAATATTTGTCCAATGAATACCCGTTTATCATCTGCATTTCTGCTTGGTGTAGCAATTTTAATGGCCAGTAGTGTACTTTCGAACTGGAAGGAATTTCAATGCATGATTCAGTACGAGTATGGGAGAATGTGTGTGAGGACGTAGGAGAGGGTGAGCAATCCAAATTATCTAAGTATTCCCTTGTACAGTGCTCTCGCGTGTCATATATACATATGTGACAAACGAACAGGCGTAAAATGGACCGAAGAACGCAAGCAAGATCACAGCCAGAAGATGAAAGAAATATGGGCAACCAAAAAGGCAATCAAGATGAAGCCGAAGACACAAAGCCGACAAGAAGCATGGACAGAGGACAGGAAACAGAAACACAGCGAGCGAATGAGGGAAGTTTGGGCAGCAAGGAAGGCAGCAAAAGGAACTGGCCATGTAGTTTAGTCCAAATGCGCTCTTTAAGGGCAAAACACCAATAATATATATATATATATATATATATATATATATATATATATATATATATATATATATATATATATTTGAAGCGCCAAAGAAACTGGTATAAGCATGGGTTCAAGTACTGAGATATGTAAACAGGCAGACTACGGCGCTACGATAGTGACGCATACATAAGACAGTAAGTGTCTGGCGCACTTGCTAGATCGGTTACTGCTGGTACAATGGTAGGTTATCAAGATTTAAGTGAGTTCGAACGTGGTATTATAGTCGGCGCACGAGCGGTCGGATACAGCATCTCCGAGGTAACGATGGAGTGGGGATTTTCCCATACGACCACTTCACCAGTGTACCGTGAATATTTGTAAACCGGCAAAACATGAAATCTCCGACATCGCTGCTGCTGGAAAAAGATCCTGCAAGAATGGGACCAACGACGACTGAAGAGAATCGTTCAACGCGACACAAGTGCAACCGTTCCGCACACTGCTGCAGATTTCAATGCTGGACCGTCAACAAATGTCAGATTGCGAAGCATTCCAACGAAACATCATCAATACGAGCTTTCGGAGCCGAAGGCCCATTCATGTACCCTATTGACTGCACGACACAAATCTTTACGTCTCGCCTGGGGCCGTCAACACCGATGTTGGACTGTTGATGACTAGAAACATGTTGCCTGGTCGGACGAGTCTCTTCTCAAATTGTATCGAGTGTCTGAACTTGTACGGGTATGGAGACAACCTCATGAATCCATGGACCCTGCATGTTAGCAGGCGACTATTCAAGCTGGTGAAGTCTCTGTAATGGTGTGGGGCGTGTGCAGTTGGAGTGATACGAGACCCCTGAGACATCTAGGTACGACTCAGGCAGGTGACACGAACGTAAGAATCCTGACTGATCACCTGCATCCATTCATGTCCACTGTGCATTCCGACGGTCTTGGGCAATTCCAGCAGGACAATGCGACACCTCACACGTCCAGAATGGCTACAGCGTGGCTCCAGGAAAAGTCTTCTCAGTTCTTCCGCTGACCATCAAACTCCCCAGACATTAACATTATTGACCATATCTGGGATCCCTAGGAACGTGCTGTTCAGAAGAGATCCGTAGCCCCTCTTAATCTTACTGAATTATGGACAGGCCTGCAGGATTCATGGTGTCAGTTCCCTCCAGCACTACTTCAGACATTACTCAGGTCCATGGCACGTCGTGTTGTGGCACTTGTGCGTGCTCATGGGTGCCATAGGCGATACTAGGTAGGTGTACCAGTTTCTTTGGCTCTTCAGTGTATATGATACTGCTTAGTATGTGCTTGAAAGAGTTTGGTAGCGATTCATGATGAAATTGTTAGGTTAACATGTAGCGATTGTTCTATATCTTACCAAAGATTAGTGTATTAATCTGACACATTCTTTTCATGCAAAATCTAGGTAGTTTTGAAGCTGAATAAATCGCCATGTTCTTGAGAACAAAATGAGATTGGTGTCCATTTTGCCTGCCTCCTGGTCGCAATAGATCATTTCTCCCCATTTTGTCCCGCCATTCAGTCATTGTTCACAGTTCCAGTATTCTGTTCGCAATACGTAAGAATTTTGTGCATATAAATGGGTTGTGGACGGCTTGTAGGTCATACGTATTGAGTGGCTCGCTAAGTGTTAGTATCATTGCTTCATTTGTTTTCCTTGTTACCGTTCTCTGTTAATGCCCACCATAAGAAATCAGATAGAGCCGGTGTTTTCTCCCATTGAAGTCAGTATTTTGATGGCTGCGCATCACTGAGCGGACCTCAATAGCATTCATTGTCCACATCTCCTATGTAGGGAATAAGCTTCTGGACACAGAGAGGGGGAGTATATTCTCCGGTAGGAATTGATATCAGCGAATTAACTGACCATTCTCAAATACAAAAGCAATAGTTGCAAACGGATTACGATATCATTTCACCGGAATAGGTAGGGAAGTCACCTCTTAAAACTTTTGGGGCAAGGAGTACTGCCTTGTTGTTCTAAATATTGGGACTACTTCGCGAATAAATGGAACATGTGAAGAACAATATTCATGATCGTCTGTGTGATTTATTCTAGTTATGTGTTGTCGCAGAATTCAGCGCTTCCCAGGAAAGCTCATGTGCACAGAACATACACGAAACTGACAGTGAGAAGTGACGAGATGCTGACATGCTATGATACTAATTCTTTCGTGAATCTTTGAACAGCAGGCCATTTACCTTGCAGCATAAACTTATTCTACATATTTCTCTGACTGTAGAAGGTTCATTTTCAGAATTCGGAGTGTAAGTCAAAAGAAATAAATCTATGTGTTTTTCTTCTCCTATGTTGTTTAATAAAATGATCAGCCAAGACGGTCATGGTTTTAATTGCTTTCTTTGATGCCGTAAAGTGACACAAAGTCCGGATACGAATTCACAAGCCCGATTTTATTATTTACACCAGTGCACATTCATGAGCAAACGTCAAGCTGAGAATGATACTCATCAACTTTCGCATTACACTTTTTTGCTGCTTCTTTCGTTGCCTCTTATTTAAATGGAGGAACATCCAGTTGCGACGCGAAAGTACTGTTCATGTCGTTAGCAGGTCATCACAACACATACTTAAGACTTCAGGATTTGTAATAACTAAATCCGTCCGCTGTCAGTCACCTAATGAATACCTCAAACAAAATAATACTAAACACAAAAAATTTGTTAAAATAAGTACAATATGAACAACATTAATTCATAGACCACTGGCGTATTTTCGTCTTTCTCGGCTATTATGAAATTAGAAAATGCAAACACCTTAACACATGCTTACTCAGTTATAGACAGGTAGGGTACAAGATGTTTTGCAGCTTTGAACTATGTGGGAAATTTCAAATAAAAGTATTTCTCCCGAATTCTATGCTCTCTCATGTAGTACAATAATACATAGACACATCACTAACTACGTTTCTATTTTCTAAATATTAGTACCATAACAAATATATTCTCTCAGACTGTTACATTCAATTATATAACAAACAAATACTTGACTTTATGAAGTTTTTTTCTTTTTTCTTTGTCGAGTAATGTTAATTCAAATGGTTCAAATGGCTCTGAGCACATCCGACTTAACATTTGAGGTCATCAGTCCCCTAGAACTTAGAGCTACTTAAACCTGACTAACCTAAGGACATCACACACATCCACGCCCGAGGCAGGATTCGAACCTGCGACCGTAGCAGCAGCGCAGTTTCGGACTGAAGCGCCTTGAATCACTCGGCCACAGCGAATGTTAATTCACTCAAGAAACATAGGCACTATTCGTGGCTCGCTTCTGAATACTATTAGTGCATTAACTACATCAAGTAAGTATGTTTTTCCTCGTCCAGGAACCCAGTAGAATTTAGCACCATCAATTCTGTTGTTCTTGATATGATCAATTGTTATAATCTTTTTACTGAAATTACACCTAGTGTGTACCATGTGTGACTTCATCTGTTACTTTACGGTACATCTGATCTACTAAATCTTCCAACTGTTTCAAAATTACTGATTTCCCTTGAAAAATGTTCTTTTGACTATTCAGTATCAAGAGATATGGTAAGAAAGAGTATAGGCTTGTCTTCTTGACCTATAGCTAAGCTAACTACCAATAAAAAAATACGGAAATCCAGCCGCAGCACTAACCAGAAAATTCAAAACACTACAAATTCTGTTTGTACAAAAAATTTAAATTTGTGGTAAGATTCTATGGGGCCAAACTGCTTAGGTCATCTCTAAGCTTACACCCTACTTAATCTAACTTAAACTAACTTAAACGCTATGGACAACACATACAACCATGATTGAGGGAGGACTCGAAACTCTGACGAAGAGTGGGTTTTGAGAAGAGTTGCCAGTGCTAACAGACAAGCATCATTGCGTGAAATAACCGCAGAATCAATATGGGACCTAGGACGAGCATATCAGTTAGGACAGTACGGCGAATTCTGCCGTTAATGGACTACAGAAACATACGACTGAGGAGAGCGCCTTCGCCAACAGCACGACATCGCCTCTTACTCGTGAGCACACAGGTTGGACACCAGACGACTGGAAAATCACGACCTGATCAGCTGCGGCCCGATTTCAGTTAGTAAAATCTGATCACAGGGTTCGAGGGAGGCGCACAAGACATGAAGCCGTGGGCCTAAGTTGTCAAGAAGCCATTGTGGAAGCTGGTGGTGGCTCTATAGTCGTGTGGGCCGTTGCTACATGCAATGGACTGGGTCCTCTGGACGTTCGGCTACGTGGAGACCATTTGCAGCCATTCATAGACTTAAAAGTTCCCGAACTATGATGTCATGTGTAATGCGCCAAATTTTTGTTTCGCTAAATAGGCATTACTAGTGGGTGTCGCCTGACCTTATTATGAAAATTCTCTGTTATGAAAATAAACGTGTATTTAATTAGTTGTTCGCTAGCTGTTGCTACACCGAAGAACCAGAGAAACTGGTACACCTGCCTAATATCGTGTAGGGCCCCCGCGGGCACGCAGAAGTTCCACAATACGACGTAGCAGGACTCGACTAATGTCTGAAGTAGTGCAGGAGGGAACTGCCACCGTGAATCCTGCACTGCTGTACATAAATCCGTAAGAGTACGGGGAAGTGGAGATATCTTCTGAACAGCACGTTGTAAGGCATCCAAGACATGCTCAAAAATGTTCACGTCTGGGGAATTTGATGGGCAGCGGAAGTGTTTGAACTCAGAAGATTGTTCATGAAGCCACTGTGTAGCAATTCTGGGCGTTTGGGGTGTCGCGTTCTCCTGCTGGAATTGCCCAAGACCGTCGGAATGCGCAATGGACATGAATAGATGTAGCTGATCTGATAGGATGTTTACGTACGGGACACCTGCCAGAGTCGTATCTAGACGTATCAGAGGTCCCAAATTATTCCAATTGCACACACCCCAAATCGTTATAGAGCCTCACCAGTTTGAACAGTCCCCTGCTGACATGCAGGTCCCGTTTTTGCAGGATCTTTCTCCAGCCGGATTCCTGATATTCACGGTACACTCGCGAAATGTTCTTTCGAGAAAATCCCGACTTCATCGCTACCTCGGAGATGCTGTGTATCACCACTCGTCCACCGGCTATAACACCACGTTCAAACTCACTTACGTCTTGATAATCCGCCATTGCTGCAGCAGTAACCGACATAGCAACTGCGCCAGTCATTTGTTGTCTTACATAAGCGGTGCCGACCGCAGCGCCGTATTCTGCGTGTCTACATACCTCTGTATTTGAGTACGCATGCCTATACCAGTTTCTTTGACGCTTCAGTATATATGAATTTTTGTAAGCTGTTCCAGAGGTTGTCGCCTGAAAACATCTGAGCAGCAGAATGCGGCCAAAGTCAGCAACTCAACTACGCATGGACGACAAGACAATTGCGGCTTGCGGCAAAGATAACATCTACGAGGCAGCTGGCCACCGCAAGACTCCAATGACAGCCGCAATGAAAGACTAGCTACGGTTAAAAGGAAGAACTAGCGTGCTATGTATGTTCATCGTAAGTGGTTCTTGGTTTCTCCTATGAGAAACTCAATTTAAGTGTTGTTTCTTGGTAGCCGGACTAACATTAGTCCGAATCGGATGAGACTCGGGACAATTCGAATCAAACGCTACAGTCGTTTAGGTGAATTCCGTGAGATTATTATCGGCTTGCTTGAAATATATTTACGCCGATCTGTGATAATTTTTATTTCAGTTTCTGGGATGAAAAGCGTGAAGTGATTGATTTATTTGGGAAATTAATATTTTGTCTGAGGTAGCAGTAGTGGCTACGATATATTTAGGATTGCTTTCTCGTAGTTGGTGATTTTATGCCAAAACAGTTACTGAACGAAGTGTAACTTGAAAGCCACTCGTTTGTAGGCGATCCGTATCTCAGATTGGAGATTTTCCATTTTCTTATGGGAGATAAGTCACGCTATCACGCGAAATCTTTATTAGTATTTGAAGATGGGGAATGCACGCGCTAAGGAAATAGTGCCTCTGCGTTGTTGTCTTAGCGGATTTCAAGATGAAAACAAGTTCTTAGAAAATAGTGACTTTGAAATATTCTGTAAGGGTTTATTTTGCGACTTCAGCGTGAGCGTCGATGTATTTTATTTAATATTTGGAAACCTCTCTATAGGTACACGGACTGTGTTATCTTTGTAATCAGTGGAACGGACGGACTAATGTTGTATGTGATACAGCGAAAACCAATCTAAGTTGACAGGAATTTTGCAAGCGAGTTCTCGAATTTAGTGTCTTTTCCTATAAAACCCTAAACGCAAAGCAAGAACAATTATTATCGAAGACACCCTAATTGTGTCTCCTATCGAGCGTTTTAAATAATTTCAATGGTAATGGGCCCGCTGAAAGTCAAGTGACACTCAGGTTTTTTTTTTTCGCTTTGAGGGTCTTGTTTGACTGGTGAGCCCTAGTAAAATCAAACCTGATTTGTTCCAACTCATGAAAGAAGACAGACAATAAAGACAGAATAGTTTCTGTTTTGAAAATAAAAATAGTGTTCCGAATCTCATTTGCCAATATTTAATATTCGAAGATCTTTAAAAAGTAGACTTCAGTTTTATAGCAAACGAACCATTTGCAAATATTGTAAAGTGGTGAAATGAAGTCAGAAATAAAATAAGGCAAAGTCTGACATGTTATAAAAAGCAAAGATATTAATTGCAAAAGAAATAGGAGTATAAGCTCAGATTTGTCAGGCTCCTAAGAGAGACTTTAATTCATATTTTTAAGGTTAAAAAGGAGAGAAATTATCTCCAGGAACTTATTGAAAGTGGAAGATGATTAATTCATGAAAGAAAGAGACTTTGTTTATGGTTAATTTTAAAACGAATTAATATGTTAGTATTCACATTATGCAGCGACATTGTTGTAGCTTGGTTGCTACGTACAGAAGTTATCTCCGATTAATATCGGCAAGTAAACAAGAGAGTGAATTATTTCTTTTCTTTTTTGTTTTATTTGGCCTCCAGAGTATGTACCGTATTTAGCGATCGAGAACACTTGTTTACACAGAATACATGATTGTACAAAGGAAACGCAAAAATGCTTATATTAAGAATTGAAATCTCAAGCTTTTGCCACAAGAAATGTTTAACAAATAGTTTGATAAGTTAGCTGGACATACTCATCCAATCACTTGACACTACCTCTTAAATTGAATAACAACACGTCCAAATAAATGAAAAAAATGAATTCTGCAGAAAAAAACGAATTCTGCAGATTTTTGCCTATACTCTTAAGAAAACTGACAATCACGTTATACGATTGTCTTTAGAAATAAAAAAAAAGATACTGATTGAGGGGGAAGGTAACCCATAGACATCAAAGTGCTCAGAAATTGTGATCGTTCATTGTCAAATTTGGAGCACTAGAACAAAATATGGTTTACTTCAGCTTCTGATTCGGAATCACTCTTACATACTTTTGTTGGAGGCTTTCCGTAATTGGTAAATGTAGTCTCTACTCTTATACACAGGACTTTCCTTGCAGGCCTTTCCTTGAATGAAAAATTGATCTCACACCATCTGATGTCTAATGCTTAAGGGCATCTCTTCTGCCTTCGCGAGAAGAGCATTTGTACGTGTCGAACGCATGTCACCAAAGCAGGTGCGAATGGCTGTGAACTGAAGACTATCTAATTTTAAGTGGTAAGTCTTAGGCACATTGTGATGCAGCATACAATCGTAGCCCAGTCGAGATCGAATATTGCCCCGATACACCATGAGTCGAATACTTTGATACGTTCCTCACTATACACGAGTGAGAGAGCGACTTACATTTAATCCTTTCTTGCATTTACCAACAATACATTTATGTGATGCGCCCAGCTGAGCTCAGAGTCAAATAACATGCCGAGGAATCGATCATGCGATTTTATCTGGAAAGTGTACTTTCCGCATTTGGGGTGATCAAAATGCAAGCAGAGTTTGATTTTTGAAAAGATACGATCACGATTTCTCAGCAGAAATCTCCAACCGATTGATAGACTGTTATTCATCGATGTGTTCTGTACCAGTGTGTGTAATTCCATTTCAGCCTGAATATATGAGCCTGCAGCCGATTAAACACAAACATCGTCGATGTATTGTAAATTTTTTGTCGGGACAGTGGTTATTTTTTCTAAACCATAAGTATAACACACGGAATATACGAGAGGGGGCTTAAAACTGCACCCTGGGGCACTCCCCGAGAGACAAGAACCGGAATGTTGCTTCATAACAGTAAATGCTTTATTCTTAGGAATGGAGATATCCGCCGCGGCTTCTATAGCATTTATTGAAATTTGGCATGCTTCTTTTTCCTGTAAGTTGCTCTGTATAGTCTCGAGGTTTCTTCGAAACATGTCCCTATACTTGTCCCAGATGGCTTCTGCAATTTTTCATTTACTATCTACATAAACAGTCGACAGCTTAGTATCAAAGTTTATTTTAATGAAAAATTCTATTGTGAGATGACCTGACCCCATTGAGTCGGTTTTAGCGTGCCAGTTAGAAAGTTCATTAAAACAAGGGGTGCAAAGCGTTATATCTATTGCAAAACTATGTAAGGGAGTAGAAACCACAGTGGGAGCACCATTGGTGACTATCACTAGGGTATTGTCTTCGATAACATCAACGCGAGCCCTTAAAGCGCTGGACATCATGAAGTACTTGAATGGGAAGAACGGGGAGCAGATAGATACTGCTTCATGCAGTTCTTTAAGCGATTCGTTCGATCGCTTATTGACGTGGTTGTACGGTCTATGGCTCAGTACGACCAACATATTGAAAGATGCTGGACTCCGTACACCACGAGGCATCAGACTGGCCACAGGAGCCTACAGGACAAGCCCTGTATGTGTGCAGCGGCAGGGGAGCCGCCATTAGCTGCTCGTTGGGATTTCCTTGTGGCTAAAAAGGCGCTCTAGTTCCTGTCGTTTCCGACTTCGCTGGCTTTCCCTGCAGCTACACTCGTGCTCATAAATTAAGGATAATTGCAGAAGGTGGTGCTACACAACGTGGCACTAAACGAAACTGGCGCTAATAGCATAGGCACATGGGGAACACACACGACACAGATCTGCAAGTCCACGGTATTGGTGATAAGTTGAGAAAACCGTCCGGAAACCCATGTGCTACAATACGCCGCTGTTACCTGTGCATGTACCACGACATCAATATGGGATATGATCACCGTGCACACGTACACGGGCCGCACAACGGGTTGGCATACTCTGGATCAGGTGGCCGAGCAACTGCTGGGGTATAGCCTCCCATTATTGCACCTGTGCTTGTCGGAGCTCCTGAAGTGTCCTAGGGGTGTGAAGACGTGCAGCGATACGTCGACCGAGGGCATCCCAGACGTACTCGATGGGGTTTAGGTCTGGAGAACAGGCAGGCCACTCCATTCGCCTGATATCTTCTGTTTCAAGGTACTCCTCCACGATGGCAGCTGGGTGGGGCCGTGCGTTATCCTCCCTGAAAAGGCGGACATACTGGTGCAAAATGACGTTTCCGATACACCTGACCTGTTACAGTTCCTCTGTCAAAGATATGCAGGGGTGTACCTGCACCAATCAATAGTCCCACCCCACACCATCAAATCGCTACCTCCATACAGCTCCCTTTCAAGGACATTAAGGGGTTGGTATGTGGTTCCTGGTTCACGTCAGATGAAACCCCGACGAGAATCACTATTCAGACTATACTTCGGCTCGTCTGTGAACATACCTGGGACCACTGTTCCAATGACCATGTACTGTGTTCTTGACATCAGGCTTTACGGGCTCTCCTGTGACCAGGGGTCAGTGGGATGCACCTTGTAGGTCTCCGAGCGAATAAACCGTGTATGTTCAGTCGTCTGTAGACTGTATGTCTGGAGACAACTGTTCCAGTGGCTGCGGTAAGGTCCCGAGCAAGGCTACCTGCAGTACTCCGTGGCCGTCTGCGGGCACTGATGCTGACATATCTGTCTTCTTGTGGTGTTGTACACTGCGGACGTCCCATACTGTAACGCCTGGACACGTTTCCTGTCTGCTGGAATCGTTGCCATAATCTTGAGATCACACTTTGTGGCAGTTGCTACGAACTGCTGCGTTTCAGCAGCCTCCAGTCGCCCTAGAATTCTACCCCTCATAACCCCATCAGTATGTGTTCTTTGAACCATTTTCAACACACAGTCACCATTAACACGTCTGAAAACGTCTGAACACTTACTCGCTGCACTGTACTGTGCCATGCACCAACACACTTCTGCGTATGTGGACTGCTGGCAGCGCCACCGTGCGACGACCACAGGTCAGATGCACCGCATGGTCACACCCCGAGGTGATCTAAACCCGCAAACCGCCCACCAGAGCGTTGTTTCACCATGTATCTGTAATATCCTTAATTTATGAGCACGAGTGTATTAATGTCTGTGCATCCTTAAAACGACTCTATCGAAGTCGTCCATGAGGGACGGAACCGTTCGGTGTACGGGCAAAGCAGCTGTTATTGGATCTGGAAGTGTCTCCACCAAACATTCAGCATGGGTGTTGGGGCAAAGCTCAGCCCTGGTTGTTATTGAAACCCAGAATAATTTTAGATTTGACAGAGAGCAACAAATTGTTCAGTCCAGACTACGTTTTTAAGCATTAATTTCTTATCACTTTAAATGAACACCAGGACTGTAACGTGGTATACACAAATGGGTGCAAAGAGAAGAATGTTGTCGGTTGTTCTGTCATTTTACCTGCCTCTGTCTTTGGGTTTCGTCCGCCTTGTGCGTGTACTATCTGTGACGCCGAACTTTAAGCGCTTTTTAAAGCTGTAGATCAGATGAAACCTGAGCATGGATCCGAATTCCTCATCTGCTCTGACTCGCTTATTGCGCTGCAGACAATCCAGTGTACGTACACAGCAGACAGAAGTGTCCAGAACATTCACGCCATCCTGCACTTGCAGCGACAAGGAAAGGAGGTCCATTCTGCTGGATAACAGGACACGTGCGTGGGAATGAGTTGGCCGATGCCACGGCCAAGGAGGCGTGTAGCCTTCCCAGCGTAAATGACTGCCGTATCACTCTGCGCGCTGCACTGTCATTGCTGCGAAGGTCTGTCACGCGTCTTTGGGAGGAAGAGTGGCTGGGCGTGACGGAAAATAAATTGCGATCAATAAAAGAGACAGTGAGGCCGTGGAGCACCTCCTTCCGCCCAGTTCGAATTGATGAAGTCTGTCCAGCGCGACTTCGGATAGGACGCAGCCCCCAGACCCATGCCTTCCTTCTCACACGTGAAGAACCACCTGTTCGTGGTGCATGTGGTGTGCTGGTTACGGTTCGCCACATTTTAGACAACTGTTTTTTATATAATGACGGAGGGGCTCAAGCTGGTCTACTGACAGGTCTGCCGTCTAGCGTAGGTGATAATGAGCTGAATGTGGCACGTGTTTTACAATTTTGTGTTTTGTCTTCACTTCTACCTAAGCTGATAGGTCGCCACTTTTAGTGTGTTAGAGGACGACTGGCTCATACCGTTGTTATTTTTATGATCCGTCGATCTTCGTTTCTGGACTTGCCTCTTAGTGGCTCTCCAGATCAGATGTCACTGCAAAGGTCTGCCTTGCTTCCCTTGCCCCATTGTCCCGTTCAGAGGAGTCACGTGTGCTCGTGTAAAGAAGTGCTCTTACGTAGTATTTTAGGTTCTCCTTATGTGTGTGCTATAGCCTCATTCGCCTCACGCAGCCAGCGTACAGGCTCTGATGACCGCGATGTTGAACGCCCTCCAGAGGCTTCAAAAATTGTTCAAATGGCTCTAACCACTATGGGACTTAACATCTTAGGTCATCAGTCCTCTAGACAAAAATCAAATGGCTAGGAGCACTATGGGACTTAACTTCTGAGGTCATCAGTCCCCTAGAACTTAGAACTACTTAAACCTAGCTAACCTAAGGACATCACACACATCCATGTCCGAGGCAGGATTCGAACCTGCGACCGTAGCACCAGCGCGGTTCCGGACTGAAGCGCCTAGAACCGCTCGGCCACAACGGCTGGCTCCTTCGGATGCAACCACACACACACACACACACACACACACACACACACACACACACACTTAGATCACATCCGTCAAAGACCTGCCATGCCTGTGAGTAATGTCTTCTCCCCAAGCAACATGATGGGAATCCGGGTCACCACCTATTACATATGGAGACGGAAGCTGGTTTATTAGGCGTCTCAGGTCATGTTCCGCGATTATAATTGGGGAGCTTTCTACACGGAGACTACCACTGTAAAGGTTTTGTGAGCAGCTTGTATCTACACAGCAACTACTTTGATTTCATTGTTTTTTGCAGTTAACGGGAATCTTTTATGCAGCAGCGCATTTTTTTACTACTACAGCGACCCTACCTTTCCATATCATGAAATAATTTTTGAAGCGAACGGTCTGCTGAGACTTGAACCATTTTTCGCGTAACAGGATATATCAGGCTGACTGATGCATAGTTCTCTTTGTAAGCTTTCTCTGTTGGAATTAGATGATGTTGCGTTCCACTGCAATACTTTTATAGGCTTCATGATTTAGGATGGGAGAGAATGGAAGATACCTGTTACGAGAAGCCTGATATCGTTATCGTTCATAGTCGCCTTTTTCGAGTGATAATGTCTATAGTATCCATCTTATCGATTAGTTCGTTGTGAACTAGAGGCTGTCTTTGATTAGGTACTAGCCAAGTTGTTGCCCTGAGTGCGTAGGAATGATTGCAGGCTGCGTGGGGAACAGCAGGTTTCGGTACTAGACCACTCGTGCGTGTTAGGGTCGGCGGTAAGGTGGGTGAGCAATGTTTGTCTGAGGCGGCTCATCCACACGTTTGCCACCAATCCCATTCACGCGTTGATAACCATGTAAGCTTGAAGTGGGCACCGGCGGGAAAAGTTCTTTATTTTGGTGATCTGAAGTGCTGTACTTGTTTGAGCATAAACTATCGGTCGAGGATAGAAAAAGCTATTGTCTCCCTATGACGCAAGGGAAGGTTAGCTTACAAGTAATGTCCAGCGCATCCCTCAAGCCTATGTTATTAACCGTAGCTACATCCTGGGCTCTTCGTCATCTATGACATTCAGGACGGGATCGATGCGTGGGTGGGTGTGGAGCGCCACAGTGCGCAAAATATCAACAGGTGAGGCATAGGATTCTACACAAAGAAGACCACTACATTTGTTGAGTCTCGTTTGAGACCGACATTGCTCATGTGCCCGTATCGGAGGCATTTAAAGCACTGCCTGACAGCATCTACTTCGCTGAATAGACATAGCGCCTGCTGAAGTTTGACACTCTAACGTCAACAAGCAAGTGTGCTATTTGACAATTTGGTGTTTGCCATCCATTATACAGGGTGATTCAAAAAGAATACCACAACTTTAAAAATGTGCATTTAATGAAAGAAACATAATATAACCTTCTGTTATACATCATTACAAAGAGTATTTAAAAAGGTTTTTTTTTTCACTCAAAAACAAGTTCAGAGATGTTCAATAAGGCCCCCTCCAGACACACGAGCAATATCAACCCGATACTCCAACTCGTTCCACACTCTCTGTAGCATATCAGGCGTAACAGTTTGGATAGCTGCTGTTATTTCTCGTTTCAAATCATCAATGGTGGCTGGGAGAGGTGGCCGAAACACCATATACTTAACATACTCCCATAAGAAAAAATCGCAGGGGGTAAGATCAGGGCTTCTTGGAGGCCAGTGATGAAGTGCTCTGTCACGGGCTGCCTGGCGGCCGATCCATCGCCTCGGGTAGTTGACGTTCAGGTAGTTACGGACAGATAAGTGCCAATGTGGTGGCGCTCCATCCTGCTGAAATATGAATTGTTGTGCTTCTTGTTCGAGCTGAGGGAACAGCCAATTCTCTAACATCTCCAGATACTGTAGACCAGTTACAGTAGCACCTTCGAAGAAAAAGGGACCAAAAACTTTATTGGCTGAAATGGCGAACAAATGTACAACTAAATGAAACTTTATAGCTCCCTTAACTCGCCGACAGATAGTGCTTAGCTCTGCCTTTTGTCGTTGCAGAGTTTTAAATTCCTAAAGTTGTGGTATTCTTTTTGAATCACCCTGTATTTTGGTTAGTAAGCCTTCCAACACGTATAACGGAGAATAAACACTGAAGAGCCCAATAAACTGGCACACCTGCCTAGTAACGTGTAGGGCCCAGGCGAGCAGACAGAAGTGCCGCAACACGACGTGGCGTGGCGTGGACTCGACTAACGTCTGAAGTAGTGCAGGAGGGAATCGACACCATGGATCCTGCAGGGCTGTCCATAAATCCACAAGAGTACGAGGTGGTGAAGATCTCTTGTAAACAACACGTTGCAAGGCGTCCCAGATATGCTCAACAACGTTCATGTTTGGGGAGTTTGGTCGCCATTGGAAGTGATTAAACTCAGAAGAGTGTTCCTGGAGCCACCTTGTGGAAATTCTGGACACGTGGGGTGTCTCAATGCCCAGCTGGAATTTCCCAAGCCCGTCGGTATGCAAAATGGACATGAATTCAGGTGATCAGACAGGATGCGTACGTACGTGGCACCTGCCACAATCGTATGTAGACGTATCAGGGGTCCCATATCACTGACTCCAACTCCTCACGCCCCACACTATTACGGAGTCTGCGCCAGCTTGAACAGTCCACTGCTGACATGCAGGGTCCATGGATTCATGAGGTTGTCTCCATACCCGTATACGTCCATCCGCTCGATACAATTTGGAACGTGACTCGTCCGACCGGGCACCATGTTTCCAGTCATCAACAGTCCAGCGTCGGTAGTAGTAGTAGAGGGGTTTCTTGGGCGCACGACAGCAAGGTCTTCAGCGCCCGTTCAGTAACATAGGGAGACGGGTGGCAAGAAAAATCCCAGAAGAGGAATATAAAACGGAACATAAAACACGTGTAACAATCGTTGAGAAATATGTGCTCATCCACACCGAAGCGTGGGATGAAGCAGGGTGTCAACAGTAAAACATGGACAACACAGGAAGAAAATGATAGAGGGAGCTAAAACAATGTAGCAGATGGAAGTGGCTGGCTGACCACAAGGAAAAAAGGGGAGGAGTCAGGCACTCTGCAATACACTAAAACCTCCAGCCTAAAAGTTTAGGCCAGAGTCCAGACACGTCACAAAACTTAAAAACCCTAGACACACACGTCTCATCATTAACTAAAACACAAGGCAGATCCCCATCAACTTGTGCATCACGGTATAAAATGCCGTCTGTTAAAATGTGTCGGACAGAGATGTGCACGCCACAAGCATCACAAAACGGAGGATCCTCCCGCCGTAATAAAAAGCTATGCGTCAGAGGACAGTGCCCGATTCGAAGACGTGTGAGGGCCACCTCTTCCCGCCTGAGCAGCCGGCAGGAGGAACGCCACGGCCGAGTGGTTGACTTTACGAACCGCAGTTTATTGGCCGTCACCGCCAGCCATTCGTCCTCCCACAACTCCATGCACTTCCTTTGGAGTGTAGCAATGACCGACTGCAATCCAGCGTCGGTGTTGACGGGCAAAGGCGAGGCGTAAAGCTATGTGTTGTGCAGTGACCAAGGGTACAAGAGTGGGCCTTCGGCTCCGAAAGCCCATATCGATGATGTTTCGTTGAATGGTTCGCACGCTGACGCTTGTTGATGGCCCAGCACTGGAATCTGTAGCAATTTGCGGAAGGGTTGCACTCCTGTCACTTTGAACGGCTTTCTTTAGTCGTCGTTGGTCCTGCTGTTGTAGGATCTTTTTTCGGCCGTAGCGATGTCGGAAATTTGATGTTTTATCGGATTCCTGGCATTCGCGGTACACTCATGAAATGGTCGTAGGGGAAATCCCCGCTTCATCGCTACCTGGGAGATGCCGAGTCACATCGCTTGAGCGCCAACTATAACACCACGTTCAATCTTACTTAAATCTCGATAACGTGCCATAGTAGCAGCAGTAACCGATGTAACAGCTGTACCAGACACTTGTCTTATATAGGCGCTGCCGACCGCAGCGCCGCATTCTGCCTGTTTACATATCTCTATATTTGAATACACATGCCTATACAAGTTTGTTTGGCGCTTCAGTGTATAACTGAAGACATGCCATATATTTACGTCTTTTGAAATGTCGCGTTGACACTGCATATGTGAAGAAAGTTATTTCTTACTGGAAAATGGATTTTGTGGTGACTGATTTCACTATTTTATCTGGAATGATTCCAAAGACGTGGCTTTGGCGGAGGGCAGTAATTTATCAAAAATACTTTGGGAGTTAACTCTCGGTTAATGGCCTTTGTTTACCAGCCTGTGTCTTTGCGGCGAGACGCGGGCTCAGAGAAGCAGAAGCTGGCATAAACGAAAGAAGTTTTGAGAATTAATCGGGGGAGAGGTGCGAGCTATTCTAGCGCACGCTCTCCAGTCTTGTCTTCTGCCTGCGAGAAGGAACGCCCTCCTCGGCTTGAGACTGTAACCGGACTCTGTTGTCACAGCGTCGTTAGGCCCAAGTAGCGTCACTAAGAAATGACTACTGCCGAACAGTTTGCATGTATTCAACAATGGAGTTTTTGCTGCTGCTTCCGCTATAGTATTGTAGGATCTCAAAGGCTGGTCACCGTGTCTTGAACCAAACAACATGCGGTTTAGGCGAGGGCTTCCTATTTTTGCCGATATCTGTCGACGACTTGATTAAGATAGAATTCTTCTTTAAAATATTTGAGAGCGTAATATTTGAAATGGGAAACTCATCTCATATACAACATACCATTTGAGCTCATTTGAATTTCCTGTCAGGAACGCCTGTAGTGAGAGTTCTATATTTGCCAAATATAGCAGAAATATCAGTGCAGGTGAACTGTTTAACCAAATAGCGGCTTTCATATTGCAACAGAAATAAATGTTGGACAACACTGACAAAGCTTCCCATCTGGATTTTTTTAAGTTTATTGCAAAGTATGTACTACGATGTGCTTATTCAAAGTTCGAAATAGCTTTTTAGTATGTATATGATTATTCCAATGACTCCAGAATCTTGTCAATGCAGTTTCAGCAAACTAAAAATGTTAAAAGACCATTCAAGGTCGAGTGTAGGTGAAGCAGACTGTAAAATGCAGCTAGCTTATCGACAGAATACGAATCACTACTAAATTTGACTTGGACGACGTAACCAATCAGTTTACTTGTCTCAAAGCAGGGAAATGGAAACTAAAATTATAATGAAAACTTAATTTGTGGAATGTTCTCAACACTTATTTATAGCCCCTTTCTTCTTATTTCTATTTAATAATTTAACAATTTATGGCAAGCAAATAAAATCTGTTACTTGTTATACATGGTCCTAAAATCAATGTGAAATTTCTGACATAAAAAATAAGGCGTAGATTTTGTTTTCCTTTCACTTTTTGTAGAAAGTTTACACAATGTGTAATTCTGTACAACAGTGATACATTTAATTACTTTTGTGGGATATTTTTTTATCTGGTGTTATCTTCCGTTCAAAGACTGGTCTGAAGCAACTCTCCATGCTCGTCAAACATGCGCAAATTCCTTCCTCTCCACGTGACTACCATCTGAACCAGTGGCGTCCACAGGAGTGGGGTGGGGGGGTTGGGGGGGAGTTACCACTAGTGAGAATTCATTCAGTTTAAGAGTATAGAAAAGACGTGTACGATTTACACTGAACTACGCAAAGAAAGTTATATAGGAGGATGGAACTAAAATTAAAAGAGAAAGGTAATAAATTTAAGAAATTGTGTGTTTTCCTTTAAGAAATCTCGTTCGTTGAAGATGTCTTAAACTGCTGCACACCGGTCTTAGAGCTATTGCCCACGAAGTGTCGTTATTTTTGTTTCTATATGCACACTTGTTAGAAGCTAACAGCAAGTGAGGCAACAAGCAAATGAATCAGCAATTTATTGTTAACGTTTACCAATACATTCTTGGGCAACATTTAAGAGCTTTTCCTGAAGGAACGTGCGTTGTTAGTCTTTTACACTTAAAAGAATCACTTGCTGTGTCATAAATACACGTTAAACACAAGCATGTACAAAAATCAATAGAACCTTAAAAATGATATCTTCCTTGAAAAATAAATTACGATACGTTACCTATATCACGAAAAATAAAAAATTAAAGATACATTTTTATAGGCGGAATATTCGAGATTTTAGTAGCTGTGAAAAATGCATATCTCATAAGGAAAGAACGATTACATATTAACAAATTCTGGGCATTAACAATAAACTACAATAAAATAGGCGAACTTGCCTATCGACTGGGCGACGAAACTACTTTATGTGTATGTGGCCCCATAATGAAACGTATCCATGCTGAAAGTTCCGTCTCGGAAATATTGGTTTCTAGAGTACAAAAATGTCACATCTTCACAAACCTCAACTGGCAACCAAATCAAGTTGTACAGCAAAACACACCGACGAAATGTTACTGTTTCAAATTTTAAATAATAGTGAACAATTGTCAGGCGCCAATCTAAATTAGTGTATAGTGTTACGTTCCTTTTCGTTTGCTGAAGGGGTGTTCGTGGGTACTGTATGGCCACTGATCGCTACTTGTCTGTAGAAAAAGACTGTATTCGTCATTGGAACACTTGTCTACATATGTGATCTAGCAGGGTGTGGCGCTCATTGAGTAATTTCTGTGCAACAGTCTTTATTCAATTCATTACATAATCTTTATTGAAATAAGTACCACATTTGAGCATGAGCGTTTCGGTACAACGCTAATGCAATATCGGCAGTGAATGAAGTTATTGTTCAATTTTTCCATAGTCACCAACGAGTCAGAATTTACAGTGCCCTCGTGGCTGGGGGAGTGGCTGTAACAGTCTGGAAAACGGTGCTCTCAGAACTCAAGACAGTGGTGAATTGATGCATAAAATGAACGAGGAGAGGAAGAATGTATCAGAATTTAATCATCTGTACGGCGACTTAAGAAAGATGAAGGTAAATTTTAGGATTATTTTAGAATGAGTTTAGAGACGTTGGACTTTACATTGCCGTCTGTTTAAAGTAGATTAGAGAGCCAAACCCAAATTTCAGCAAAGTTTTTATCGCTGAAGAGAAGCTTTATGATCACCGCCAGCTAAGCACAAATTATTAAGTTTACAAAACATTTTTAACCATTATCAGTTTACAATTTGTGAATATATTCGCCATAGTTTACAAATGGTTCAAATGGCTCTGAGCCCTATGGGACTCAACATCTGTGGTCATCAGTCCCCCAGAACTTAGAACTACTTAAACCTAACTGACCTAAGGACATCACACACATCCATGCCCGAGGCAGGATTCGAACCTGCGACCGTAGCGGTCACGCGGTTCCAAACTGAAGCGCCTAGAACCGCACGGCCACACCGGCCGGCCCATAGTTTACAATTTAGCACATAGCTGACAGAGAGTTGTAATTGTAATAAGATTTATGATAGCCGACCGAAATATTGGAAGTGTCTGTAAGCTAGAGGATTTAAAATCAATCAGTTGGGGGAATTTCGCGTCTGTGATAGTACAGGATGTAATGTGCATGAGAGCTGAAGACTGTAGCAGCTGCTTCCGTACAAACTGCTGCATTTTAATTCTTTTCTAAACTAACTTTCAGGCGATGGTTTCTGCATGATGGCCAGCATACTCCCTAGAAAGTGGTAACTGTCATCTTGCGTCTTTGGTTTTGAGACTGGTTTCTGGATAAGTTTCTGTTTTCAGAAACTCCGTACTTGTACTTTCCTTTGTTTCTTATGGATACCGGTATATGTAGTGGGGAGAGTGAGGGTGAAGACATTGAAACGGAGCCCTTTGAATTTCTTGACAGCACTGAAGAGCTTTCTAATGAACATAAATTGTTCTCATCAGCTGAAACAGTGTCTGTACATGTAATAACAGCCATTGTCGTTTTGAGATGGGGTTATGTTTATGTGAGAAATATTACTTTTTTCTGCCGTGGAGTCATGTCTTTCAAAACCGTCAGTACTTTTTACATACAACGTCCAACTTGGCACGTTTGTGAGCTACCTTCATTTCTGGAGCGTTCTAGGCGAGTCTCACTATGTTCTAAGCGGAACATATCGCATAAATATTTCCATATCCATCGCAAGAAACAGCTCCAAACGATGGCACGAAACACAAGGTCACTGGCTTGCGATTACATAGAAATCATCGCTCGGCATTGCTTCGTTCCACCTGCTCAGTTAACGACTGTACCACCTGTTTATTGCTAATTTCAGTGGGACTGGCGTTAGGAAAAAGTTTTTGTAGGAGCCTAAACACTACACTTTTACTGTTGATATTAGGTAGGGAAGTTCCACAATACGTGGTACACTGTGAGCGAGGGTATTGGCTTCGAACTGGGACAGCCACTCGAGCCATTCCTCTTCTTGTTCACGAAACTGTCGAAAAGGCGGTACAGCAGTAGGCGGTGCTTGTTCCGTGAGGCGCGCAGCATTGGCCAGTAGCTGCTGCACCGTGTCGAGTAACGCAGAGATCCGCTACGTCTGGAACTGAAACATCTGCATTAGCTGTGTGGCATCTAATACTTGCAGCTGTGGCGCCCCGGCAGGGGGCGGAAGAGGAGGGGTTGGCATTTTGGAAGGGACAACTGCAAAAAACAGATGAGGCATGCAAGCTAAGAAATTTTCTGCAACGCCCACTTGAAAACACTGATTATCAAAAATGACAAGAAATTATTAAAGCAAATGAGCGTCCCTGCAAAGTAAAGACAACAATTCAAGAAAATAACGTTGTTGTGGTCTTCAGTCCTGAGACTGGTTTGATGCAGCTCTCCATGCTACTCTATCCTGTGCAAGCTGCTTCATCTCCCAGTACCTACTGCAACCTACATCCTTCTGAATCTGCTTAGTGTATTCATCTCTTGGTTTCCCTCTACGATTCTTACCCTTCATGCTTCCCTCCAATACTAAATTGGTGATTCCTTGTTGCCTCAGAACATGTCCTACCAACCGGTCCCTTCCTTTTTCTTGTCAAGTTGTGCCACAAACTCCTCTTCTCCCCAATTCTATTCAATACCTCATCATTAGGTACGTGATCTATCCATGTAATCTTCAGCATTCTTCTGTAGCACCACATTTCGAAATCTTCTATTCTGTTCTTGTTCAAACTATTTATCGTCCATGTTTCACTTCCATACATAGCCACACTCCATACAAATACTTTCAGAAACAACTTACTGACACTTAAATCTATACTCGATGTTAACAAATTTCTCTTCTTCAGAAACGCTTTCCTTCCCATTGCCAGTCTACATTTTATATCCTCTCTACTTCGACCATCGTCAGTTATTTTGCTCCCCAAATAGCAAAACTCCTTTACTACTTTAAGTGTCTAATTTCCTAATCTAAATCCTTCAGCATCACCTTACTTAATTCGACTACATTCCATTATCCTAGTTTTGCCTGTCTTAATGTTCATCTTATATCCTCCTTTCAAGACACTGTCCATTCCGTTCAACTGCTCTTCCAAGTGCTTTGCTGTCTCTGACAGAATTACAATGTCATCGGCAAACCTCAAAGTTTTTATTTCTTCTCCATCGATTTTAATACATACTCCGAATTTTTCTTTTGTTTCCTTTACTGCTTGCTCAATATACAGATTGAATAACGTCGGGGATATGGGTACAACCCTGTCTCACTCCCTTCCCAACCACTGCTTCCCTCTCATGCCCCTCGACTCTTATAACTGCCATCTGGTTTCTGCGCAAATTGTAAATAGCCTTTCGCTCCCTGTATTTTACCCCTGCCACCTATAGAATTTGAAAGAAACTATTCCAGTCAACATTGTCAAAAGCTTTCTCTAAGTCCATAAATGCTAGAAACATAGGTTTGCCTTTCCTTAATCTTTCTTCTAAGATAAGTCGTAGGGTGACTATTGCCTCACGTGATCCAACATTTCTTCGGAATCCAAACTGATCTTCCCCGAGATCGGCTTCTACCAGTTTTTCCATTAGTCAGTAAAGAATTCACGTTAGTATTTTGCAGCTGTGACTTATTAAACTGATAGTTCGGTAATTTTCACATCTGTCAACACCTGCTTTCTTTGGGATTGGAATTATTATATTCTTCTTGAAGTCTGAGGGTATTTCGCCTGTCTCATACATCTTGCTCACCAGATGGTAGAGTTTTGTCAGGACTGGCTCTCCTAAGGCCGTCAGTAGTTCCAATGGAATGTTGTCTACTCCCGGGGCCTTGTTTCGACTCAGGTATTTGTATATTTCAAAAGTAATTTTCTTAAACACTCAGGTAAAAGAAAGTATTTTGAAATGTCACTCAACACTCAAGACCTAACAGAATCACATAGTAAAGCAGTACACTAAACTCGGTATTTGTGGCTGAACAGTCAATGATACACGTGATTACACAGCAGGGTTTGTAAAACAAAATGATCATGTAGCACCATCAGCCAGGGGTAGATCGGCTGCCTGGTGCAGCTTGCCCGTCTTCGAGATGAACATGAGATGAAATGGTTAAGACAACTCAAACACCCAGTCTCCAAGCGAAGGTAACTTCCAACCCGGGAACACGGTACCAAACCATCTAGAGGCAGCGGCGCTGCGCACAGTGGGAATTCTCTCTTTGAACATGATGCACGACTAGCCATACTTAATAATTTACATGGTCACAATAAAGGAGCATCGTAGAAAAATTTGGAATAATCAATGAACAGACAACAGAAAATTTCAAAGCACTCTGAGATGAAGCTGACGGGAGAGATGTGTATATTGTGGCAGGCATCAACTCCAATTTTATTGTACTTATATATCAATTTCTCTCGATTTCTAACAGCTGCTTTGTCAGGACTGGGTCTCCCAAGGCCATCAGTAGTTTTTATTTCAATCAAGCAGATTGACAGTCCTTAACTTTGAATTTACAACGGTGTTGCAAGTGATGGGCGACATACAAACAATCAAAGTCCTCTGCTGTGTACGAGGTCCAACTGATATGGGTCACTCGTCGCTGTTATCGTAGTGCTCTTCGCTAGGCCTGTGCTAATACTGTCCGGCCACAGATGGCAGGAGCGGCGCATATATTCTCTTCAGTTAGGGGGCGCTCCTGTCATGGTGCGGTCCTTGTCAGCGGGCTACTGGCTGATGTCGTCTCACCGCCTTCTTTGCTCTTGCAGTCTTCTTCTTCGTCCCGCCACCTGTCGATACGCCGGAACATGTCCTGCTTTACAGAGCAGACAAGCCTGTGAAGCGTCGTGGACGCCCAACCACTGTCCTGCTGCCTCTTTCCGCAGATGCTCACGACAGTAGCACGTGAGCATTCGACCAGCTTCGCCGTTTTCCAGATACTCGTTCGCAGGCTTTGTGTGATAATAAACTATTCTTTGTCAGAGTGGCTTATGTCAGTCGATTTCCCAATTTGCAGTCCACATTGTCCCCCGTCCGTGTCTGCTCCACTTACACACTCCAGCTACCACGTCACATTCCCGCATCACCACCAGCTGGCATCCAGCGTCGCAGTGAGCAGTCGTCATGACGTTTTGGCGTATTACTGTACATATGTCCTGTGACATCTAGGTCTTGAGCTGTAACAGGTGTTACATCTCATCGATTAAATTACGTACAAAAAAGGACAATTTTCAGAATATTGCCAACTGTTGGATGAATTTCTGAGAACGCCCGTGTTGCGTGGAAATTATTACCTCTAACAAAGATTACTAATTCCAGAACGTTATCATATACTCCTTCACTTTACTAATATCACATTAAAATTTTCTCTTTCCAGTCTGCAAGGATCCTCAGTGTTGTGTACATAGTTCCGCGTAGTCAGCGCGTACACAACTTTCCCACTACAGCGCGCCCCGCTAAGCACAACAGCGCAGGCGCAGCGCTCGTCCGTCTCCGCTCTACGAGATGGCGCTGTCTTAGAGATGGACCAAATTCTGCTTCCGCCGATTCGCGTATTAATATGTAACGCAGCCAATGAGATTGCTGCTAACGTAGAACCTTTTCTCCTCACGGATCGCACTCGCGCAGTGATACCTGAATGCGCGAGGTATTATAACGAGTGTACAGACCTCCGATTAGTCAGTCTGCATTAGTCTGTAGTCAAGTTTCAGTCTGCGACTAATAAGATTATCATATTCCTGTACAAAGCCATGAAGAGAAATGTATAGACACTTTATCAAGTATCAGAGATACGTGAGAATAAGATTAACGTACCAAGACCAAAGGAACTTCAGATTGTCTATTGTAAACAGCATCCAGAATCAAGTTAAGTAATTTCTATGCTTTTTATTATTTTAATAAATGTGTGTGAAAATTAATCAAGTTCTGTTTAATGTTGGTCACCGTCAATCTGCTACTCTAAGCGTGCAAGCGGCATTTCTATCGTCTGACCTAACGGCAGAAGATAAACACGCCACGATAAGACCACCAGACATATTGCTGACACTCGCCTACTTCGCTAGAGCGACAAGTCAAATAATCTGATGGTGTGTGTACCGCAGGTCTTACAGTACGCACACCACACTCAGAAAGTAATGTTGCTGATATATCTTCGATATCACTTGGAAACTCATTATTGTCACTAAGAAGTACCATGTGCACGCCACGCTATTACCCAGGTATCCGGTTCCTTTGTGTAGTGCGCAAATGACATACGAAAAGCGCGCTACAGTTCTCCACCTGATAGCGAAAGTCGAGAAATTTGTGTCCGAGATCGCCACACAACGGGTAGAATCTTTGGTTTCAAGTCTTCCACTCTGCTCGAAACCGGAGGATGGTGGTCACTCTAGGGTTCGATGCCGCGGCAAGCCGAGAGTGGAAACTAAATTAACATCAAATGGTAAATTTTGTAATCTACGCCAAAGTGAAGCACGCGAATTTAGAGTCTTTGCCATTGGATTTAGTCATTTAATTCAGTGTTCCCCACGCCACCTCACTTTGTGTGGCCGAGAGAATGTACCGCCTGTGCGAGTGACGCGTGCCGCCCCTCCTGTTCGGACTGTGGACGCCAGGTATCAGCGCTTCCGACCTGCCGCAGGAGCACGCACTCTGCGTTTCCCTTACAATTCGGGAGCATATCCAAACAATTTGGTGTGTGTTAACAATTATATAGAAGAACTTACTCAGAAAACATTATGAATGCTACACATTTGGAGAAATTAAAAACTTTTTCGTCTAGAATATCACACATTTTTGCAATTGTTTGGTATTTTTAACTATCACAACAGTTTAAAACAATAGTTATTGAAGGTTTTATTCCTCAACTTTCAAGGGCAGGACTCTGAATTGAATCATATTATTTTTAGTTTTTTCTTCTTATATATAAGCTATATGTAAATTGTAAAATGTAGGAACTATCAACCAAATCACCGAGTTGTTTTGTGTCATGGATAGTGTTTTAATACATCGTTAAATATCTGTACGAAGCAAAGTAAGAAATGCACACTTCATTTTATTAATTCATGTATCTTCACCTTTTTGTTTCGGGAAGTTGTGGCGTACAGACGTGTGTTTGCATCCTTCGTACCAGCATTGTTAAAAGTGTGTACTTTGACCGTTATTTAAAAGTATTATGAAAAGTTATTAGAAAAGGAATATTTATTCTCACGGTTATAAGTCCCAATCCTGTCTGTTCATCATTTCACTCGCCGCTGAGCTCCTGCATCATGAGGTCCGGTGCAGATAAGAATAACTAACGCCGTGTCTGGAGGAGACTTCCTGCATCGGCGTTGTCACTCAAGATTAAACACAATGGGATTCATGTTAAGGTAATGACTCAGACTTGATAGGCACCTTTTGAACTTGGTTTACTTATACTAAAAGTATTTCGCTTCGTGTGTTTAAGAACTTATAGAGAGATCGACAGTTTCAATGGTTGCTGTGATTATTTGGTACCGTACAGTACTGGAAGCAGCAGTACGTCGTGCAAATTATGTTTATTGGCCTCGAATGTAATGATATTCAGTGCCTGTTGACATTGGTATCAGTTAAAGGTCACCCACGATTGCGCAAACATTCATAAATTACCTTCATAATTTTCTCAACTATTCTTTACAATCAATTTTTACAATTACACTAAGCTCTCGCTAATGCGGCCCTCGGTAGTCCGACCTCTCAGTAATCCGGCACACTTCCAGCTTCCAGTCGTTCCTATCTGAAATGACGCCTACAATAACGAAATTTCGTTTGCAACAATGTTGTTAGTTAATTATAATGTTCAACATTCTTGTACACTTTGAAACTGTGGTTTTTCTTGTGGCTTCTAAAAGGAAACACGTTATGCTAGACGTTAAGCAGAAACTCGAAATTAGATATAAACTGAACTGAGGTTCTTCGCAGAACACCATTGTTGCTGGCAACAGTGTTGGACGAGCAACTATTTACGACCAAACTTGAGCAGAAATGAGGTAATCGTAAGCTCACAAGAAAGTTACGACGAAGTTGATGAAGAAGTGGACATAGGAGGAGAGAAACTTCTGGTGCTGATGCTGGAGACGTCTTCCTGGAGTACATTATGGAACAATCAGAAACATGGCACGACCTGTGAAACGCTTGTAAAGCTGTTGTGTTATAAAGCATACTACCGTCGCATATTATCATGGTGACAATTAAAACTTTGGAACATGTTCCATAGTCAATGTCGTGTGATATTAATATGCATGTACATAGTCAAGGACTAAGTTTTCTGTAAAAATGAGTGCATCTTTTGATTTGATGAAGTACAATTCCTATGTGTTTGTACCAAATTTTAGACACTCCCAACAATCCGGCACTTCCGCTAATCCGGCAGCCACATGTTCGAGGAATGGCCGGTTTAGCAAGAGTCTAGTGTATTCGAGCAATTATTAATTCATTTCCATTTTCATATCCCTATTCAACCCGTGGATCTTCTTTCTGTTTTAGGCAACCGCTCCCAACCCCAAAGTTTCATTAAACCGCTCTGTGCTGGAGACGGTATAGCGTCCCTAGTGAAATTTAAGAAAAGACTTAAAAACAGTTATTTATAAGGAAGACATTTAAAAATTTGAATAATATACATTTTTATCATGTACCCGTATTATAATAATTTCTCTGTGTAAGTTTCGAGGGCAAAGAAATATAACAAAATGATCTAAAGGGACTACAAGATACGCTATTTTGTTAATTTTTTTAGTCGTCTTCACTACTTCTCTTGTCTTGGTTGCGTGTAGACGGACATCTTGCGAGTGCTGGCACATGTAAGCATATTTGTACTAGTTAAGCAGATAATATATTGATTTAATATTATTGTGCACTTTTAATTTGTAAGAGGTGATCCCGATTTCACGTCCGCCTTCCTCGAATTCGAGTAATTTACAGTGCAACAATCGCAGCGGCGGATGCAGCCAACGACGCCATTACGTGGCGATATTAGCTTATAAAAATTAGCGGAAGTGAAAAACTCGTCCGCTATTAACATAATATACATCTTTCTCCACAGCCGCCAGACGTTGCAGAAAATACGTAGTTCTAAGACTCTTATTTTCAGTACAACAGCCGAGAGCCAGAGCCAGCACTCCGACTACGATGCAAAGCTTAACGGAGGTAAGAAAAAATACTCTCGCGCGTGTGTGGGCCGCAATTGTAATTAATAGCTAAAGATGTTTCGCTTTAAAGTGAGCTGACTAGCCGAGGAAATTTATATGAAAAGTTTATTCCATTGTTCAACTAATATATTCATGTTTTAAGATTCAGCGAGTCTAATTCTACTGAAGATCAATATTGTTAAAAAAAGGAGAACTTCAGAAAAGCATTTAATTGTAAATCAACATAACATGAAATATCATTTTGATTAAGGCCCACCACGTAAGTCGGCAACAATCACCGTTACCAATAAATAATATAGTAAATTACGACGGCCGTCGGACGCGAGAACGTCGAGCCGTGCTTCGCCACCACAGAAGACCACCTTTAGGAACAGCCGAGGAAGGCGTCAAGGCGGCGGGCGTCATTCGCGTCGATAAGAGTTACGATTTTCAGGAGGCTGCACGCAGAGCCTGCTCCCCGTCTCGGACGAGACAACCCCCCTCCTCCCCCGCCCCCCCTCGGCCGTCTCCGGCTGACGTCACTCGTCACTCGTCCCCGCTGTTTCCCTGACGGGCTCTCCGACCTGACGGCCGTTCCCCTGAGGGACTCCCGGAGGTCACTTTGACTCAGGCGCTGGCCCTGGCCGGTCCCCAGCGGGAGCCCCTGCCCCCGCCGCCTCCGGCATTCCTGTCCACTGGCCTCGACCGCGGCGGCCCTGGACGCTGGACGCTGGACGACTCCTCCGGCCAGCGAGCGCGCCGGGGAAGCACAGCCAGCTGCCATCGACCCGCACGTCCTGTCTCTCTACACTTCCGACAGCTGCTCGACACTGTACCACATCGCCAGCTACGATGGTCGTTCAATAAATAATACCCCACATTTTTTTTCCTCACAATATATTTATTATTAGAAATTGGTGACAACATACATCGATATGTCTTGTCCATGTGCTACTCTACTGGGCATTAAAATTGCTACGCCACGAAGATGACGTGCTACAGACGCGAAATTTAACCGACAGGAAGAAGATGCTGTGATATGCAAATGATTAGCTTTTCAGAGCATTCACACAAGGTTGGCGCCGGTGGTGACACCTACAACGCGCTGACATGAGGAAAGTTTCCAACCGATTTCTCATACACAAACAGCAGTTGACCGGCGTTGCCTGGTGAAACGTTGGTGTGACCCCTCGTGTAAGGAGGAGAAATGCGTACCATCACGGTTCCGACTTTGATGTAGGTCGGATTGTAGCCTATCGCGATTGCAGTTTATCGTATCACGAGATTGCTGCTCGCATTGGTCGAGATCCAATGACTGTTAGCAGAATATGCAATCGGTGGGTTTAGGAGGGTAATACGGAACGCCGTGCTCGATCCCGACGGCCTCGTATCATTAGCAATCGAGATGACAGGCATCTTATCCTCATGGCTGTAACGGATCGTACAGCCGCGTCTCGGTCCCTGAGTCAACAGATGGGGACGTTTGCAAGACAACAACCATCTGCACGAACAGTTCGACTACGTTTGCGACAGCATGGACTAACTACTCGGAGACCGTAGCTGCGGTTACCCTTGACGATGCATCACAGACAGGAGCGCCTGCGATGCTGTACTCAACGACGGAACTGGGTGAACGAATGGCAAAACGTCATCCTCTCGGATGAATCCAGGTTCTGTTTACAGCATCATGATGGTCGCATCCGTGGGCGCACATTGGAAGCGTGTATTCGTCATCGCCATACTGGCGTATCACCCAGCGTGATGGTATGGGGTGCCATTGGTTACACGTCTCGGTCACCTCTTGTTCGCATTGATGGCACTTTGAACAGTGGACGTCACATTTCAGATGTGTTACCACCCGTGACTCTACCCTACATTCGATCCCTGCAAAACCCTACATTTCAGCAGGATAATGCACGACCAAATGTTGCAGGTAGTGTACGGGCCTTTCTGAATACAGAAAATGTTCGACTGCTGCCCTGGCCAGCACATTCTCCAGATACCTCAGCAACTGAAAACGTCTGGTCAACGGTGGCCGAGAAACTGGCTCGTCACAATACTACGCTAGTCACTACTCTTGATGAACTGTGGTGTCGTGTTGAAGCTGCATGGGCAGCTGTACCTGTACACGCCATCCAAGCTCTGTTCGACTAAATGCCCAGGGGTATCAAGGCCGTTATTAGGGCCAGAGGTGATTGTCCTGGGTACTAATTTCTCAGGATCTATGCACCCAAATTGCGTGAAAATGAAATCACATGTCAGTTCTGGTATAATATATTCGTCCAATCAATACCCGTTTATCGTCTGCATTTCTTCTTGGTGTAGCACTTTTAATGGCCAGTAGTGTATTCTCCTACGTAGTCACCATCACGCTCTACGGCCGTACGCCAAAGTTGTGAAAAAACATATATTTCCTGCTGGTAAAAGCTCTTGTCCTGTACGCGTAGCCATGTTTTCACTGTATGACTGACACTCTCATCATCTTCAAAGTTTGTTCCCCATAGAGAGTCTTTAAGGGACCCAAAGAGATGCAGGTCCGAGAGTTTCAGGTCTTGACTGTAGGGTGGACGAGGCAATGATGTCCAGCCCAATTTGGCGATCTGTTCCCGGGTTCTCAAGACTTGTGTGTGGGCGTGCATTATCGTGTTAGAGCAAGATTTCTACTGGATTGTTGTGCGATTGAACAAATCGGAAACGGTTCTCGAGTTTATTCCGAGTCTTGATGGTTGACCCTCTTGGCATCATTCCATGAGAATGACGCCATCACAATGGCAGAAGACTGTCACACGACTTTTCCTGCAGAGTATGTTGTGTTTTGTGGTAGAAGAGGATGATGCCACTCCATGGACTGCCTTTTTTGGTGCGGCACAAAGTGGTACACCCGGCTTTCGTCCCTGTTACCACCCATGACAAAACGGCATCTCCGTCGGTCTCAAAACACTCCAACAATTCAGATGAAATGGCTTTTCATTGAATCTTGAGGTCCGGTAGGGGCACTCATCGTTAGCATCTCGCTGAATATGTGAGAGTCTCTGTGGTGTGCGTACTGTAGGACCTTCGGTACACACACCATCAGATTATTTGACTTGTCGCTCTAGCGAAGTAGGCGAGTGTCAGCAATGTCTCGTGGTCTTACCGTGGCGTGTTTATCTTCTACCGTTAGGTCAGACGACAGAAATGCCACTTGAACGCTTAGAGTAGCAGATTGACGGTGACCAACTTTAAACAGAACTTGATTAATTGGTTGGTTGGTTGGTTTGTGGGTTGAAGGGACCAGACAGCAACGGTCATTGGTCCCTTGTTCCAAAACTTAAAAACACCAACACAGAGTAAAAAAACGGATAATGGAGACAACAGACGACACAGGACAAGAAAAACTCAAAGAACTGACAATACAAATTAAAACCACACAGAATGTGACGGTGGCTGGCCGACCATAGAGATAAAAAAGGAAAAGCCAACCACCGAGAACATATTAAAAACTCAGTTTAAAATCGTAGGCCAAAGGCCAGAATCAACACAAGACAATAAAAGAAAACACAAGCACTCAGATTAAATGATAAAACCCCCTGCCCGAATAAAACGCAAAACAAAGCCAGCCATAGCAGGGTCATCTGTTAAAAGGGCAGGGAGCGTGTCAGGCAGTGCGAACGTCTGCCTGAGCACAGCTAAAAGTGGACACTCCAATAAAATGTGGACCACAGATAAAACGGAGCCGCAGCGACACAGAGGTGGGTCCTCACGGCGCAATAAGTGGCCGTGCGTCAGCCGAGTGTGAACAATACACAGCCGGCAGAGGACAACAGACTCCTGGCGGGAGACTCGAAGGGACGACCGCCCCACAGTCGTCGTCGCCTTGATAGGGCGAAGTTTGTTGGGCATGGGCAGGTTCCGCCATTCAGTGTCCCATAAATCGAAAAGTTTTCGGCGTAAGATTGCCCGCAAATCAGTCACCCGGAGGCCAATCTCCAGAGGTGGTTTACTGGTGGCCTCTTTCGCCATGCAGTCAACATGTTCATTGCCCGGGATACCGACATGACCGGGGGTCCACACTAAGACAACAGAGCGGCCGCAACGGGAAAGAGTATGCAGGGACTCCTGGAGAGCCATCACCAGACGAGAACTAGGGAAACACTGGTCGAGAACTCGTAAACCGCTCAGGGAATCGCTACAGATCACAAAGGACTCACCTGAGCGGGAGCGGATATACTCTACGGCACGAACGATGGCGACCAGCTCAGCAGTGTAAACGCTGCAGCCAGCCGGCAAGGAACGTTGTTAGGAATGGTCCCCTAGAGTGAGCGCATAACCGACACGACCAGCAGCCATCGAGCCGTCAGTGTAAACAATGCCAGAGCCCTGATACGTTGAGAGGATAGAAAAAAAGCGGCGGCGAAAGGCCTCCGGAGGGACTGAGTCCTTCGGGCCTGTGCCAATTCCAGCTGAAGGCGAGGGCGAGGCACACACCACGGGGGTGTACACGGAGGTGCCCAGAAAGGAGGCGGAAGAGGTAAAGCCCCAAGACCGGAGAGAAGCTCTCGGACGCGGACCGCGATCGTACATCCAGCCCTGGGCCGACGTTCTGGCAGATGGAAGTGTGACTGTGGGAATAGTAGACGGTAGTTAGGATGCCCGGGCAAGCTGAAAACATGGGCAGCATAAGCGGCCAGCAAACGTTGGCGCCGTAACCGCAGGGGAGGGGCACCTGCCTCCACTAGTATGCTGTCCACAGGGTTGGTACGGAAGGCACCAGTGGCAAGGCGTATCCCACTGTGGAGGATAGAGTCCAGTACACGCAGCGCAGATGGGGATGCTGAGCCATAAGCCAGGCTCCCATAATCGAGACAGGACTGGATTAACGCCTGGTAGAGCCGTAACAGGGTAGATCGGTCGGCGCCCCACCAGGTGTGGCTCAGGCATCGCAGAGCATTTAGATGCCGCCAACACATCTGTTTAAGCTGCCGAATATGTTGCAGCCAAGTCAACTGGGCATCAAAAACTACACCCAAAAACCTGTGCGTCTCAACCACTGCAAGAAGGTCGCCATCAAGATAAAGCCACGGCTCCGGGTGAACTGTGCGTCGCTGGCAGAAATGCATAACGCAGGTCTTGGCCGCCGATGAGCTATAGGCCAAGACTGCGCCTTACGAATAGCGCCCTGTAGCTGACGTTCAGCAGCTGCAATGCCAATAGACCTGTAGTAAAGGCAGACGTTCCCACCGCCGCAGCGAGCCCGTTAATGGTTATTGAAAACAGGCAGACACTTAAAAGAGATCCGTGTGGCACACCGTTCTCCTGAACTCGGGAGGAACTATGGGAGGCCGCGACTTGCACGCGGAAGATACGATACGACAGAAAATTGCGGATAAAGATCGGCAGAGGGCCCCCAAGACCCCATCCATGAAGCGTAGAAAGGATGTGATGACGCCATGTCGTATCGTACGCCCTCCGCATGTCGAAAGAGACAGCCACCAGGTGCTGACGGCGGGCAAAGGCAGTGCGGATGGCCCACTCCAGACTCACCAGATTGTCGGCGGCGGAGTGGCCTTTACGGAACCCACCCTGAGACGGAGCCAGAAGGCCCCATGACTCCAGTACCCAGTTCAACCGCCGGCTCACCATCCGTTCAAGCAAGTTGCAAAAACGTTGGTGAGGCTAATGGGACGGTAGCTGTCCACCTCCAAAGTGTTCTTGCCCGGTGTCAGAATGGGGATAACAGTACTTTCCCGCCATTGCGACGGAAACTCACCATCGACCCAAATACGGTTGTAAAGGTCGAGGAGCCGTCGCTGGCAGTCCACTGAAACGCATTTCAGCATCTGACAGTGGATGTGATCTGTCCCATGAGCGGTATCAGGGCATGCGGCAAGCGCACTGTGAAATTCCCACTCACTGAATGGAGCATTGTAGGATTCAGAACGGTGGGTGCGAAAAGAAAGGCTCCGACGTTCCATCCGGTCTTTAATGAGGCGGAAGGCCAGTGGGTAATTGGAAGAAGAGGAACTCAGAGCAAAATGCTCTGCCAAGCTGTTGGCAATTTTGTCGGAGTCTGTACAAACTGTTCCATTCAGTGAGAGTGCGGGGACGCTGACAGGGGTCCGATAGCCATAGAGGCGTCGGATCTTGGCCCAGACCTGCGATGGAGAGACATGGAGGCCAATGGTGGACACATACCGCTCCCAGCACTCCTGCTTGCTACGGCGGATTAGGCGGCGGGCTTGCGCACGCAGCTGTTTGAAGGCGATAAGGTTTTCGATGGATGGATGTCGCTTGTGACGCTGGAGCGCCCGCCGGCGGTCGTTAATCGCTTCAGCGATCTCAGGCGACCACCAAGGCACAGTCCGCCGCCGAGGGGACCCAGAAGAACGGGGAATGGCAGATTCGGCGGCAGTAACGATGCCGGTGGTGACCAATTGAACCACCGCATCAATGGCATCACTAGATAGCAGCAGTGGAGGAAAACAAGTCCCAGTCAGCCTTATTCATGGCCCACCTGCAAGGCCGCCCAGAAGACTGACGCTGTGGCAGTGACAGAAAGATCGGAAAGAGGTCACTACCACACAATCAACAGACGGTAAGAGGCTAGGGCTACAAATCGAAAGGTCGATGGGGGAGTACGCGCGATGCGCCACGCTGAAGTGTGTGAAGGAACCATCATTTAAAGGCGAAAGATCGAGCTGTGTCAATAAATGCTCAATATGGGCGCCTCGCCCTTCGCCACCGAACCACCCCACAGAGGGTTATGGGCGTTGAAGTCGCCCATTAACAGGAAAGGGGGCGGCAATTGGGCTATCAGCGCAGCCAGGACATGCTGCGCAACATCATCATCCGGTGGAAAGTAAAGAATGCAGATGGTAACAGCCTGTGGCGTCCACACCCGAACAGCGACAGCCTCTAAATGTGTTTGTAGTGGGACAGACTCGCTGTGAAGAGAGTTAAGGACATATATGCAGACGCCACCAGACACCCTTTCATAAGCTGCCAGGTTCTTATAATAACCCCGATAGCCACGGAGGGCGGCGGTTCGCGTAGCTGGAAACCAAGTTTCCTGAAGAGCAATGCAGAGAACAGGGGAAACACTCAGAAGCATCCGGAGCTCAGGCAGGTGGCGGAAATAACCGCAGCAGTTCCACTGGAGAATGGAAGCAGGAAGGGACTGGCATCTGTAGTGCGATCCCTGCATGGTCAGGGGGCTACCACCAAGAGGGTACATGACGACCCCACCACAACGGACTGGCTACCGTGCCGGATTTTAGGTGTTGAAAGGGTCCACAGTTGTCGAGGGCGCTAAGAAGGGGATTGCGCACAAGACGAGAAGGAGGCAACCCAGAAGACGTTGGGTGTAAATCCCGCCACACGACAATAGGTGGCATGCAAGATGATGGTGCATGATGGACCAAGAGAAAAACACCACATAAGGCGTCCTTCCCCAAATAGCACGCACTAACAACGGAAATTTGGAAAAAGGGAGGTCAAACTTAAGAGGGGACCATCACATTAAGGCCGAAACATTGGAGACTCCTTTTAGTCGCCTCTTACGACAGGCAGGAATACGGCGGGCCTATTATTACCCCCGATCCCGCAGGGGGTTGTAACCTTTGTACGTTCACATTGACCACGAAACACAGAAATTTTATCGGGATTGAATACAAAAGGCACCATGACGACTTCCGTCCTGGGGAGTAACACATGAAGCCGTCCGTGATTGGCATCTATCCTGGGAGTCTAGTAGCAGTTTCCGATGCACCACTGCAGGTTTACTGCGTCCTTTGGACGTTCACATTGACCGTGAAACACAGAAACTCCATCGGGATTGAATACAACAGGCAACATACCTACTTCTGTCCAGCGGAGTAACGCTTCAAGCAGTCTGAGCTTCGCATCTGCCTTGGAGTCCAGTAGCAGTTCCGATGCACCACGGCGGGTTTACTACCACCTTTGAACCTTAGCATTGACCATGAAACAGAGAAATTGCATTGGGATTGAATACAACAGGCACCATGCCGACTTATGTCCACGGGAATAACGCTTCAAGCCACCTGAGATTCGCGTCTGCCCTAGGAGTCCAGTAGCAGTTTCCGATGCACCACTGCCGGTTTACTGTAACCTTTGCAGCTTCACATTGACCGTGAAACACAGAAATTGAATCGAGATTGAATAGAAAAGGCACCCTGATTGGTTGGTTGGTTTGGGGGATTAAAGGGACTAGACTGCCACGGTCATAGGTCCCTATTTCGAAAAAACTAAAACCACCCAAAGAGAATGAAAACGAACAACAGGAAAGACGGCAGACGACACAGGACAAGAAATACTCCGACAGAGAACAGACAAAACAAATTATAATCACACCGAGTGTGACGGTGGTTGGTTGGTTGGTTGGTTTGTGGGATTAAAGGGACCAGACTGTGACGGTCATCGGTCCCTTTTTCAAAATACTAGAACACCCACAGAGAATAAAAACGAGTAACAGAATAGATCACTGACAACACAGAACAAGAGAGACTTAGACAAAGACCAGACAAGACAAACTAAAATCACACAGAGTGTGACGGTGGTTGGCCGACCATAGAAACAAAGAACGAAAAGCCAACCACCGAGAAACACATTAAAAACTCAGATTAAAATCGTAGGCCAATGGCCAGAATCAACACAAAAGAACATAACAAACACTCAGAGTAAACGATAAAAACCCCCTGCCCGAATAAAACGTAAAACTAAGCCAGCCTAACAGGGTCATCAGATAAAAGTGCAGGGAGCGTATCAGGCAGCGCAAAAGTCTGCCTGAGCACAGCTAAAAGCGGACACTCCAATAAAATGTGCACCACAGATAAAATGGAGCTGCAGCGACACAGAGGTGGGTCCTCACGGCTCAATAAGTGGCCGTGCGTAAGCCGAGTGTGCCCAATGCGCAGTCGGCAGAGGACGACAGACTCCTTGTGAGAGACGCGCAAGGAAGAGTGCCACACAGCCGTCGTCTCCTTGACGGCACGAAGTTTGTTATGGGTGGCAAGACCGCGCCATTCAGCGTCCCAAAGCGACGAAATGTGTTGGCGGAGGACTGCCCTCAAATCAGTCTCCGGAAGGCCGATGTCCAGAGATGGTGTACTGGTGGCCTCTTTCGCCAGGTGGTCAACATGTTCATTGCCGGGTATCCCAACATGGCCGGGTGTCCACACAAAGACCTCTGAGCAGCCGCTATGGGCAAGAGTATGCAGGGACTCCTGGATAGCCATCACCAGACGAGAACTAGGGAAACACTGGTCGAGAGCTCGTAAACCGCTCAGGGAACCGCTACAGATAACGAAGGACTCACCTGAGCGGGAGCGGATATACGCTAGGGCTCGAAACATGGCGACCAGCTCAGCAGTGTAAACGCTGCAGCCAGTCGGCAAGGAACATTGCTCAGAATGGTCCCCTAGAGTTAGCGCATTATGGACACGACCAGCAACCATCGAGCCATCAGTGTAAACAATGCCAGAGCCCTGATACGTTGCAAGGATGGAAAGAAAGCAGCGGCGGAAAGCCTCCAGAGGGACTGAGTCCTTCGGGCCCTGTGGGAATTCCAGCTGAAGGCGAGGGCGAGGCACACACCACGGGGTGTACGCAGAGGTGCCTGGAAAGGAGGCGGAAGAGGTAAAGCCCCAACCCTCGGAGAGAAGCTCTTGGACGCGGACCGCGATCGTACATCCAGCCCTGGGCCGGCATTCTGGAAGATGGACGTGCGACTGTGGGAATAGTAGCCGATAGTTAGGATGCCCAGGGAAGCTGAAAACGTGGGCAGCATAAGATGCCGGCAAACGTTGGCGCCGTAACTGCAGTGGAGGGATACCCGCCTCCACAAGTATGCTGTCCACTGGGCTGGTCCGGAAGGCACCAGTGGCAAGGCATATCCCGCTGTGGAGGATTGGGTCCAGCACCCGCAACGCAGATGGGGATGCTGAGCCAAAAGCCAGGCTCCCATAATCCAGACGGGAGTGGATTAACGCCTGGTAGAGCCGCAACAGGGTAGATCGGTCGGCGCCCCAGCGGGTGTGGCTCAAGCATCGCAGAGCATTTAGATGCCGCCAACAGATCTGTTTAAGCTGCCGAATATGAGGCAGCCAAGTCAATCGAGCATCAAAAACCACCCCCAAAAACCTATGTGACTCCACCACTGCAAGGAGTTCGCCGTCAAGATAAAGCCGCGGCTCCGGGTGGGCAGTGCGTCGCCGGTAGAAATACATAACGCAGGTCTTGGCTGCTGAAAACTGGAACCCATGAGCTACAGCCCAAGACAGCGCCTTACGGATAGCGCCCTGTAGCTGCAATGCCAATAGAGCTGTAGTAAAGGCAGAAGTCGTCAGCATACAAGGACGCTGAGACAGACGTTCCCACCGCCGCAGCGAGCCCGTTAATGGCTATTAAAAACAGGCAGACACTTATAACAGAACCCTGGGGCACACTGTTCTCCTGGACTCGGGAGGAACTATGGGAGGCCGCGACTTGCACGGGGAAGGTAGGATACGACAGAATATTGGGGATAAAGATCGGCAGAGGGCCCCGAAGACCCCATCCATGAAGCGTAGAAGGGATGTGATGACGCCATGTCGTATCGTATGCCTTGTGCATGTCGAAAAAGACAGCGACCAGGTGCTGACGGCGGGCAAAGGAAGTACGGATGGCCGACTCGAGGGTGGTTGGTTGGTTTGGGGGATTATTGGTTGGTTGGTTGGTTGGGATTAAAGGGACCAGACTGCCACGGGCATCGGTCCCTTTTTCCAAATACTAAAAAGCAATTAACAGAATAGAGCACAGACGACACAGAACAAGAGAAACTGAGACAAAGACCAGACAAGACGAATTAAAAACACGCAGAGCACGACGGTGGTTGGCCGACCATAGAAACAAAAAAAAGGAAAAGCCAACCACCATGAACACATTAAAAACTCAGGTTAAAATCAGAGGCTAAAAGCCAGAATCAACACTAAAAAACATAAACACTCAGATTAAACGATAAAAACCCCCTGCCCAAATAAAACGCAAAACTATGTCCACCATGGCAGAGTCATCTATTAAAACGGCAGAGAGCGTGTCAGGCAGCGCAAACGTCTGCCTGAGCACAGATAAAAGTGGACAGTCCAACAAAATATGGACCACTGTCAATACCGAGCCGCAGCTACAGAGAGGGGGTCCTCACGACGCAATAAGTGGCCGTGGGTCATCCGTGTGTGCCCAATACGCAGTCGGCAGAGGACGACAGACTCCTTGCGAGAGACTCGCAAGGAGGAGTGCCACACAGTCGTCGTCTGCTTGACGGCACGGAGTTTATTAGGGGCGGTCAGACCGCGCCATTCAGCGTCCCAAAGCGAGATAACTTTGCGGCGTAAGACTGCCCTCAAATCAGTCTCCGGAAGGCCAATGTCTAGAGTGGGTTCACTAGTGGCCTGTTTGGCCAGGCGGTCAACACGTTTATTGCCCGGGATACCGACATGACCGGTGGTCCACACAAAGACCACAGAGCGGCCGCAACGGGCAAGAGTATGCAGGGACTCATGGATAGCCATCACCAGACGAGAACGAAGGAAACACTGGTCGAGAGCTCGTAAACCGCTCAGGGAATCGCTACAGATCACGAAGGACTCACCTGAGCAGGAGCGGATATACTCTAGGGCACGAAAGATGGCGACCAGCTCAACAGTGTAAACGCTGGAGCCATCCCGCAACGAACGTTTTTCGGAATGGCCCCCTAGAGTTAGCGCATACCCGACACGACCAGCAACCATCGAACCGTCAGTGTAAACAATGCCAGAGCCCTGATACGTGGCCAGGATGGAATAAAAGCGGCGGCGGAAGGCCTCTGGAGGGACTGTCCTTCGGGCCCTGTGCCAAGTCGAGCCGACGGCAAGGGCGACGAACACACCATGGGGGTGTACGCAAAGTGGCCTGGAAAGGAGGTGGAACAGTGAAAACCCTAAGCCCAGAGAGAAGCTCTTTGACGCGGACTGCGATCATACAACCTGACCGGGGCCGACGATCTGGCAGATGGACGACCGATTGCGGCAACAGGAGACGATAGTTTGGATGCCCGGGCAAGCTAAAACATGGGCAGCATAAGCGGCCAGCAAACGTTGGCGCCGTAACCGCAGGGAGGGAACGCCTGCCTCCACTAGTATGCTGTCCACAGGGCTGGTACAGAAAGCACCAGTGGCAAGGCGTATCCTGCTGTGGAGGATTGGGTCCAGCACCCGCAACACAGATTGGGATGCTGAGCCATAAGCCAGGCTCCCATAATCCAGACGGGAGTGGATTAACGCCTGGTAGAGCCGCAACAGGGTAGATCGGTCGGCGCCATAGCGGGTGTGGCTCAAGCATCTCAGAGCATTTAGATGCCGCCAACATGCCTGCTTAAGCTGCCGAATGTGAGGCAGCCAAGTCAACCAGGCATCAAAAACTACACCCAAGAACCTGTGGGTCTCAACCACAGCAAGGAGTTCATCGGCAAGATAAAGCCGCGGTTCAGGATGGACTGTTCGGCGCTGGCAGAAATGCATAACGTGGGTCTTGGCAGCCGAAAACTGAAAAACATGTGCTACAGCCCAAGACTGCGCCCTGCGGATAGCGCCCTGTAGCTGACGTTCAACAGCTGCAATGCCAGTAGATGGTTGGTTGGTTGGTTTAATGATTAAAGGGACCAAACTGCAAAGGTCATTGGTCCCTTGTTTCATAAAAACACAGAGCACAGTGAAACTTTCCACCAGTCAGGCGAAGCACTAAAATAAAAATTCCGGGGAAAGAAAATCCCGATGGTCAATGGTAAAACAACACGGAAAACGGAGCACAGCAACAAAACCAACAGAGAGAACAAAGGCAGAAGGAATTAAAACTGCACAGCAGAGGACTGTGGCTGGCTTATCATGAAAATAATAGGATGAGTTAGCCACTCTGCAACACGTTGGTTGGTTGGTTGGTTTGAGAATTAAAGGGACCAAACTGCATAGGTCATCGGTCCCTTGTTTCATAAACACACAGAGCACAGTGAAACCATCCATTAGTCATTCGAAACACAAGATAAAAAGCCCAGGGGAAGAAAATCCCCAAGGTCAATAATAAAGAAACATGGAAAGCAGAGCACAGCAATAAAAACAACAAAGAGAAGAAAGGCAGAAAGAATTAAAACTGTTCAGCAGAGGATCGTGGCTGGCTGATCACGAAAATAAGAGGATGAGCCAGCCACTTTGCAACACGGTAAAACCTCCAGCCTAAAAGATTAGGATGGAGTCGAATTACAACACAAAACTAATTAAAAGATACAGCTCAAAAGTGGGTGATGTTAAAAAAAATTAAATGGACCTATAAAAGCCGCTTGCGCGAATAAAACTTAAAACCCGATCTGCCATAGAGACATTGTCACCTAAAAGAGAGGATAAATCACCCTGGAGATTAACAGCACGCCTGAGAGCGGTTAAAAGAGGACATTCCAACAATATATGGACCACCGTCATGGTTTCACCACAGCGACAATGAGGGGGGTCCTCTCGACGCAGCAGATGACCATGCGTCAGCCAAGAGTGGCCAATGCAGAGCCTACAGAGAATAACAGAATCCCTGCAAGAGGCCTGCATGGAGGAACCCCACACGGTCGTGGTCTCCTTTACACGCCGCAGCTTGTTGGGTACAGACAGAGTGCGCCATTCGTCTGCCCACATCCCCAAGACCCGACAGCGTAACACCGATCGGAGATCAGTTGTTCGTTTCCCGCTATCCCAACGTGTCCCGGGGTCCATATGAACACCACTGAACGTCCACGCTGTTGAAGAGCATGAACGGACTCCTGGATGGCAACAACAATGGGATGGCGTGGGTAGCACTGGTCAAGAGCCTGTAGACTACTGAGAGAGTCACTGCAAATGACAAAAGACTCTCCAGTGCTGGTACGAATACGCTCAAGGGCACGAAAAATGGCTGTTAGCTCTGCGGTGTAAACACTGCAGCCGTCCGGCAAGGAGCGCTGGTCTACATAGTCCACATGAGCATAAGCGTACCCCACACGGCCATCAACCATCAAGCCATCTGTATAGATAGCCTCCGAGTCGCGGGATGCGTCGAGGAGAGCAAGAAATTGGCGGCGCAAGACTGCAAGAGAAACTGAATCCTTTTGCCATTGTGAGAGGTCCAGCCGAAGCTGTGGCCGACGAATACACCAAGGTGGTGTATGTGGATAGACCTGAAAAGCAGATGGAAGAGGCAAAGACTGAGGTCACTAAGGAGCGACCAAACATGGATCCCAATTGTATGGCCTGATCGCGGCCGCCGGTGGGGGATATGGACTGCCGCATTAGCGAAAAGGAGACGGTAGTTAACGTGATGGGGCAAACAATGGACGTGTGCAGCATAGTTGGCTAACAGTTGTTAACGCCTGATGCGAAGTGGAGGAACCCCAGCCCCAGCAAGGAGGCTATTAACAGGACTGGTGCGGAATGCTCCTGTCGCCTGTCACACCCCACAGTGGTGAACGGGGTCCAGCAGTTGCAACGCTGAGGGCGACGCTGAGCCATACGCCACACTCCCACAATCCAGTCGGGACAGCACGAGGGCATTGTAGAGCTGCAGCAGCGTGTTACGATCTGCACCCCAAGTTGTGTTGCTCAGGCAGCGGAGGGCATTCAGATGCTTCCAGCACTGACACTTTAGCTGACGAATATGTGGAAGCCAAGTAAGCCGGGCATCGAACAGCAATCCCAGAAAACGGTGTCAACAACCCTGAGCATGGCATCCTGAAGATAGAGCTCAGGGTGGAGATGGGCAGTTCGACGCCGACAAAAGTGCATAACACAAGTCTTCGCAGGATAAAATTGAAACCCATGGGCTAGGGCACACGCCTGCGCCTTGTGTATGGCTCCCTGCAACCTACGTTCAGCAACACTAATGGTGGAGGAGCTGAAAAAGATGCAGAAATCGGCAGCATATAACGTGGGTGAGACAGATGACCCCACTGCTGCTGCAAAACTGTTAATGGCTACAAGGAAAAGTGGCACGCTCAATACAGAGCCCTGTGGTACACCGTTTTCCTGGACATGAAGTGAACTATGGGATGTGCCAAGTAAAACGCGGAATGTCCGAACATATAAAAAATTCTTAATAAAAATGGGGAGAGAGTCCCCGAGTCCCCACCCGTGCAACGTGGCGAGAATATGGTGCCGCCATGTCGTGTCATATGCTCTGGAGAGATCGAAAAACACGGAGACGAGGTGTTGGCGCAGTGCGGATTGCAGACTCAAGGAAGACCAAAGTATCTGTGGTGGAACAGCCCTGACGGAAGCCGCTCTGGCACGGAGCCAGAAGACCCCGAGACTCGAGCAGCCAACACAGCTGTCGACTCACCATATGTTCCAAAAGCTTGCACAGAGTGTTGTTAAGCGGGTCCTTACCAGGCTTCAGCACCGGTATAATGGTACTTTCTCGCCACTGCGACGGAAAGACACCATTGCCCCATATGCGGTTGAAGATGGCAAGAACATATCGCTGACAGTCCGGGGACAGGTGTTTGAGCATCTGATTGTGGATGCCATCTGGCCCAGAGGCTGTATCGAAGCACTGTGCCAGGGCGCTTTGGAGTTCCCACGAACTAAATGGGGCGTTATACGCCTCAGGGTGGCGAGAAGCAAAAGAAATCCGTTTACCTTCGTTCCGGCGTTTTAGCGCGCGAAACGCAGGCGGGTTATTCCCTGATGCAGACGCCCGAACATAGTGCTGAGCGAAATGCTCTGCAATTACATCGGCATCGGTGCATAGCGCCCTGTTGATGGAAAGCCCTTGGACACCTGTAGTGTGCTGCAATCCATAGATGCGCCGAATCTTCATCCACACCTGGGAGGGTGAAGTACGGGAACCAATGGTGGAAACGTACCTCTCCCAGCACTCCTGTTTCCGCCGTTTGATGAGCCGCCGGACCTGAGCATGGAGACGTTTGAATAAAATGAGGTTCTCCAAAGACGGGTGCCGCTTATGTCGCTGGAGAGCCCGCCGACGCTCTTTAATGGCTTCAGCGACCTCCGGAGACCACCAAGGCACTGACTTTCGCTGGGGGCACCCTTACGAACGAGGAATGGTACGTTCTGCAGCAGAAACAATCGCTGCAGTCAGTGTCTCAGCTGGTGGCTTCTTCAGCCACTGGCTAGTGTCTTGCGAGACACTGGGGAACTCCTTGGAAGGGACTCCCCCAAAAGATCCCTTCCGAACAAGTGAGGTCGGAGGAGGCAGTTGCGTCTCCGGCTGAGCAGCCAGAGAGGGCTGTCGCTTCTCCGGCTGAGGAGCCAGAGAGGGCTGCCGCCTCTCCGGCTGAGAGGTGGGGACTGACGTCCCCGGTTGTTCGGGATTTTGAGAGTAGTGGTGGGGCACGCGTAACGTGACTGTTCTGTGGGCGATCTGTGAAAGGAGTCTTTGCAGGTACTGGTATCGGCAGTGTGACTGTAGCATAACTCATCAACATAGATGTGGGGTGGAGTCGTTCTAGCTTCTTCTTTGCCTCTTGGTAAGTTAAACGGTGCAAGGTATTAATTTCTTGTATCTTCCGCTCTCGTTGATAGACTGCACAGTCTGGTGAGCAGGGAGAATGTTGCTTCCCACAGTTGACGCAAGTGGGAGGCAGAGCACATGGAGCATTAGGATGTGAAGGTCGTCCACAATCACGACACATGGGGCTGGCAGTGCATCTGGAGGACATATGTCCGAACTTCCAGCACTGGAAGCATCGCATAGGGGGCGGGACATAGGGCTTGACATCGCACTGGTAGATCATGACCTTGACCTTCTCAGGCAAGCAGTCACCCTCAAAGGACAGGATGAAGGCACCGGTAGCAACCCTATTATCCTTGGGCTCCCTAAAGACACGACGGACAAAGTGTACACCTCGTCGTGCCAGGTTCTCCCGTAGCTCGTCATCAGACTGTAGCAGAAGATCTTTAGGAAAAACAATCCCCTGGACCAAATTTAAGGACTTATGGGGAGTGACAGTAACGGGGATGTCACCAAGCATCTCACAGGCGGGTAATGCCCGGGACTGTGCAGATGAAGCTGCTTGTATCAGAATGGCCCCGCTCCTCATTTTGGAAAGAGACGCCACTTCCCCAAACTTCGAGATTGTGCACAAAGAAAAGAGGCTTAGTCGCCAAAAACGAATCCCCATCAAATCTACTGCATACAAGGTATCGTGGCGAATACGGCTCCTGTCTGTCTGCAGCCCTACGTTCCTCCCATGGTGTGGCTAGGGAAGTGAACGATTTGGGGTTACATGTCACAGCGTTAAATTTCACCTTACCACGCTTAGAGACATTGGCAGTCGGGCGACCACCAGATTGAGATGTCACCCGCTTCACTGCGGGGCGTCCGCCCCAATGCCATCCACTCCGACCAGGGTCTCTCCCCACGGGCGCCACTCAGCTACAGCAAAGGCGACCTGGCCGGATGGCCGTTGCCGGGAGTCCCGATGCCCCAGAGAGATGGGCGTCTACTCTTTGGCTTACATGGGGAGGTGTCAGCTCAGGCATCGGCAGTACGATCCCTGTGTTGTCAGGGGGCTACAACCTAGAGGGTACATGACGACCCCACTACAATGGACTGGCTACCGTGCTGGATTTTGGGTGCCATGGGTAGTTCATAGTGATCGTGGGTGCAGATGGTGATGCACTAAGGGTGTAACTTACACAATCCATCAGGTGTGTATGCCCAAAATGAGGGATGCAAGGTGCGGTTACGACGCCAAGACGATAAAGATGGCCAAGGTCTTAGGGCACAGAGGACTGATGGTGCACCACATAAGGTGTCCTTCCCAAAATGCTCATACTTCTGTTGAATTTGGAAAAATGGAGGTCAAACCCCAATGGGGACCATCACATTAAAGGCCAAAACAGTTGAGACTCCTTTTAGTCGCCTCTTACGACAGGCAGAAATACCGCGGGCCTATTCTTACCCCTGAACCCGCAGGGGGGAGTTGCATCGGGATTTAATACAACAGGCACCATGCCGACTTCTTACCAGGGGAGTAACGCTTCAAGTCGCCTGTGTTTTGCGTCTTTCCTCGGAGTCCAGTAGCAATTTCCGATGCACCACTGCAGGTTTACTGTAACCTTTCGACCTTCACTTTGGCCATGAAACACAGAAATTGCATCAGGATTGAATACAACAGGCACCACACCGACTTCTATCTAGGTTAGTAACGCTTCAAGCCACCTGAGCTTCGCATCTGCCCTGGGAATGCAGTAGCAGTTTCCGATGCACCACTGCAGGTTTATTGCAACCTTTGGACCTTCACATTGACCATGAAATACATTAATTGCATCGGGATTGAATACAACAGGCACCATGCCGACTTCTGTCCAAGCGAGTAATGCTACAAGCCGCCTGAGTTTTGCGTCTCTCCTGAGATTCGAGTAGCAGTTTCCAATGCACCACTGCAGGTTTACTACAACCTTTGGACCTTCCCATTGACCATGAATCACAGAAATTACATGGGGATTGAATACAACAGGCACCATGAAGACTTCTGTCCAGGGGAGTAACTCTTCAAGCTGCCTGAGTTTTGCATCTATCCTGGGAGTCCAGTAGCAGTTTCCAATGCATCCCTGCTGGTTTCCTGTAACATTTGGAGCTTCACATTGACCATGAAACACAGAAATATCAACGGGATTTAATACAACAGGCACCATGCCGACTTATGTCTAGGGGAGTAACACCTCAAGCTGCCTGAGCTCCGCATCTTCCCTTTGAGTCCAGTAGCAGATTCCGATGCACCACTGCAGGTTTACTGCAACCTTTGGACCTTCACATTGGCCATCAAACACAGAAATTGCATCGGGATTCAATACAACAGGCACCATGCCAACTTATGTCCAGGGGATTAACACTTCAAGTCTCCGTATCTGACCTGGGAGTCCAGTAGCAGTTTCCGATGCACCACTGCAGGTTCACTGCAAACTTTTGACGGTTGGTTGGTTTGTGGGGGGTTAAAGGGAACAGACTGCGATGGTCATCGGTACCTTTTTAAAAAAAAAGAACGAAAATCACCCACAGAGAATAAGAAACGAACAACAGAGAAGACGTCAGACGACACAGGACAGGAAAGACTCAGTCAGAAATCAGACAATGCAAATTAAAATCACAGAGAGTGTGACGGTGGGTGGCCGACCATAGAGATAAAAAAGGAAAAGTCCACCTCCGAGAAAACATTAAAAACTCAGATTAAAATCGTAGGCCAAAGGCCAGAATCAACACAAAACACTAAAATAAAACAGAAACACTCAGATTAAATGATAAAAACCCCCTGCCCGAATAAAACGTAAAACTAAGTCAGCCATAGCAGGGTCATCAGTTAAAAGGGCAGAGAGCGTATCAGGCAGCGCCAATGTCTGCCTGACCACAGCTAAAAGGGGGCAGGCCAACAAAATGTGGGCCACTGTCAAAGCCGCCCCGCAGTGACATAGAGGAGATTCCTCCCGGCGCAGTAAATAACTGTGTGTCAGCCGGCAGTGGCCAATGCGGAGCCGACAAAGGATGACTGAGTCCCTGCGGTTGGCTCGCATGGATGACCGCCAAACAGTCGTTGTCCCCTTAATGGCACGGAGTTTATTGGGCGTGATCCGATCGCGCCATTCAGCGTCCCAAAGCGCAAAAACTTTTCGGCAGAGGACTGCCCACAAATCAGTCCCTGAGAGGCCAACATCCAGAGGTGGTTTACTCATGGCCTCTTTCGACAGGCGGTCAACATGTTCATTGCCCGGGATACCGACATGACCGGGGGTCCACACAAAGACCACAGAGCGGCCGCAATGGGCAAGAGTATGCAGGGACTCATGGATAGCCTTCACCAGACAAGAACAAGGGAAACACTGGTCTAGAGCTCGTAAACCGCTCAGGGAATCGTTACACATAACGAAGGACTCACCTGAGCAGGAGCACATATACACTAGGGCATGAAAGATGGCAACCAGCTCAACAGTGTAAACGCTGCAGCCATCCTGCAAGGAACGTTGTTCGGAATGGTCCCTTAGAGTTAGTGCATACCCGACACGACCAGCAACCATCGAACCGTCAGTGTAAACAATGCCAGAACCCTGATACGTTGCGAGAATGGAATGAAAGCTGCGGCGTAAGGCCTCTGAAGGGACTGAGTCCTTTGGGCCCTGTGCCAATTCCAGCTGAAGGCGAGGGCGAGGCACACACCACGGGGGTGTATGCAGAGATGCCCGGAAAGGAGGTGGAAGAGGTAAAGCCCCAAGACCGGAGAGAAGCTCTCGGACGTGGACCGCGATCGTACATCCAGCCCTGGGCCAACGTTCTGGAAGATAGACGTGTGACTGTGGGAATAGTAGCCGATAGTTAGGATGCCCAGGCAAGCTAAAAACATGGGCAGCATAAGCAGCCAGTAATTGTTGGCGTCGTAACTGCAGTGGAGGGACACCTGCCTCCACTAGTATGCTGTCCACAGGGCTGGTACGGAAAGCACCAGCGGCAAGGCGTATCCCGCTGTGGAGGATTGGGTCCAGCACCCGCAATGCAGATGGGGATGCTGAGCCATAAGCCAGGCTCCCATAATCGAGACAGGACTGGATTAACACCTGGTAGAGCCGTAACAGGGTAGATCGGTCGGCACCCCGGCAGGTGTGGCTCAAGCATTGCAGAGCATTTAGATGCCGCCAACACATCTGTTTAAGCTGCCGAATGCGAGGTAGCCAAGTAAACCGGGCATCAAAAACTACACCCAAAATCCTGTGGGTTTTCACCAGAGGAAGAAGTTCGCCGTCAAGATTAAGGTGCGGCTCCGGGTGAACTGTGCGTCGCTGGCAGAAATGCATAACGCAGGTCTTGGCCGCCGATGAGCTATAGGCCAAGACTGCGCCTTACGAATAGCGCCCTGTAGCTGACGTTCAGCAGCTGCAATGCCAATAGACCTGTAGTAAAGGCAGACGTTCCCACCGCCGCAGCGAGCCCGTTAATGGTTATTGAAAACAGGCAGACACTTAAAAGAGATCCGTGTGGCACACCGTTCTCCTGAACTCGGGAGGAACTATGGGAGGCCGCGACTTGCACGCGGAAGATACGATACGACAGAAAATTGCGGATAAAGATCGGCAGAGGGCCCCCAAGACCCCATCCATGAAGCGTAGAAAGGATGTGATGACGCCATGTCGTATCGTACGCCCTCCGCATGTCGAAAGAGACAGCCACCAGGTGCTGACGGCGGGCAAAGGCAGTGCGGATGGCCCACTCCAGACTCACCAGATTGTCGGTGGCGGAGTGGCCTTTACGGAACCCACCCTGAGACGGAGCCAAAAGGCCCCGAGACTCCAGTACCCAATTCAAGCGCCGTCTCACCATCCGTTCAAGCAACTTGCAAAGAACGTTGGTGAGGCTAATGGGATGGTAGCTGTCCACCTCCAAAGGGTTCTTGCTTGGTTTCAGAATGGGGATAACAGTACTCTCCCGCCATTGCGACGGAAACTCACCCTCGACCCAAATAAGGTTGTAAAGGTCGAGGAGCCGTCACTGGCCGTCCACTGAAAGGTGTTTCAGCATCTGACAGTGGATGCCATCTGGCCCAGGAGCGGTATCAGGGCATCGGCTAGGGCACTGCGAAATTCCCAGTCACTGAATGGAACATTGTAAGATTCTGGATGGTGGGTGCGAAAAGAAAGGCTCCGACGTTCCATCCGCTCTTTAATGGAGCGGAAGGCCAGGGGGTAATTCGCAGAAGTGGAACTCATAGCAAAATGCTCTGCCAAGCAATTTGCAATGACGCCGGAGTCAGTACAAACTGTACCATTCAGTGAGAGCGCAGGGACGCTTACAGGGGTCCGATAGCCATAGAGGCGTCGGATCTTGGCCCAGACCTGCGATGGAGTGAAATGGAGGCCAATGGTGGACACATACCGCTCCCAGCACTCCTGCTTGCTTTGGCGCATAAGGCGGTGGGCCCGCGCACGCAGCTGTTTGAAGGTGTTGAGGTGTTCAAGGCAGGGATGTCGCTTGTGACGCTGGAGCGCCCGCCGGCGATCTTTAATCGCTGCAGAGATCTCAGCCGACCACCAAGGCACAGTACGCCGCGGACGGGACCCAGAAGAACGGGGAATGGCAGATTCGGCGGCAATAACGATGCCGGTGGTGACCGATCGAACCACCGCATCAATGTCATCACTGGAGAGAAGCTCAATAGCGGCAGTGGAGGAAAACAAGTCCCAGTCAGCCTTATTCATAGCCCACCTGCAAGGACGCAGAGAAGACTGACGCTGTGGCAGTGACAGAAAGATCGGAAAGTGGTCACTACCACACAGGTCGTCATGCATTCGCCATTGGACAGGCGGTAAGAGGCTAGGGCTGCAGATGGAAAGGTCAATGGCGGAGTACGTGCCATGCGCCATGCTAAAGTGTGTGGAGGAACCATCATTTAAAAGCGAAAGTTCGAGCTGTGCTAATAAATGCTCAATGGTGCCACCTCGACCTGTCGCCACTGAACCACCCCACAGAGGGTGATGGGCGTTGAAGTCGCCCAGTAGCAAGAAAGGTGGCGGCAATTGGGCTATCAGAGCAACCAGGACATGCTGCGAGACATCACCATCCGGTGGAAGGTAAAGACTGCAGAAGGTAACAGCCTGTGGCGTCCACACCCGAACAGCGACAGCCTCTAAAGCTGTGTGTAGAGGTACAAACTCGCTGTGAAGAGAGTTAAGGACATATATGCAGACACCACCAGACACCCTTTCATAAGCTGCCCGGTTCTTATAATAACCCTGATAGCCATGGAGGGCGGGGGTTCGCATTGCAGGAAACCAAGTTTCCTGAAGTGCAATGCAGAAGAAAGGGTGAAGGCTGATAAGTTGTCGGAGCTCAGCTAGATGGTGGAAGAAACCGCTGCAGTTCCACTGGAGGATGGTATTGTCCATGGATGGGAAAGGCGTGAAGGGACTGGGGAGGCAGACTACGCCTCCTGGGCCCCTGCTGCTACTGAGTCACCACCTGTACAACAGCCATCCATTGTGTCCGAGGGACTGGCGAGATCCAGGTCCTCAGCGGACGCCAGAATCTCCACCTCATCTTCGGATGCAGAGTGAGAAGGTTGCGGTGGGACAGGTGCCACCGCAATGTCAGGATGCTTGGGAGCCTTTTTCTTGGACTGCTTTGCGCGCTGTGCCTTAGGTGGTTCTGGCTGGGAGGGCCCCACTGGGTCAGTCTCAGGGACTGAAGACGACCGTGACGCCCCACGACCAGCGACCGGTAGTTGTTTGAGATACTTGCAGGTGTGCGCTTTGGCACTGGGCAAAGCCTGGGATGGGAGGGCTCCAAGGGACTCCTTCCAGGCGAGTGGAGCCGAAGAAGGCTCACGTTTCTCCGGCTGGGAAGGGGGAACAGACGTCCCAGGTGGTTGGGGTGGTGTTGCTCCTGAAGTAGATGGAGCAGGAGCAACAGGGAGTGAAGTGCCCCCCACAACCAAGGGGACCGGTGAATTCCGACAGAGCTGAGATCGAGCTGTAGGTGACGACACTGTAGAGGTTCGAACCGGTGTTGCAGCAGCGGCATAGGTAGACGTCATGGGCACAGGATGTAGCCGTTCATATTTCTGCCTTGCCTCGGCGTAGGTCAGGCCGTCCAGGGTCTTATATTCCATTATCTTCCTTTCCTACTGGAAGGTCCGACAGTCCGGTGAGCAGGGGGAATGGTGTTCTCCGCAGTTAACACAGATGGGAGGCGGAGCACATGGAGTATTGGGATGCGAAGGACGTCCACAATCTCGATATGTGATGCCGGAAGTACAGTGAGATGACATGTGCCCGAACGTCCAGCATTTAAAACACCGCATCGGAGGAGGGATATATGGCTTCACATCACAACGGTAAACCATCACCTTGACCTTTTCGGGTAAAACATCACCTTCAAAGGCCAAGATGAAGGCACCGGTGGCTACCTGATTATCCCTCGGACCCCGATGGACGAGCTGGACGAAGTGAACACCTCGTCGTTCTAGGTTGCCACGTAGTTCATCGTCGGACTGCAGAAGAAGATCCCTGTGGAAGATAATACCCTGGACCATGTTGAGACTCTTATGCAGCGTGATGCTAACGGAAACATCCCCCAACTTGTCACAACTGGGCAACCTCCGTGACTGGGCAGAGAATGCTGTTTTGATGAGTACTGAACCAGAGCGCATTTTGCACAAGCATTCCACCTCCCTGAACTTGTCCTCTAAATTCTTCACAAAAAACTGGGGCTTGGTTGACATAAACGATTCCCCATCAACTCGTGTACACACAAGGAACCGGGGTGAATATTCTACACTGCCTTCTTTTGCCATACGTTCCTCCCATGGAGTGGCCAGGGAGGGAAATGATCATGGTTCGTATTTCTTGCCGTTGAGGTTAGACCTCGATCGCTTAGAGACTGCTGGTGGAGGCCCACCAGCGAGAGATGATGTACCACGCTTCATTGCGGGTCATCCGCCCTGATGCCACCCACTCCGACCAGGGGCTCTCCCCACAGGCGCCACCCAGCCACTGCAAAGGCCACCTGGCAGGATAGCCTTTGCCGGGAGTTCCGATGCCCCAGAGGGATAGGCATCTACTCCTCAGGGAGGGGAGGTAGCAGCTCAGGCATCAGCAGTGCGATCCCTGTGTAGTCGGGGGCTACCACCAAGAGGGTACATGACGACCCCACCACAACAGACTGGCTACCGCGCTGGATGTCGGGTGTCGAATATCCATATGTGTCACGAGGGCGAAGATGGAAGTTCATAATGGAGGGCATGTATGCTGCCCGGAACACACAGCAGCTGATGTGGCTGGAAGCACGGTGTAAGGCCAACTCCATGACAATATCAGTTGTGCCAGATCTTAGGGCAAGAGGAATATATAATACACCACGTAAGGCGTTCTTCCCCAAATGGTACGTACTAACAGAAAATTTTGAAAGAGAGGGGTCAAACCCCGTAGGGAACCATCACATTAAGGCCGAAACGTTTGAGACTCCTTTTAGTCGCCTCTTACGACAGGCAGGAATACCTCGGGCCTATTATAATCCCCAGACCCGCAGGGGGAGCTCGTCATCAGACTGTAGCAGAAGATCTTTATGAAAGATAATCCCCTGGACAAAATTTAAGGACTAATGGGGAGTGACGTTAACGGGGATGTCACTGAACTTCCCACAGGCGAGTAACGCCCCTGACTGTGCAGATGAAACTGCTTGTATCAGAATAGACCCACTCCTCATTTTGGAATTGAGATGACACTTCCCCAAATTTATCTTCAAGATGGTGAACAAAGAAGAGAGGCTTAGTTCCCAAAAGCGAATCCCCCATCGGTTCTGCTGCACACAAGGCATCGCGGTGAATATGGCTCCTGTCTGTCTGCAGCCCTACGTTCCTCCCATGGCGTGGCTAGGGAAGGGAACGATTTGGGGTTATATGTCACAGCATTAAATTCTGTCTTACCACGCTTAGAGACGTTGGTGGTCGTGCGACCACCGGATTGAGACTTCACCTGCTTCATTGCGGGGCATCTGCCCCAATGCCACCCACTCCGACCAGGGGCTCTCCCTACGGGCGCCACTCAGCCACAGCAAAGGCCACCTGGCAGGATGGCCGTTGCTGGGAGTCCTGATGCCCCAGAGAGACGGGCATCTACTCCTTGGCTTACGTTGGGAGGTGTCAGCTCAAGCATCAGCAGTACGATCCCTGTGTTGTCAGGGGACTACAACCTAGAGGGTACATGACGACCGCACGACAACGGGGTGGCTACCGTGCTGTATTTTGGGTGCCATGGGTAGTCCATAGTGATCGTGGGTGCAGATGGTGACGCACTATGGGCGTAACTTACGTAATCCATCAGGTGTGTAAGCCCAAAATGAGGGACGGAGGGTGCAGTTACGAAGCCAAGACGAAAAAGAGTGCCAAGGTCTTAGGGCACTGAGGACTGATGGTGCACCACGTAAAGTGTCCTTCCCCAAAAGGCTCGTACTTTTGTTGAATTTGGAAAACTGGAGGTCAAACCCCAATGGGGACCATCACATTAAAAGCGGAAACAGTTGAGACTCATTTAGTCACCTCTTACGACATGCAGGAATACCATGGGCCTATTATTACCCCCAGAGCCGCAGGGGGTGTCTGTCCAGGGGAGTAATGCTTCAAGCCGCCTGAGCTTCGCATCTGCACTGGGAGTCCCGTAGCAGTTTCTGATGCACCACTGCAGGTTTACTGTAACCTTTGGAGCTTCACATTGACCATAAAACACATAAATTGCTTCGGGATTGATTAGAACAGGCACCATGCCGACTTATGTCCACGGGAGTAACGCTTCAAGCTGCCTGATGTTCGCGTCTGCCCTGGGAGCCCAGTAGCAGTTTCCGATGCACCATTGCAGGTTTACTGCAACCTTTGGACCTTCACATTGACCATGGAACACAGAAATTGCTTCGGGATTGAATACAACAGGCACCATGCCGACTTCTGTGCAGGAGAGTTACGCTTCAAGGCGCCTGAGATTTGCGTCATTCCTGGAAGTCCAGTGGAAGTTTCTGATGCATCTTTTCAGGTTTACTGTAATCTTTGGACCTTCACATTTACCATGAAACATAGAAATTGCATCAGTATTGAATACAACAGGCACCAATCCGACTTATGTCCAGGGGAGAAATGCTACAAGCCGCCTGAGCTTCGCATCTGCCCTGGGAGTCCAGTAGCAGTTTCCGATGCACCGCTGCAGGTTTACTGCAACCTTTTGAACTTCACATTGACCATGAAACACATAAATTGCATCGGGATTGATCACAACAGGTACCATGCTGACTTCTGTTCAGGGGAGTAACACTTCAAGACGCCTGAACTTTGCGTCACTCCTGGGATTCCAGCAGCAGTTTTCGATGCACCTTTTCAGGTTTTCTGTAATCTTTGGACCTTCACATTGACCATGAAACACAGAAATTGCATCGTGATGTAATACAGCAGGCACCATGCCGACTTCTGTCCAGGGGAGCAACTCAACAAGCCGGCATAGTTTCGCGTCTGCCTTGGGAGTCCAGTAGCAGTGTCCAATGCACCTTTTTAGGTTTACTGTAACCTTTGGACCTTCACATTGACCATGAGACACAGAAATAGCATCGGGATTGAATACAACAGGTACCATGCCGACTTGTGTCCAGAGGAGTAACACTTCAAGCCGTCTTAGATTCGTGTCTTTCCTGGGAGTCCAGTAGCAGATTCCGATGCACCGCTTAAGGTTTACTGCATCCGCTGTCCCTTCACATTGACCATGAAAGACAAATATTGCATCGGGATAGAATAGAACATACACCATGCCGACTTCTGTCCAGGGGAGTAACGCTTTAAGGTGCCTGAGCTTCACATATGCCCTGGGACTCAAGAAGCAGTTTCCGAAACACCACTGCAGGTTTACTGCAAACTTTGACCACTCAGATTGACCATGAAACACAGAAATTGCATCGCGATTTAATACAACAGGCACCATGCCGACTTCTGTCCAGGGGAGTTACGCTTTAAGCCGCCTGAGCTTTGCGTCGGTGCTGGGAGTCCTGTAGCATTATCCGATGCACCCCTGCAGGTTTACTGTAACCTGTGGATCTTCACATTGACCATGAAACGCAGAAGTTGCATCGGGATTGAATACAACAGGCACTGTAGGGAAGCAGCCTACTCACGCCGTATAAAATTCACATCAGTCTTTCCATTGTGAGCGAGCCTAGTCCGTTGTAACTAGCTCTGACGTCATAAATGTTGCGCAATGCCTTAAAAATCAAGTATATAACCTGAAACGTGTCTAGCATGTCAGGAGTAATACTACGTCAATATTTGTTGAATATCAGTTCAATAATTTTAACCATTTTCGAAATTTGGACTTTTTTCTGTAAAAATCATTGGCGCAACAGAAAAGAGCTAGAAACTTAAAAATTTATATTTATATTCCTTTTTTATAATAATTTAGTAGGTACAGTATTCTGGATCTCACAAATTAATATTTTAGTTGAAATTCATGATTTTCTGGTTTTTGTCTTAAAAATTAAGGAAGCAAGATAGATTAAGTAGGCGAATAAATAAAGCTAGGGTGTTTAAATTTAAGTAGAAGGGAGATCCGCTATAATCATTAAGATGTGAGAAGCTTCAACTGAATAACTATAAAACTATAGCGATAGCGTATCTCCAAAGGGTAAGTTCAGAGCTCGTCTACTGCGTGTAGTGTAATTAAATTAATTCTCTCGACCAAAATATTTGACTTAGCCACGTCAGACTTTTATTATGATTACTTACCTGTGTGCTGATTGTACATTTAAATTGAGAGCTTCATCGGCCATCAGCAAAGGAAGCAATGATTTATTCAATAACTTGAAGTGGTGTATTACTAGCCCAGCGGCCAGTCGGGAGAGCGGATTTGATCAGGCGTTCCCTTAGCCATCCGCACCGCGGCTTTATATATAAGAACGCTGCACAAGAAAGAAAGGCCCCAGTTCTCTCCAGACGCTGATTAGCGCACCACCTGTGCCGGGAGTCGCGTCGCGTCAGTATCATTGCTATAAACAGCCTCGGATGCAGTAATAAGACACTCGGGATATGCGTAACCATGAAATAGTTTTCGAGTAAAGTGTTAATTCTGGTATGACTTTAATCATCTATCTTCAGTTTGCGTATGTCGTATTTTCACGTGCCGCCGCAGGACAGACATTCTATCATTATTTAGCGTGGCGTTTGATGAACATTATCATCAAATTATGGCGAGCATTTACGTAAACATTTAATTTGAACAGTTATAGTTGCATCAGCGCATTAGACTCTGAACTGCTCTGGTAGTAGGATTGTGTGGATTCTTTTTTGGTCTGTGACTTTCAGAATATAGTGAACATTTTAGAGAAAATGGTTTTTTATTATGAATCCCACACAATCTCCTAATTCCTCAGAGCTATAAGCTGTAGCTATAAATGTATTTCTCAGGTGAAGTGGGCACTGGGAATTCTAATTACAGGCTTCACGTTTTGCTAATCAGTTTCTGGTTGCCAATGTTGTAGTTAGAGAGCCAGTGTTGAGAACGGCAAACAACAGCAATAAATAAATTCAGGAACATTTATATAACAATTATAATTCCACCCGCCACCCCACATATGGTGCATCGGCTGGGATATGCATCTTTTCTACATTACATTCTACATTTTTACAACAATAATTCCACCCGCCGCCCCACATATGGTGCATCGGCCGGGAAAGAAACTGAGTAAAAGTGAAAGTGATTTTTAAAAATTCGGATTTGGGAGTGAAATGCGACACGCAACTGAGTAATAGAACAGGGATAGTGTTACGTGTGCATGTGGACGATGCAATTGGATTAACAACGCATCTGGATTGATGGAGCTGGAACTGAGTCTAGCGGTGCTGCCGGCATCGCGAGAAGCCAGTTTTGCCTCACCGCAGTCATCCGCCGGAGCAACCGGAGCCGCGCCTGCAGTTGCGGGCCACACAGCAGCCGTCGAAGTGCTGTCTGCAGTTCAACGCCCTGCGCCGCATGAGTAATCCTGGTACGCCGCGCCGGCAACGCCATACGTCGTGCAGAAGGAACTAAGTTAAGTGAAAAGCTGTTAAAAATTTTACTAACCTGCACTAAAAGACTGTCGGCGATGGAACTGCCAGAGGAAACTGAGGTTAAACTTAAATCAGAACGTATGTCTGTTGAGGGAACTGTAAATCCAGACAACGGTTCAAGTGTAAATATGCATGAAAATAGTAATGTTAAAGTGAAATATGAAGTATTGTCTCCTGACAGTAGTGTGAAAAGGGGCAATGATTCAATAATAGAGACCCCTGTAGTAAAGCAGAAAATTGAAATTGTTAATTTATTGGATGATAGTTGATCTGATGAGTTAAAAACGAAACAGTCATCAGAGGTGGTAGAGTTTAAAAAGGATAAGTTAGATATGACTGATCGATCAGAAGTTTCATTTAGTTTTGATGATTCTGGTGTTGGAGCTAGTTTTTCGTCGCCTGAGTGTGATAAAAAACCAGCTAGTGAGTAACCCAAACATACTGGGGCTATTGATTTAAATGTTATATTACAAACAATAGCTGCCAGTAATGCAAAATTGTCAGCCAGTAATTCTGAATTAAAGTATGAGATTGTGGCCAGCCAAACTAATTTTAATAAACGGTTTGAGGCAATGGATAATAAATTAGAATCCAATAAAGCTGAATTAAAGTCTGAAATAACTGAGGTCAAAAGCAGTAATGCTGAATTAAAATATGAGATTGTGGCCAGCCAAACTAATTTTAATAAACTATTGGAGGTAATGGACAATACCTTCAAGGCTGGTTGCAATAAGTTGAAAGAGGATCTGGACAGTTTGAATTATAAAATTGATTACAATCATGAGGATATTAAGAAAAAGGTTGCTCAACAATTTTCTGAAATGTATAAAACAGTAAAATCCGAAGTAGCTGAGGTTCGCAGAGACTTCCAAATGGAAGATGCGAAGCTGGAGCACAAGTTAACAGAAAAGATAGAGGCGGAATCTGAACTGTGCTCAGATAGGTTTAAATATGTTAATATAAAAGTAAACATATGTCAAGCAGAAGTAGACGCAATCAAAACTGATACTACTCATATTGTGCAAAGAGTAGATAATGTTGTAATGAGAGTAGAAAATATTTGTACTAACATTGCTAACATTGAGAGTAAAGTACTTTCAGTAACTTCTGGTAATGGTAGTATACAACAAGTTGTAGCTGCAAACGCCGCTTTTATCGGGTGTCGGAAGTTCTTGCGGTTCGATCTACATAAAAATATCCACCCGCTAGATTTCTGGAACGATTTTGAAGATGTGATTCCACCAACTTGGTCTGAACGAGAGAAAATCTCATTTTTTAGAAGCCATTTAGCGGGTGACGCCATGCGTTGGTCAGCTGATGTTATGTTGAAGTGTAAAACATTAGCGGGATTTAAAACAGCTTTCATTAATGAGTATTGGTCTAGTAATAAGCAAAATGAATTGTTTAGAGAATTTTGGAGTGGAAAACGCTTCAATGTAGGCAAGGAATCTATTAAAGATTTTGCCAGGTCATGGATCTCACGTTTGTCACATTTGGCCGAAAAGCTAAAACCTGAAATGATAATACTAGGTCTTGAAGCAAAAGTGCCATGGTATTGGCAAACTAGAATTATATCTGCCCTTAGAGACAATCTTGATCGTTTCATTGAGTATTTGGAACGTGTAGAACGTGTTGCTGCCAATGAGGAGCAAGCACGTAATAACAGAAATGGTAATAACACTCGTAGCAATTTTAAGAAAGAGCAGAATGGCAATGTAAACATCAGAACAGTAGGTGTTCGCCATCCTAAGAGAGGTAGGAATTGGAGAAATAATTATCAGAACCAACAATGGCATCCAAATGATAGTAATTTTGTTCCGAACAAAATTATGCAGGTAAACAACAGTGCGGAAAGCAATGCTGTGCTAGTTAACTATAATGGAAATAAATGAAACAGTAGTAGGCCGAGGCAGGAAAACTAGTTCCCATCTATGGGACACTGGCGCTCACGAGGCGGTTACTTTTCCTAAGCCAGTAATTACAGTAATTGGTAAGACAGATCAGAATACTCAGACTGAACATGTGGATGAGGGGTCGGTAGCATCTAAGGATACAGCAGAAATATTAGATCACTCGCAGTATTTGATAGATACCTTGTTAGAGACGCTTTCTAAGTGGGAAGAGGAAGAGAAGGCGCAGCAGTGTAACGGTAGGGAAGAGCTACAAAATACTGAATTGTCAGGTGAAGAAGCAGAAGAAAGTCATGCTTATATTTACGATGGGGATGATGTGCTCTTAGCTCAAGTGCCTGTGCAGGATGTTGAAACTGTACTAATAGATTTAGGACAGGAGGTAAGCGAGAATTTAGAGGATATACCTGTTGGGGGTCGATGAAACCAGTAGCTGTGACCAGTTGTCACTTGAGAAGGAACCCGACGATAATAGTGAAAGTGGTTCAGCTGTAACTAGTGTTATGCCCGGTCTGGAGGCGCAGAATCGCTCAGACTACAGTAATTTGGGTCATGTTCAGCAAACTAAATGTAATAAAGTCGTGCTGTGTTTCGATTTAAAATTAATAGACCGACTGGAAAAGGCAGCTGAAAATGTAATTCAGGAAACCCCTACACAATTTGACCTAAATGTAATGAAGACAGATGTCGATCACTTTAGTTGGAGACAAATCCAAAAGGAACTATTGGATGAGTTTGAGGAACCACCTGTACAAACTAGAATAAGCCACCCTATAATAATAGTGAATATGGTGGGTATCAATGTACGTTGTCTCTTAGACAGTGGAAGTGAGGTGAGTGCGATATCTCAGTCCTTCTTTGATGCATTACCTAGTAAAGACAAGCTTACCGTAATGAGGGTATCAGGACTAAGAATAATTGGTGCTACTGGCAAGGTGTCAAAAGCGGTAAAGCAAGAAGCTTTGCTGCCCTTTAACATTAATGGTAATTTAATTAATCATCCATGCTTAATTGTAAACAATCTCAGAATTGAGGTTTTAATTGGCATAGATTTCTTGTCAAAATATCAGAGTGTTGTTGACTTTGAAAGAAGCCAGTTAAAAATTGTCTTGCCGATAACCAGAGTAATTACGGTACCTTTTATTGATAAACATGTAGTAACTAATGATGAAACTTGGGAGCTGCCTATACGAGTTCTGAAAAATAGGAGATATTGGGACGAAGGTGTTAATCTAAGTAAAAGTAAGCTAAACACTGAAGAAGAAGAAGAAATTATTTTGGACAAAATAGAAGCTAAATTGCAGGAAATCGATAAAATTTCAGCTAATCAGAAGGAAGAACTGAGACAGGTTTTAAAAAGGCATTATGAGGTATTTTCAAATCGACCTGGCGTGGTCAAAGGTCATGAATGTCAATTAAAGGTGAAACCTGGCAAAGTGTTTTTCAGGAAACCATACCAAATACATGTAGCTAGGAAGGAGGCGGTTCGAAAGGAGATACAGAGAATGCTAGAGTGGGGTGTGATTGAAAAAGCGGTCAGTGAGTACAATAATCCTCTTGTTGTTGTACCAAAAAGAGACGGGAGTGTCAGATTGGTCTTGGGCGCTTGTTGGTTGAATGAAATAGTGGTTAGGGAAAGTGATAGACCGCAGAACATGGACGAGTTATTGCAAAAGTTCCGGGGAGTAAAATTCTTAACTTCTATGGACATCACGTGTGGATATTGGAATTTGCCACTGGCGGAAAGTTCAAGGAAGTACACAGCTTTCTTGTACGAAGGAGTTTGTTACCAATACCGTGTGGTACCTTTCGGACTTAATACCTCTGTTTGTGCCGTCGTACGTGTGATGTGCCATGTTTTAGGACCAGCCTTAAGTAATAAAATAACAGTCTACGTAGATGATCTGTTAATAGCAACTCCTACCTGGGAAGAACACATAGTTTTATTAGAGGAAGTGTTAGAGGCTATTGAGAGAGGTGGCATGAAACTAAAGATTGAAAAGACAGAGTGCGTTAAAGAGGAAATAGGTTTCTTGGGATATATGATAAGTGGAAAAGGTATTCCGCCTGACCCAGGCAAGCTAGCAGTCATTGAAAAATTTGAGGCTCCCAGAAACAAGAAGCAGTTGAGATCGATGTTCGGTCTTTTCGGCTGCTATAGGCGTTTTGTTAGTGATCAGGCTTTTAATGCGCCCTGTCTTCACCTCCTGCTGAAAAAGAATACCCCTTGGGTTTGGACAGCAGAATGTCAACAGGCGTTCGAGGTGCTTAAACAATCTTTAATTAATAGACGTATTTTACATCATCCTGATTTTGAAAACCTTTCTGTATTCTGTTGATGCTAGTGGCTATGGTATAGCTGTGGAGATATTCCAAGTAGAAATAGAGAACGAACAAGAAGTGCACAAGTCTATAGCTTTCGCAAGTCGATCTTTACAGGCAGCAGAGAGAAATTATGGCATCTCAGAACTGGAAGCATTGGCAATCGTATTTGGGGTACAGAAATTTGAGCAGTATCTATTAGGTCACAAGATACTTGTTTATAGTGACCATAAGGCGTTGACCTTTTTAAAGACCTGTAAGTTGAGGAATGCTCGATTGGTAAGATGGTCATTGTATCTCCAGCAGTTTGACCTTGACGTTAGATATATTCAAGGGAAAGACAATCTGGTAGCTGATGGGTTATCTAGAAGTGCGGAGCTCTGTGATGACGCGGGAATTACAGCAACAGACCTAAGTGAAGTACGAATGTTTGCGTTGCACGAAGTAAAGGAAGAAAGTACATTAAAGAGGGTGATTAAGAACTTGAGACGTGAGCAGAATGCAGATGACCAGCTGAAATTAGTAAAGAGCTATTTGGGAGATGCGAACTATCCTAAGGTTTCGCAATACTATTGTCTGCATAAAGGTATTCTGTTTAGGAGGAAGAAGGTAGGTGTTTCTGATTGGAAGCTGTGCTTTCCCTCACAGCATGTAGACTTACTAATCGATTATGTACACCTGAGGTATGGGCACTACGGTGCAAAGAGGTGCATTGCAGAATTAAAAGAGAAAGTTGTGTTTGACAACATGTACCGCCTTGTTGCCAAGCGTCTAGCATCTTGTGTAGTGTGTCAGGAAGTCCGTGCTGCTAACACCAGAATACAAGGGGATGTGCATTCAGTAGAGCCAACTGAAACGCTAGAATTACTGGCTTGTGATTTGTTTGGCCCTCTTCCTGCTTCGAGAGGTGGGTGCACCCATGTTTTTGTTGTTGTGGATGGATTTAGTAAATATGTTAAGCTATACCCAATTAAAAGAGCAAATGCAAAAACGTTGGTAGAAAAGTTGGAAAAAGATTTCTTCATGAACGTTGGCGTTCCGAAGAGTCTGCTGTCAGACAATGGGCCTCAATTTACTTCTGATAGGTTTAAAGAATGTCTGGATAAGGCCGGAGTGAAACATCTGAAAATATCTACGTATTTCCCCCAAGGAAATATGAGTGAACGAATTATGAGAGAATTGAATAGGCTTTGCAGGACTTATTGTGCTCGGAAACACTCAAGTTGGGCAGAGCACATTAAGTATTTTGAGAACGTAACTAACAACTTAAGGCATGATGCAACTGGTTTTGCGCCTTGCGAATTGATGTTTGGCCAAGAACCGCACAATGTGATTGCAGATATGGTAGAATTCCCTATTCTAACGCAAATATCCACAGACGAGAAGAAGTTAAAGGTTACGGCAAATATAAGAAAAATAGCATTGGAAAGGAAGAAACGTCATGTCGCAAAAACTGTACCCACCACTTTTGAAATAGGTTAGTTAGTCCTTGTCAAAACCAAGGGAAAGTCAAAGAAAATAAATGCAGAAACAAAGAAATTCATGTTCGTATACCAAGGACCTTTCAGGATCATAGGAAAACCATATGCCAATGCATATAGGCTAGAGTACCCTAAGAGTAAAAAGCTATTAGGTCTCAGGAACGTAATCGACCTAAAGAAGTTCATAGGTAGTGAATGAATTCTGTAGGGAGGAGGTTGTTCTGTAACCTCTACACAGTGTGGCAGCTGTGCAGTCCCAGCTGTGTGAGATCTTCTTTCCTTTTCAGGTCTCACTCATTCTTCATCTTTCCTATCCACCAAAATTTCGGCTGTTACTCTCAAATACTAAAATCTTCCGGTATGACTATCAAGCCAACATTAAACTAATGAATTCTGTGGGGAGGAGGTTGTTCTGTAACCTCTACACAGTGTGGCAGCTGTGCAGTCCCAGCTGTGTGTGATCTTCTTTCCTTTTCAGGTCTCACTCATTCTTCATCTTTACTATCCACCAAAGTTTCAACTCCTCCTTTGCAATACAAAAATTTTCCGTCATGGCTATCAAGCCATGAGTTCTGTAACCATTCTATCCACCGATTAGTGAAGAAAATACTTAATGTGACAAATCTAACAGTGACATAAACAACAAAGAAGTATGATGTAATTAAGATACAAAGGTATTTGAGTAACAAGTATGTATAGAACCCTGGAAATATTATAAATACAAAATTGTTGTTTTATTGGAAATAGTCCAAAAACAGTAATTTAAAAAAGATATACAAATTCGTGTACAAGCAGGATCTGAAGTGGCAGTGAAATCTATTGTATGCTGTAGAGCTAACTAATTAATAGTAAAAGAGATTGCTTAGTGTTATGAAAAATATGCAGAGAAGTTGTAAGAATGAACTCACCTTGTGTAGCAAGGAGTGGCTGTGTAATGGAATTGAGTAGTGTTTGTGGTTGAGACGTGAAGGCCACGTCCCTGAAATATTTATATGGTTGGAGCTGGCCGTTATTTGGTGTAGTGTGTGACAGAACACACCTACACGTATTGAGGTTATGAGTTGGAGGCGTGAATGCGACCATAGGTACCCTTATGGTAGATGAGACAGAGCAGCTCATGGTGTCCTATAGGTTTAAGGAATTTAGCATTATGCTCGTCCATAATTACTTAATGCGCTTTAGTAGTAGGTCGAGAGAGACTACCTGTGGTTTCAGCGTCCGATCGAGTGGAAATGGATCGCCACGTGAGCAAACTGTTCAGCTTCAATACACTATAGATATGAAATAAATGTGCTATCCTATGCGTTAAATGTTAATAGAGTGAGTGTTAAATAAGTACATACACTAGCAACATAATTGAGAAACATAATGGCAGACGTGAAACATTATTTATAGCTCAGCATAAATACACTTCGATGAAGTAAGTACATAATTGCAGATGTAGAACTGACACAGCAGCAGAGGACCAATAAGTGGATTTAGTAGTCAACTAAACGTAGTGTGTTTTGAACACTCAGAACTGTACTATTACCACAAGTTACTCACATGTACAAAGAAGCTGAGAAGACAACTACTAATCAAATATACTCATACTATCTCTAAGAATAAGGTAATCGAAGATGAGTCACCTAAGTAAATAAAATACAAATGTATCAGGAATGTACCGAGCATTGGTTCAGTGTTCCGGCCCAGAAATAATAAATTGAAATTAAATAGGATTTATGATTGTATGCCTTGAGCATAAATTTCCTCTAGTACGTGACTTACGGCGTTTTGAGCCATTTGTTTATCGATTTTATGACAGTAAAGTAACCGTGAGAGTAAAATTGAAAAAGCTCTGTTAACTTTGTTCCAGTAACATATTGAAAGATAAAATGTATATATCCCCATTTCATTGTGACTCACCCTTAGATATTAAGTGAACAGAGTCTGAGGCACTCTTTTTGTTTGTTCTACAGGAAAAACCAGATAGTGGCAGCCTGGTAGCTACATGAAAGCGTGGAGTGACTGACAACTCACAGTGACCCCTCCCCTTTCCCCATGTAATTTAGAGTGAACGTGAAGGACGCACACCATAGCAACTTCCCCTCCTCTACCCTTGTGAATGGAAATGTAGAACGCCAGCCAAAGCGTGTTTTCTTGATCGTTTAGAACAGAAAGCGCCCTAAAACCGTCTTTTGTTTGTTTCGCGGCCGTTAGCCACTAGTCACTTGAATCGGCAGTTGTCTTGTGACAGCCAGAGCGACAGCACCAGCAGCAGCGAGTAGTGTCTGTATAAAGCGTTTATTTTGCATTTTGTTTACGACCTTCCACTAAGGAAGGGGTTCTATTTGTGTTTATCTGCTCTGCATAGTAACTAACAGTTCTTGATAAAACTTTACGTAGTTTTCGTGTTAGATTTCTTAGTGTTTTCTTGATCGTTTAGAACAGAAAGCGCCCTAAAACCGTCTTTTGTTTGTTTCGCGGCCGTTAGCCACTAGTCACTTGAATCAGCAGTTGTCTTGTGACAGCCAGAGCGACAGCACCAGCAGCAGCGAGTACTGTTTGTATAAAGCGTTTTTGTACTTATTTGCTGCGCTTAGCTTTTAAATAGTTTTTCTGGGAAAACCTAGCGTAGTTTTCGTGTCTCGTATTTCAGTGAGTGTTTCTTGATTATCAGAGTAGCTCATCAGAAGATTATCTTGGGAATTTGTCACCGTATAGAGTAGGGTAAACATAGTCATGTGTAGGGGCTGTGGTTGTTGTGAGCGGACGCAAGGAGAATTGGCCACTCTTCAGGGGCAGGTGGAGGCTTTGTCTGTTAGGCTCATCGAGCTCGAGGCGCAGGCGTCGGCTCGTAGTGGCGTTGGGGCAACTGTGGTGAGACCTATGCCTACTTCGGTGGCCTTGGAATCACATGGAACCCCTGATGTCGCTGCGTCTTCCGGCTGTGAGCATTTTACCGGTCAGCCATCACTCCAGGGTGAATGGCGGACAGTGGTGGGCTCGCGCGTGCCTGGCCGAAAGGCGAAGGTGGGATCTGGCCGCGTGGCAGCTGCCTTACCCCTTTCCAACAGGTACGGGGTGCTTCCTAGTGGTGATGACATCGTTTCCGAGCCACCACAGGGTGCCTCGCCTGTTGGGCCAGTGGCCGATTCTCCGGCAAGGTCCCGACAGTCACAGAGGGCGGGCCTATTAGTTATAGGGAGCTCCAACGTTAGGCGGGTTATGGAGCCCCTCAGGAAAATAGCGGGTAGGTCGGGGAAGAATGCCAGTGTGCACTCGGTGTGCTTGCCGGGGGGTCTCGTCCGTAATGTGGAGGAGGCCCTTCCGGCAGCTATTGAACGCACTGGGTGTGACCGGCTGCAGATAGTAGCACATGTCGGAACGAATGACGCCTGCCGCTTGGGTTCTGAGGCCATCCTTGGTTCCTTCCGGCGGCTGGCTGATTTGGTGAAGACAACCAGCATCGCACGCGGAGTGCAAGCTGAGCTTAATATCTGCAGCATAGTGCCCAGAGTCGATCGCGGTCCTCTGGTTTGGAGCCGTGTGGAGGGTCTAAACCAGAGGCTCAGACGACTCTGCGACTATAATGGTTGCAAATTCATCGACCTCCGTTATTGGGTGGAGAACTGTAGGGCCCCCCTAGACAGGTCAGGCGTGCACTACACACCGGAAGCAGCTACTAGGGTAGCAGAGTACGTGTGGCGTGCACACGGGGGTTTTTTAGGTTAGAGGGACCCCCCTTGGGCGAAACGATAAAATACCTGACGGCTTACCAGAGAGGACATTATCATCGTTGATAAAGAATGTCCGTCCTCAGAGACCAAAAACAGGAAAAGTTAACGTAATATTGGTAAACTGCAGGAGTATCCAGGGCAAGGTTCCTGAATTAGTATCTCTTATTGAAGGAAATAGTGCGCATATAGTATTAGGAACGGAAAGTTGGTTAAAACCGGAAGTGAACAGTAACGAAATCCTAGACACAGAATGGAATATATACCGCAAGGATAGGATAAACGCCAATGGTGGAGGAGTATTTATAGCAGTAAAGAATTCAATAATATCCAGTGAAGTTATTAGCGAATGCGAATGTGAAATAATCTGGGTTAAGTTAAGTATCAAAGGTGGGTCAGATATGATAGTCGGATGCTTCTATAGACCACCTGCATCGGCAACCGTAGTAGTGGAGCGCCTCAGAGAGAACCTGCAGAACGTCGTGAAGAAGTTTCGTGATCATACTATTGTAATAGTGGGAGACTTCAATCTACCAGGTATAGAATGGGATAGTCACACAATCAGAACTGGAGCCAGGGACAGAGACTCTTGTGACATTATCCTGACTGCCTTGTCCGAGAATTACTTCGAGCAGATAGTTAGAGAACCAACTCGTGAAGCTAACGTTTTAGACCTCATAGCAACAAATAGACCGGAACTTTTCGACTCCGTGAATGTAGAAGAGGGTATCAGTGATCATAAGTCAGTGGTTGCATCAATGACTACAAGTGTAATAAGAAATGCCAAGAAAGGAAGGAAAATATATTTGCTTAACAAGAGTGATAGGGCACAAATCGCAGAATATCTGAGTGACCACCATCAAACGTTCATTTCTGAGGAAGAGGATGTGGAACAAAAATGGAAAAAATTCAGAAACATCGTCCAGTACGCCTTAGATAAGTTCGTACCGACTAAGGTCCAAAGCGAGGGGAAAGATCCACCGTGGTATAACAATCATGTACGAAAGGTACTACGGAAACAAAGAAAGCTTCATCATAGGTTTAAGAGTAGTCGAATCATAGCTGATAAGGAAAAGCTGAACGAAGCGAAAAAGAGCGTAAAGAGAGCAATGAGAGAAGCATTCAACCAATTCGAACATAAAACATTGGCAAACAATCTAAACAAGAACCCTAAAAAGTTTTGGCCATATGTAAAATCGGTAAGCGGATCTAAATCCCCTATTCAGTCACTCGTTGACCACGATGGAACCGAAACAGAGGACGACCGAAGAAAGGCAGAAATACTGAATTCAGTGTTCCGAAACTGTTTCACTGCGGAAAATCGTAACACGGTCCCTGACTTCAGCCGTCGCACGGACGCCAAAATGGAAAATATTGAAATAAACGATATCGGAATTGAAAAACAACTGCTATCACTTAGTAGCGGAAAAGCATCCGGACCAGACGAGATACCCTTAAGATTCTACAGTGATTATGCTAAAGAACTTGCCCCCTTTCTATCAGCAATTTATCGTAGATCGCTGGAAGAACGTAAAGTACCTAGCGACTGGAAGAAAGCGCAGGTCGTTCCCATTTTCAAGAAGGGTCATAAATCAGATGCGAATAATTATAGGCCTATTTCGCTTACGTCAATCTGTTGTAGAATAATGGAACATGTTTTGTGTTCTCGTATTATGACGTTCTTAGATAATACAAATCTCCTTCATCATAACCAACATGGATTCCGCAAACAGAGATCATGTGAAACTCAGCTCGCCCTATTTGCCCAAGAAATTCACAGTGCCGTAGACACTGGCGAGCAGATTGATGCCGTATTCCTGGACTTCAGGAAGGCATTTGATACGGTTCCGCACTTACGTTTAGTGAAAAAAATACGAGCTTACGGAATATCGGACCAGGTTTGTGATTGGATTCAGGATTTCCTAGAAGAAAGAACACAACATGTCATTCTTAACGGTTCAAAATCTGCAGATGTAGAGGTAATTTCGGGAGTACCGCAGGGAAGCGTGATAGGACCTTTATTGTTTACAATATACATAAATGACTTAGTTGACAACATCGGTAGCTCCGTGAGGCTATTTGCAGATGACACGGTTGTCTACAAGAAAGTAGCAACATCAGAAGACTCGTACGTACTCCAGGAGGACCTGCAGAGGATTAATGCATGGTGCGACAGCTGGCAGCTTTCCCTAAACGTAGATAAATGTAATATAATGCGCATACATAGGGGCAGAAATCCATTCCAGTACGATTATGCCATAGGTGGTAAATCATTGGAAGCGGTAACGACCGTAAAATACTTAGGAGTTACTATCCGGAGCGATCTGAAGTGGAATGATCACATAAAACAAATAGTGGGAAAAGCAGGCGCCAGGTTGAGATTCATAGGAAGAATTCTAAGAAAATGTGACTCATCGACGAAAGAAGTAGCTTACAAAACGCTTGTTCGTCCGATTCTTGAGTATTGCTCATCAGTATGGGACCCTTACCAGGTTGGATTAATAGAAGAGATAGACATGATCCAGCGAAAAGCAGCGCGATTCGTCATGGGGACATTTAGTCAGCGCGAGAGCGTTACGGAGATGCTGAACAAGCTCCAGTGGCGGACACTTCAAGAAAGGCGTTACGCAATACGGAGAGGTTTATTATCGAAATTACGAGAGAGCACATTCCGGGAAGAGATGGGCAACATATTACTACCGCCCACATATATCTCGCGTAATGATCACAACGAAAAGATCCGAGAAATTAGAGCAAATACGGAGACTTACAAGCAGTCGTTCTTTCCACGCACAATTCGTGAATGGAACAGGGAAGGGGGGATCAGATAGTGGTACAATAAGTACCCTCCGCCACACACCGTAAGGTGGCTCGCGGAGTATAGATGTAGATGTAGATGTACAACCACGTGTGTAAATATGAAATTGTCATGATTTGTGAAATTTTCTTTTAGGTTTAGAAAAGACTGCTAAGACATAATTATCTGTTTATGTATCATGAATAACTGTGTTATTTTCTTTGAATTTGTGTATGTAAAATGTATTTAATGGATTTAAGATTTTCATAATTTTACATGTTTTATGTGTTTGTCTGTCTAAGGCAATATGTATGCCAAAGTGTTTCATTGATTTTGCTTAAAATTTTGAGTGATAATGTTGCTTAAGAGGCAGTGAACATGCCAGCAATTTAAATAAAGTAGGTAATAAGTTTTCTTTTAATATTTCTATACGTTTACATTTCGATTTTAAATTTTCATAGGGAGTTAAGCTGTACTCTTGCTTCCCATTTAGTAATTAATTTATTTTCCATTTACAAAAAAAAAAAGAATTAAGTAGAGGGTGATGTAGGGAAGCAGCCTACTCACGCCGTATAAAATTCACATCAGTCTTTCCATTGTGTGCCAGCCCAGTCCGCTGTAACTAGCTTTGACGTCATAAATGTTGCGCAATACTTTAAAAATCAAGTAAATAACCTGAAACATGTCTAGCATGTCAGGAGTAATACCAAAACAATATGTGTTAAATATCAATTCAATAATTTAAACCATTTTCGAAATTTGGACTTTTTTCTGTAAAAATCATTGGCGCAACAGAAAAGAGCTAAAAACTTAAAAACTTATATTTAGATTCCTTTTTCATAATAATTTAGTAGAAACAGTATTCTGGATCTCACAAATTAATATTTTAGTTGAAATTCATGATTTTCTGGTTTTTGTCTTAAAAATTAAGGAAGCAAGATAGATTAAGTAGGCGAATAAATAAAGCTAGGATGTTTAAATTTAAGTAGAAGGGAGATCCGCTATAATCATTAAGATGTGAGAAGCTTCAACTGAATAACTATAAAACTATAGCGATAGCGTATCTCCAAAGGGTAAGTTCAGAGCTCGTCTACTGCGTGTAGTGTAATTAAATTAATTCTCTCGACCAAAATATTTGACTTAGCCACGTCAGACTTTTATTATGATTACTTACCTGTGTGCTGATTGTACATTTAAATTGAGAGCTTCATCGGCCATCAGCAAAGGAAGCAATGATTTATTCAATAACTTGAAGTGGTGTATTACTAGCCCAGCGGCCAGTCGGGAGAGCGGATTTGATCAGGCGTTCCCTTAGCCATTCGCACCGCGGCTTTATATATAAGAACGCTGCACAAGAAAGAAAGGCCCCAGTTCTCTCCAGACGCTGATTAGCGCACCACCTGTGCCGGGAGTCGCGTCGCGTCAGTATCATTGCTATAAACAGCCTCGGATGCAGTAATAAGACACTCGGGATATGCGTAACCATGAAATAGTTTTCGAGTAAAGTGTTAATTCTGGTATGACTTTAATCATCTATCTTCAGTTTGCGTATGTCGTATTTTCACGTGCCGCCGCAGGACAGACATTCTATCATTATTTAGCGTGGCGTTTGATGAACATTATCATCAAATTATGGCGAGCATTCACTTAAACATTTAATTTGAACACTTATAGTTGCATCAGCGCATTAGACTCTGAACTGATCTGGTAGTAGGATTGTGTGGATTCTTTTTTGGTCTGTGAATATAGTACACATTTTAGAGAAAATGGTTATTTTATTATGAATCCCACACAATCCCCTAATTCCTCAGAGCTATAAGCTGTAGCTATAAATGTATTTCTCAGCTGAAGTGGGCACTAGGAATTCTAATTACAGGCTTCACTTTCTGGTTGCCAATATTGTAGTTAGAGAGCCAGTGTTGAGAACGGCAAACAACAGCAATAAATAAATAATAGTAACACATATATAAGAATTATTCAACCCGACGCCCCACAGCACCATGCCAACTTTTGTCCAGGGGAGTATCGCTTCAAGCGCCTGAGATTCGCATCTGCCCTGGGAGACGAGTAGTAGCTTCCGATGCACCACTGCACAACCATGAAACACAGAAATTGCATCAGGATTGAATACAACAGGCACCATGCCGACTTCTGTCCAGGGGAGTAATACTTCAAGCCGTCTGAGATTCGCGTCTACCCTGGGAGTCCAATAGCAGTTTCCGATGCACCACTGCAGGTTTACTTCAATCTTTGGACACTCACATTGACCATGAAACACAGAAATAACATCGCGATTGAATACAACCGGCACCATGCCTACTTCCATATAGGGGAGTTACGCTTCAAGCCACCTGAATTTTGCGTCACTCCTTGGAGTCCAGTAGCAGTTTCCGATGCACGACTGCAGGTTTACTGCAATGTCTGGATACTCACATCGACCATGAAACACAGAAATTATATCGGGATTGAATACAACAGGCAGCATGCAGCATTCCGTCCAGGGGAGTAACGCTTCAAGCCGCCTGAGATTTGCCTCTTCCCAGGGAGTCCAGTAGCAATTTCAGATGCACCACATCAGATTTACTGTAAGCTTTCGACCTTCACATCGACCATGAAACACAGAAATAGCATCGGGACTGAATACAACAGGAACCATGCAGTCTTCTGCCCAGGGAAGTAACGCTTCAAGCCACCTGAGATTCACTTCTGCTCTGGGAGACCAGTAGCAGTTTCCGACGCATCACTGCAGGTTTACTTCAACCTTTGGACACTCACATTGACCATGAAACACAGAAATTGCATCGCGATTGAATACAACAGGCACCATGCCTACTTCTGTACAGGGGAGTTACGCTGCAGGTCTCCTGAGCTATGCGTCACTGCTGGGAGTCCAGCAGCAGTTTCCGATGCACGGCTGCAGGTTTAATGCAACCTTTGGACACTCATATAGACCATGAAACACAGAAATTATATCGGGATTGAATACTACAGGCACCATGCCGAATTCTGTCCAGGGGAGTAACGCTTCAAGTTGCCGGAGCTTCGCATCAGCCCTGGGAGAGGAGTAGTAGCTTCTGATACACCACTGCAGGTTTACTGCAACCTTTGCCCGTTCACATTGACCATGAAACACAGAAATTGCATCACTATTGAGTACAATAGGTACCATGCCGACTTCTATCCAGGGGAGTTACGCGTCAAGCCGCCTGAGCTTTGTGTCACAACTGGGACTCCGGTAGCAGTTTCCGATGCATCCCTGCAGGTTTACTGCAACCTGTGCAGCTTCACATTGACCATGAAACACAGAAATAGCATCGAGATTGAATACAACAGGCCCATGCCGACTTCTGTCCAGGGGAGTAACGCTTCAAGTTGCCGGAGCTTCGCATCTGCTCTGGGAGACGAGTAGTAGCTTCTGATACACCACTGCAGGTTTACTGCAACCTTTGGACATTCACATTGACCATGAAACACAGAAATTGCAACAGGGTTGAATATAACAGGCAACTTGGCGTCTTCTGTCCAAGGGAGTAACACTGCAAGCCGTCTGAGTTTCACGCCCATCCTGGGAGTCCAGTAGCAGTTTCCGATGCACCACTGCGGTTTTACTGCAACCGTTGGACCTCCACATTGACCATGGAACACACAAATTGCATCGGGGTGAATACAACAGCCACCACGCCGACTTCTGTCCAGGGGAGTATCGCTTCAGACCGCTTGAGCTTCGCATCTTCCCTGGGAGACGAGTAGTAGCCTCCGATGCACCACTGCAGGTATACTGCAGCCGTTGGATACAGACATTGACTATGAAACACAGAAATTATATCGGGATTGAATACAACAGGTATCATGTTGAATTACGTCCAAGGTAGTAATGCTTCAAGCCACCTGAGATTTGTGTCTTTCCAGGGAGTCCAGTAGCAATTTCTGATGCACCACTGCACTTGTACTGTAACCGTTGGACACTCAGATTGACCATGAAACACAGAAATTGCATCGCGATTGAATACAACAGGCACCATGCCGTCTTCTGTCCAGGGGAGTAACACTTCAAGCCGCCTGAGCTTCGCATCTGCCCTGGGAGACCAGTAGCAGTTTCAGATGCACCACTGCAGGTTTACTGCAACCTTTGCCCGTTTACATTGACCATGAAATACAGAAATTGCATCGCGATTGAATACAACAGGCACCATGCCGACTTCTGTCCAGGGGAGTTATGCTTCAAGCCGCCTGAGCTTTGCGTCACTCCTGGGAGTCCAGTAGCAGATACCGATGCATCACTGCAGGTTTACTCAACCTGTGGACCTTCACATTGACTCTGAAACACAGAAATTGCATCGGGATTGAATACAACAGGTTCCATGACGATTACTGTCCAGGAGAGTAACGCTTCTAGACGCCTGAGATTCGCATTTGCCCTGGGACACCAGTAACAGTTTCCGATTCACCACTGCAGGTGTACTGCAACATTTGGACCTTTACATTGACCATGAAACACAGAAATTGCAACGTGATTGAATACAACAGCCTCCATGCCGACTTCTGGTTGGTTGGTTGGTTGGTTGGGATTAAAGGGACCAGACTGCTACGGTCATCAGTCCCTTTTTCCAAATACTAAAAACACCCACAGAGAGTAAAAGCGATTAACAGAATAGAGCACAGACGACACAGAACAAGAGAAACTGAGACAAAGACCAGACAAGACGAACTAAAAACACACAGAGCATGACGGTGGTTGGCCGACCATAGAAACAAAAAAAAAGGAAAAGCCAACCACCAAGAACACATTAAAAACTCAGGTTACAATCAGAGGCTTAAAGCCAGAATCAACACTAAAAAACATAAACACTCAGATTAAACGATAAAAAAACCCTGCCCAAATGAAACGCAAAACTAAGTCCACCATGGTTGGTTGGTTGGTTTGTGGGATTAAAGGGACCAGACTGCAACGGTCATCGGTCTCTTTGTCCAAAAAATTAAAACCACCCAAAGAGAATAAAAACGAATAGCAGGAAAGACGTCAGACGACACGGGACAAGAAGTACGCCAACAGAGATCAGACAAAACAAATTAAAATCACACAGAGTGTGACGGTGGTTGGCCGACCATAGAGGAAAAAAGGGAAAGCCAACCACCGAGAGCACATTAAAAACTCAGTTTAAAATCGGAGACCAAAAGCCAGAATCAACAATAAAATACAGAAACACTCAGATTAAATGATAAAAAACCCCTTCCCGAATAAAACGTAAAACTAAGCCAGCCATAGCAGGGTCATCAGTTAAAAGGGCAGGGAGCGTGTCAGGCAGTTCGAACGTCTGCCTGAGCACAGCTAAAAGTGGACACTCCAAGAAAATGTGGACCAGAGATAAAATGGAGGCGCAGCGACATAGAGGGGGGTCCTCACGGCGCAATAAGTGGCCGTGGGTCATCCGTGTGTGCCCAGTGCGCAGTCGGCATAGGACGACAGACTCCTTGCGAGAGACGTGCAAGGAGGAGTGCCACACAGTCGTCGTCTCCTTGACGACACGGAGTTTGTTACGGGTGGTCAGACCGCGCCATTCAGCGTCCCAGAGCGAGATAACTTTGCGGCGTAGGACCGCCCGCAAATCAGTCTCCGGAAGGCCAATGTCTAGGGTGGGTTCACTGGTGGCCTGTTTGGCCAGGCGGTCAACACGTTCATTGCCCGGGATACCGACATGACCGGGGGTCCACACAAAGACCACAGAGCGGCCGCAACGGGCAAGAGTATGCAGGGACTCATGGATAGCCATCACCAAACGAGAACGAGGGAAACACTGGTCGAGAGCTCGTAAACCGCTCAGGGAATCGCTACACATAACGAAGGACTCACCTGACCAGGAGCGGATATACTCTAGGGCACGAAAGATGGCGACCAGCTCAGCAGTGTAAATGCTGCAGCCAGCCGGAAAGGAACGTTGTTCGGAATGGTCCCCGAGAGTTAGTTTTGTGGCGGCGTTCGTAGCGACAAGCAATTTGCTGTAGAAACGGCTTACGAAGTCACCGCCACACTTTTAATAGCGGGCCGACCGGTCCGCTGGAACAGTGAACAGAAAGATGAAAACCCAAACACCCTGATTAAATAAAAGTCGGTACTTATCTTTATTACGAAGATACAGAAACACAGTAGTCTGTCTAGTTCGAGTCGGAGCGGCTAGGTCAGCGTCGGCTGACGACAAACAACAACTCTGCTGCGATGAACACACAACTGACTAGCAAGTACCCAATTCGGTGGCGAGTATACAACTGAGCGGCGAATACAGAACTGTCCTAGCGCTCGCGACTCCAGCGCTTAAGAAGCCAGAAACCAGCGGTGGCGCGCGCAGACTTGCGGCGATTTCCTGTCTCGCTGGCGCTGCTTATGCGGACGGCGTCCGGACTTTGATGCTGCCAACCATTTGGCAGCGGGCTCGGGTGGCATTACTGGCTAGGATATAACAGTTAGCGCATAACCAACACGACCAGCAACCATAGAACCGTCAGTGTAAACAATGCCAGAGCCCTGATACGTGGCCAGGATGGCATAAAAGCGGCGGCGGAAGGCCTCTGGAGGGACTGAGTCCTTCGGGCCCTGTGCCAAGTCGAGCCGAAGGCAAGGGCGAGGAATACACCATGGGGGTGTACGCAAAGTGGCCCAGAAAGGAGGTGGAACAGTGAAAACCCTAAGCCCGGAGAGAAGCTCTTTGACGAGGACTGCGATCGTACAACCTGACCGGGGCCGACGTTCTGGCAGATGGACGACCGATTGCGGGAATAGGGAGACGATAGTTTGGATGCCCAGGCAAGCTAAAAACATGGGCAGCATAAGCGGCCAGCAAACGTTGGCACCGTAACCGCAGGGGAGGGACACCTGCCTCCACTAGTATGCTGTTCACAGGGCTGGTGCGGAAGGCAGCAGTGGCAAGTCGTATCCCACTGTGTAGTAGTGGGTCCAGCACTCGCAACGCAGATGGGGAAGCGGAGCCATAAGCCAGGCTCCCATAATCCAGACAGGATTGGATTAACGCCTGGTAGAGCCATAACAGGGTAGATTGGTCGGTGCCCCAGCTGCTGTGGCTCAAGCATCTCAGAACATTTAGATGCCGCCAACACGCCTGCTTAAGCTGCCGAATATGAGGCAGCCAAGTCAGCCGGGCATCAAAAACTACACCCAAAAACCTGTGGGTCTCAACGACAGCAAGGAGTTCGTCGGCAAGATAAAGCCGCGGGTCGTGATGGACTGTTCGGCACCGGCAGAAATGCATAACGCGGGTCTTGTGATGTGATGACGCCATGTCGTATCGTACACCTTCCGCATGTCGAAAAAGACAGCGACCAGGCGCTGACAGCGAGCAAAGGCAGTATGGATGGCCGACTCCAGGCTCACCAGATTGTCGGTGGCGGAGCGGCCTTTACGGAACGCACCCTGAGATGGAGCCAGAAGGCCCCGCGACTCCAGTACCCAATTCAAGCGCCGGCTCACCATCCGTTCAAGCAACTTGCAAAGAACGTTGGTGAGGCTAATGGGACGGGGATGACAATGCTTTCCCGCCATTGCGACGGAAACTCCCCCTCGACCCAAAGACGGTTGTAAAGGTCGAGGAGGCGTCGCTGGCATTCCACTGAAAGGTGTTTCAGCATCTGACAGTGGATGCCATCTGGCCCAGGAGCGGTATCAGGGCAAGAGGCTAGGGCACTGCCAAATTCCCACTCGCTAAATGGAGCATTGTAAGATTCTGGGTGGTGGGTGTGAAACGAAAGGCTCCGACGTTCCATCCGCTCTTTAATGGAGCGGAAGGCCAGTGGGTAATTGGAAGAAGCGGAACTAAGAGCAAAATGCTCTGCCAAGCTGTTGGCAATTTCGTTGGAGGCTGTACAAACTGCGCCATTCAGTGAGAGCACAGGGACTCTCACAGGTGTCCGATAGCCATAGAGGCGTCGGATCTTGGCCCAGACCTGCGATAGAGAGACATGGAGGCCAATGGTGGACACATACCGCTCCCAGCACTCGTGCTTACTTTGGCGGATAAGGCGGCGGGCCCGCGCACGCAGCCGTTTGTAGGTGATGAGGTGTTCAATGCAGGGATGTCGCTTGTGACGCTGTAGCGCCCGCCGGCGATCTTTAATCGCTGCAGCGATCTCAGGCGACCACCAAGGCACAGTACGCCGCCGAGGGGACCCAGAAGAACGTGGAATGGCAGATTCTATGGCAATAACGATGCCGGTGGTGACCGATTGATCCACCACATCAATTTCATCATTAGAGAGAGGCGCAATAGCGGCAGTGAAGGAGAACAAGTCCCAGTCAGCCTTATTCATAGCCCACCTGCTAGGGCGCCCAGAAGACTGACGCTGTGGTAGTGACAGAAAGATTGGAAAGTGGTCGCTACCACACAGGTCGTCATGCACACTCCATTGGACAAACGGCAAGAGGCTAGGGCTACAGATCGAAAGGTCAATGGCGGAGTATGTGCCATGCGCCACACTGAAGTGTGTGAAGGCACCATCATTTAAAATCAAGAGATCGAGCTGCGACAATGAATGCTCAGCGGTGGCGCCTCGACCTGTTGCCACGGACCCACTCCACAGAGGGTGATGGGCGTTGAAGTCGCCCAGTAGCAAGAAAGGTGGCGGCAATTGGGCTATCAGCGCAGCCAGGACATGCTGCGAGACATCACCATCCGGTAGAAGGTAAAGACTGCAGACGGTAACAGCCTGTGGCGTCCACACCCGAACAGCGACAGCCTCTAAAGCTGTGTGTAGAGGTACAAACTCGCTGTGAAGAGAGTTAAGGACATATATGCAGAAACCACCAGACACCCTTTCATATGCTGCCCGGTTCTTATAATAACCCCGATAGCCACGGAGGGCGGGGGTTCGCATTGCTGGAAACCAAGTTTCCTGAAGAGCAATGCAGAAGAAAGGGTGAAGGCTGATAAGTTGTCGGAGCTCAGCTAGATGGTGGAAAAAACCGCTGCAGTTCCACTGGAGGATGGTATTGTCCATGTCTGAGAAAGGCGTGACGGGACCTGGAAGGCAGATTGCGCTGCTGGGTCACCTGCTGCCTCCAATTGAGCACCGGTGCTAGTGCTATCCATGGCGTCTGATGGACCGGCGAGATCGAGGTCCTCAGCGGACGCCAGAATCTCCACCTCGTCCTCAGATGCAGAGCTTGTAGGAAGCAGTGGGATGGGTGCCACCGCAATGTCATTAGCCTTGGGGACTTTCTTCTTCTGTTTCTCTCGCTGTGCCTTCGGTGGTTCAGGCTGGGAGGGCTTCACAGGGTCAGTCTCAGGGACAGACGACGACCGTGAGGCCCTTCGACCAGGGACCGGAGGTTGTTTGAGCCACTTGCGGCTGTCTGCTTTTGTACCGGTTGGAACTTGCGAAGGGAGGTCCCCAGGGGACCCCTTCCTGGCGAGAGGAGCCGAAGAAGACTTACACTTCTCCGGCTGGGAAGGGGGAACTGATGTCCCCAATGGTTGGGGGGGGGGGGTGTTGCTCCTGAAGGAGATGGAGCAGGAGCAACAGGGAGTTTAGTGCCCCCCACCAACAAGGGGGCAGGTGTGGGCCTTCGACCCTGAGAGCTGACTGGAGCTGATGGAACTGTAGCAGGAGTGACAGTTGCGGCATAAGAAGATGTCATACGCACTGGATGAAGCCGATCATATTTCCTCTTCGCCTCAGTGTACGTCAGACGGTCGAGGGTCTTGATTTCCACGATTTTCCGCTACTTCTGCAGAATCGGACAGTCCGGCGAGCAAGGCGGATGGTGCTCACCACAGTTCACACAGGTTGGAGGCGGGGCACTGGGATGATCAGGATGGGATGGTCGACCGCAATCGCGACATACGAGGTCGGAAGCACAGCATGAAGACATATGGCCGAACTTCCAACACTTTAAGCACCACATCGGGGGAGGGATATATGGCTTGACATCACAATGGTACCTTCTCAGGTAACGTGTCACCCTCGAAGGCCAAGATGAAGGCACCGGTGGCAACTTGACGATCCCTGGGACCCCGGTAGACGCGCCGGACGAAATGGACACCTCGTCGCTCCAAGTTGGCGCGCAGCTCGTCATCAGACTGTAAAAGGAGATCCCTGTGGAAGATAATGCCCTGGACCATATTCAGACTTTTATGGGGCGTGATAGTTACGGAGACATCCCCCAGCTTAGCACAAGCGAGCAAGGCCCGCGACTGGGCGGAGGATGCCGTTTATATCAACACCGATCCGGACCGCATCTTGGACAAGCCCTCCACCTCCCCAAACTTGTCCTCTAAATGCTCAACAAAGAACTGAGGCTTCACGGATATAAAGGATTCCCCATCAGCTCTGGTACAGACAAGATACGTCTCACTTTCATTCCGTAATACGGAAGCGTCCGATCCCACCCGTCTGCTTTGACCCATGACGTCACAAATATGGCGGTAACAAAAACAAACACACACACTTTCCACAAGAAGCCTAATGACACTAACGGAACAAGCGCGGGAAATGGGGTGTTTTGGGTGGGGGCAAACTAAATATAAACAAATTTAGACGCCTTGCGTAGCTACAACGTGTAAGTGAAGACAGCCATGCATGAATACCCACCCATCTCCCCATGGGTCGTAACCCCTGCAACCCATAGAAGATAAAGATGCTTCAGTAGCTGATTAGTGTTTTTTGTCTTTTTAAAAAAAATCTCACGGTATAGAACGAACAGATCAGAAATATAATAAGCTTAAACAGAAATTCGAGGAAACAGGTAATTAAAATAAGTAATAAGTTTTTTTAAATTAAAAAAAAATCTCACGAGATAGAACGAACAGATCAGAAAAGTAAATAAAATAAGATAAAACAGAACCGGAGACAGCCACACTCAAACCAAACTCCGCGCCGTCATGACGTCACACACGACAACACCCTTACGTCACCGGTCAAATCCGACGCGTGGGATCGGACGCTTCTGTCGACCCTCAGAAGATTCACAAATGATTACATGCCATACTGTGGAAAACCTAAAGCCCTTCTATCGGATAACACCACGTGTTATGCAGGATTCATCTGGAGAAAATTTCTGAAGGACAATAACATTAAGACCATCTTTATTTCAAAGTTTCATGCATCAGCCAACCCTTGTGAGAGAATCTTTAGAGAATTAAACAGATTCATGAGAAGTTATACCTCAACACAGCACACAAACTGGATACATTACCTAGCACTTTTTGAGGAAATACACAATTTAAATATATACAACACACCCTATACTCCCAGAGAAATCATGTTTGACACAAAGGAAACTAATGAATGGAGCAACCCACTACCAAAATTATCCGACACCAAACCTTCACACGAGGAAAATGTGAGGGAAGTACTCACTGCAATTATTGAACAAGCTGACATTAGAAATAAGAACTATGGTGCTAATTTTAAAAGAAGACAAAACTTTACACTTAGCATGCAAGTTTTACTTAAGACCCACTACAAATCGTCAACACCTCTAAAACGTAATGTTAAGTGGGGTCCATTATATGAAGGTCCTTACACAATCATTGATATACCACACCCTGGAACATATCTGTTACAAAACCCCAAGAATAAGAGAATTTTAGGTTTGTACCCTCACAAAGATTTGAAAACTTTTGGCCCTTAGCAGAGTATGCTAATACAACAACAAGGTAAGTCACATCTGGTACTTCAAGCTGGAAGAAGAAGAAGATATAAGCTGTAATCTTAAGTATCTACATTTTACAGCAACAGCAACAACAGCAGCAGCAAGAAGATAAGGCACAGGAAGACAGCTACGGATTATATTTATTAATACCCTGCAGACAAGCTGACAGACTAAATGACCGGAGACAATTTCTGCCGTGAACCTGATAGGCTATATTAATTAGCATGATAGACACTTGATTTGCTATTCACAGTCACACCACAATCCACATGGACACAACACGCACAAAAAAAACACTCTACAGGAAATGACAAATGAGATTAATTGTAAATGATACTTTGTGCATGTGCTAATTTGTAATTGATTGTGGATGTGACGTGCCGTGTCTCATTGTAATCATGATTTTTCAGGACAGATCATCTCCAAGATGTTTTCTAATCTACTATGAAAGTTTATGTTGCAGGAAACATTTAATGAGGAAGAACACTTATTGTGTAGTACTGATGTAAAGGAAAATATACTTAAAGGGAAAACTGGAAATACGGAAGCATCCAATCCAGCCCGTCTGCTTTGACCCATGACGTCTCAAATATGGCGGAAACGACCATAATCCACGATTCCAATATGGCGCATATAAAGTCGGTACGTACGCATTATGAGGACGAAAATACATCGAAAAACAAACACACACACTTTCCACAAAAAGCCTAACGACACTAACGGGACAAACGCGGGAAATGGGGTATTTTTGGGTGGGAGCAAACTAAATAGAAACAAATTTAGACACCCTCCCACACACAAAACTACACAAAATGACGAAAAACACCGACATCACAAAACTCCCCAAATAGCACTTAACACAATATCATCTGGAATCGGACACTTCCCTTGATCTATATAGCTCAACAGCAGCTTCCGATCCCATAAATTAGAATCAAACACTTCCCTTGTCTTATATAGCTCAAAAACATCCCCAGATACCAATACCAACATACACAGCCACACCTTGGGATCGAACACTTCCCTTGAACTGCGCAGTGTTAATTTTATCCGTCATATCCATTCCTGAACAAAAACAACAGCCGATTAATTTTACTACAATTGCCGCATGACGTACGGCGAACAACACTAAATTACTTTTACACAAAATCGTTAACTCACCGAAACGAATTCCACTACAAACACAGCCGACACTCAAACAATTCTTGATAATGGGCAAAAGCAAACTGAACCCATTACAACACACAAACGAAAACCCTGAACATACCACCAGAGAGCACAACAAAGCACAACACGACGACATCTACAAACACACCACGCTCACAAACCGCGCCGTCATGACGTCACACAAAACAACACCCTTACGTCACGGGTCAAAGCCGACGTTTGGGATCGGACGCTTCTGTCGACCCGGAAAACTTTTATTAAAAGAAAAACACTGAACCTATAAAATAATTTTTTCTGAGCCTGACCCAAATGTATTTGTAAATATCTAGTTTAATGCAATTGAAAATGCAAAATATGTATATGTATTACCAAAAAATGTAATGTCAATCTATAGGTACATGTTTCACAGAAAATTTTTATATCTATGTAAATGTGTAATAGAACACTGTACACAATGTGAAGTGATATTTGTTATGTTTTGTGCTCTCTGTTGTGAACCAACATTTTGTTTTGCAACGAACAATGTATGAACAAATTGTGTGTAAATTTTTAAAAAACGGTTCACTGCGCTCATGATGGGACACTATAGGTGACGTGAGTCGCAAAACCACGGCACACTTTTCGACGAAACGACGACACAATGTCCAGGAAACGACATACGCCTTTCGGAAGACGAAATATGGAGGTTATTGAGTAGATGTAACACGGGCTGGTCAGTACGAAACCACTGACACCATGTATTCCTACCAAGACGAAACCACATTTTAACTAAGTCTTCCAAAGCACGCTTCATTGCAGGATTGTCGATCTCCAACTTATTTCATCAAGAACTTTCGTCTCAATGTAAACAAAACATATGACGATATTTATTTTGAAGTGCAAAGACTTTAGCACAGTATAAACCTTTTGTAACAAGTGACTTCCTAAAGAGAATACATTCATATATCTCTGAATATGCACAAAAAACATTAATTAATTTTATTTATTGAATGAACATGTGTAATAACATTTTGAAGCGAAAGAGAACAATGGACTTTATACCCAACAATTTTTTACAAAGTGACTAAACACAAGTGAATACGAACTGTGATATGAATGGTACTATAACTCTACCTATAAGTGTAATTCGTATCGCTAGTGCAGAAATAGCTGCGTGCTAGTTCACTGGAATCTGAGACTGCAGCTCTCGGGCTCGATTCTGCATAAAATCAAATATTTTTCTTTTTTTCTTTTCACCTTCATTTAACTTGTACGGAAATATTATTTATGTATTTGTATAGATTTATGATATTTTATGTATGTTGTACCTGTGAACTATGATACGTAATAACTTATGATTCATGACATGAAAAACAAAGAAAATACGACAGCAAATTGCTCAGTTGCAGGTGGTACACCTTTGCCTTCGCAATTTGGGGGGCAGTTTAAGGAACCATTTGCACTCGAGCACAGACGATATTTAATTTACTTAACTTAGACAATATATATCGATTTTTTTAAGACAAGAGAAAGCAAAATAAAGGAATTAACACCGCTCTCTAGTCACAGCCAGTAGGCATCTTGCCATCTTCACTCATATGTCATTCGTTGTCCTAGAAGAGCGTAATATTTTGTGCGGCTCCACAGTTAGCTATATTGATATTTATTTGCAGAAAAGAGGCGCAGAATTAAAAAGTCTCTCTCATTTGTGAATTATCTGCAATTATTTACCTATAACTTTACGTAAGTGTCATTCATATAGTAATGTGTGTGTTGTAATGAATATATGGTATATTTAATCGTATGCTTTTCTCTGTTTTAGTAGATTTAGTCTTCCCATTGATCACATATCAGACTTTGTCTACAAAAAATATATATAATGAGCCCTGGCTACGTTCCGTACACCTTCAGACGTGCGAAGCTTGATAAATTCGCGGCGTAAATTTTAATCTCTCAATTACTCATCCAAACAAACAAACAATAATAATTATTTTTATTATTATTATATAACATTATTATTATATTATTATATTTTATTTTTTATTAGTTAAAGAGTCCAGTAGCAGTTTCCGATGCACCCATTCAGGTTTACTGTAACCTTTGGACCTTCACATTGACCGTGCAACTCAGAAATTGCATCGGGATTGAATACAACAAGCACCATGCCGACTTCTGTCCAGGGGAGTAACACTTCATGCCGTCTGAGATTCGCTTCCTTCCTGGAAGACCAGTATCAGTTTACGATGCACCACTACAGGTTTACTGCAACCTTTAGACTTTCACATTGAACATGAAACAGAGAAATTGCATCGGAGTTGAATACAACAGGCATCATGCCGACTTCTGTCCAGGAGAGAACCGCTTCAAGCCGCCTGAGATTCGCGTCTTTCCTGGGAGTTCAGTAGCAATTTCCAATGCACCACTGCAGGTTTACTTTAACCTTTGGACCTTCTCATTGACCATGAAACACACAAATTGCATCGGGATAGAATACAACAGGCACGATGGCGACTTCTGTCCAAGGGCGTAACGCCCTAAGGCATCGGAGATTCGCATCTGCCCTGGGAGTCCAGTAGCAGTTTCTGATGCACCACTTCAGTTTTATTGTAATCTTTGGAGCTTCACATTGACCAGGAAACACAGAAGATGCATCGAGAATGAATACAACAGGCACCATGCCCACTTCTGTCCAGGGGAGTAACGACTCCAAGCCGCCTGAGTTTCCCGTCTTTCATGGGAGTCAAGTAGCAGTTTCCGATGCACCACTGCAGGTTTCTGCAACCGTTATACCTTCACATTGACCATGAAACATAGAAATTGCATCGGGATTGAATACAAAAGGCACCATGCCGATTTATGTCCAGGGGAGAAGTGCAACAAGCCGCCTGAGCTTCGCATCTACCCTGGGAGTCAGTAGCAGTTTCCGATACACGACTGCAGGTTTACTACAACCATTTGACATTCACACTGACCATGAAACACAGAAATTGCATCGGGATTGAATACAACAGGCACCATGCCGACATCTGTCCAAGGGAGTATTGCTTCGAGCCGCCTGAACTTCGCATCTGCCCTGGGAGTCCAGTAGCAGTTTCCGATGCGCCCTGCAGATTTACTGCAACCTTGAAACCCTCGCATTGACCATAAAACACAGAAATTGCATCGGGGTTGAATACAACAGCCACCATGCCCACTTCTGTCAAAGGCAATAACGCTTCAAGAGGCCTGAGATTCGCATCTGCAATGGGAGTCCAGTAGCAGTTTCCGAAGCACCACTGCAGGTTTACTGTAACCATTGGAGCATCACATTGACCATGAAACACAGAAATTATGTCGGGATTGAATACAACAGGCACCATGCCGACTTCTGTCCAGGGTAGAAATGCTTCAAGCGGCCTGAGTTTCGTATCTGCCCTGGAAGTCAGTAGCAGTTTCCGATACACGACTGCAAAAATACTGCAACCTTTTGACGTTCACATTCACTATGAAACACAGAAATTGCATCGGGATTGAATACAACAGGCACCATGCCGACTTCTGTCCATGTTCTTCCTGGAGTGACACTGAATTGTGCTGCTAAATTCCCTTGATATTTTATCCGTATTTAAATTAAATATTCTGAACTATTTTCACTTATAGTGTATCTTCTAAAGATCAAACGTACATTTTTAGTCCAGGAAGGTCATTCCACGTAGAAACAATAATTAAATTAGTCTTCATGGCCAGTTACCTATCTTAGCTGCAGTATTAGCTATTTCAGTCGAAAAGATGTTACCTACCAAAACCGAATTAGCATTCGTTCTAGGTTATAATTTTACATGAGACTTAAATTTTAACTTCTATGCGATAGACCTACAGCGGCTTGGCTTGCTGAATGTGGCAAATAATTCACATTATAATCACCTTACGTGACACGAGAAAGCTATTCTTCGACTTCATTTCTTCGATAACACTCACCCCGTACAGGGCACACATAGTCGAGCTTCTTGCCTCACCCTTTCTATTAAATCCAGTCACCACGAACCTGTGCTCCAATCTCCTTTCGCCTGGCAAATTTCACCGGCAGTGGTACACTACATATTTATCTGTCACGTCGTACACTTCGGGAACACCGGTTACAACGTTTTTGTTACTGCATGGTGTATACACTGTCTGTAGAAAATATTTCACGCTGAAGACGTAAACTATAATATTAAGCAAAATTATGGTTGCCAATAAGAGCGATTAAACGTCGCGATTACTTGGCCTGACTCCGGGTAGCCTCAGGCGGTTATAAGGGGGGGGGGGGGGGGGGACGTGTGGACGAGGTTTTGCTGTTACTGGCGGGTAATAAAATGAAGTAATTTTTTTCGGAGCTTCCAAAAGATTGCCACCATTAACAGACCGACGAGTTGTAGCATACTAAATTACGGAAGAATCAAGTTCAATAAATCGGCTTTTCTTTTACACTATGGGACCTTTACCATGGAGAGTAGCTTAAGTGCAACTAACACTTTCTGTGAAAACTCCCACATCGTATAGTGTTGACAGTTAGTGTAGCTGCCTATTATATGATTTTACTTTAGTGATTACAGAATCAAGTTTAATGTACGCACCGGGTATCTGAGGCAGCTGGTTAATGGCGATTCGATCGAGCAAGAAACGACTGTGGCCCACTCCAGCGAGTCAGGAAACCAGAATTGTCATCCGGGTTGACGCACCAGTGCTACGACAAAATCGTGACCTAGCTATTGGTGGATTTATGTAGTCTGGAAGCTTGCTGCTAGGTTACTGTCTGTAGGGTCGAGGTTCAATTTCCAGTCTTGAGAAAGTTTTTCAGAGGCACTGGTATATCCTATTTAACCCTGATTACGCCAAATGAAGAACATACGATTTTTCCGTAGTTCCAGATCCACATTAGACGTGATGTTACTTCGGTACCAGCTACAAGCTTGGTTGGCCAATGACAGAGGTGTAAGTGACAGTACGTCGAAACTGTGACACTGGTATCCTTTGTGACTGCCATCAGTTCGTTATTCGCCCAATGTTCAAGACTCCTCAAGTTCTCTACGTAAGGCGCGTGCCATAGTTCGGATCCTGCCTCTACAAAAAAATCTTCGTAATACCTACCAGGCTCTAGTAAGAGAACACCTGCTTACGGAAGTTCATTTTGATTTTTAACATCTCTTCCTTCATTGTCAGTAACGATATGTGACGGTTTCGACTCCCAGAGAGACACAGATCTTTTCTTCGCATCACTTCAAGTTTAAAAATGTCACTGCTAGCTGCTGGTGAAAGAGAATTCAATAGTTAATGTGTCTTCATGTGTAGTCAACAACAGTATGTGCGGGATTCGATTCCCCGTCATCATTGCAGTAGTCACTTCACGTCTAGCTTAAACATGTGCGCATCTCGCTTCTGGTGAAATAAATCTATATTTAATGTTCGTTAGTGGCTAGAAAACAATGTTATTAGTTGCCAGGTTCGAATTCCGGCAAATCAGAACTTACTGATTTTCTAGTCACTGCAGCTCCAATCACCTCTCTGCTGCTGAGAAAATTCGATATCCGGCCCTTGTCTGTGCTTACAAAACTATCGGATTAGGTTCAGGTCTGTAATCGTCATCCAACACATACATTACGTCATTTCAATTTTGGTACTTCGAAATGGAACCATATTTAACATCTTCTATGGTTAGTTAATAAAGGCAACAGTTTCTGAAAGATTGTCCTGATACAGCACAAAAATTTTCGTCATGTAACTTAAAGGTCAGATTTGCTAACTGACACTGGCTGAAAACGTATTACATTAGGTCTCTCTAAAGCTAGTCAGTAAAGACGACCAGTGCTGTGGTCGAATCTCGGCCAGACACGAATAAATTGCTTTGCTAGTATTGGGTCTCAATCCAGATCCAGAACAAAACAGTTCATCCGGTCATTTAAAGTTCAGACATTTGCACAGCTACCTGCTCAGTAATAATTCTCGTTTTTAATGTCATTTTGTCTCATGTAACATGTGCCATGTGTAACTTTTTGAGGTATACATAGATGAACATGCTATCATGCAGACAGTGAAATTATTAGCGGTACGTTGATGGTGGTGAAGTTTCTGTAGAGGGCTTGACGCTGTTAATCATGGTTTTTGTGACTAGTTAGTTCATTATTCGGCTTATACAAAAGCATTCGCGTAGCGAAAGACGATGACTAGGTGGTTGGAAAACCTTTTAGGGAGTCCGAATACCCAAATAAGCATAGAGATTTTGGAGTCCACTCATTCTTGAAAATCTATTGTTCCCAATAAAACGTAATTTTGAGTAAGAATTACGGAATGACTGATACGTGAAGAGTTGCCAGCATTACTGGTGTTGGGTAATACTGAGAGTGGTAATAGTTTAGAATTGCCTCCTACTATAATAAATTTGAGTTTACAACCGTTGATGATTGTCTCTGGTGCTCCATGATATTTGTAGTATCGTGGTATGAATTTACACCAGGCGTTACTGCCACATAGAGCAGTGTTTTCTAGTGCTCACCTGTAATAATCGTTACCATAGTCAAGTGACTATGGAGCATACAGTATGGAGTATACAGGGAGCGAAAGGCTATTTACAATTTGTACAGAAACCAGATGGCAGTTATAAGAGTCGAGGGTCATGAAAGGGAAGCAGTGGTTTGGAAGGGAGTAAGACAGGGTTGTAGCCTCTCCCCGATGTTGTTCAATCTGTATATTGAGCAAGCAGTAAAGGAAACAAAAGAAAAATTCGGAGTAGGTATTAAAATTCATGGAGAAGAAATAAAAACTTTGAGGTTTGCTGATGACATTGTAATTCTGTCAGAGACAGCAAAGGACTTGGAAGAGCAGTTGAACGGAATGGACAATGTCTTGAAAGGAGGATATAAGATGAACATCAACAAAAGCAAAACAAGGATAATGGAATGTAGTCGAACTAAGTCAGGTGATGCTGAGGGAATTAGATTAGGAAATGAGACACTTAAAGCAGTAAAGGAGTTTTGCTATTTGGGGAGCAAAATAACTGATGCTGGTCGAAGTAGAGAGGATATAAAATGTAGACTGGCAATGGCAAGGAAAGCGTTTCTGAGGAAGAGAAATTTGTTAACATCGGGTATAGATTTAAGTGTCAGGAAGTCATTTCTGAAAGTATTCGTATGGAGTGTAGCCATGTTTAGAAGTGAAACATGGACGATAAATAGTTTCGACAAGAAGAGAATAGAAGCTTTCGAAATGTGGTGCTACAGAAGAATGCTGAAGATTAGATGGGTAGATCATATAACTAATCAGGAAGTATTGAATAGGATTGGGGAGAAGAGAAGTTTGTGGCACAACTTGACCAGAAGAAGGGATCGGTTGGTAGGACATGTTCTGAGGCATCAAGGGATCACCAATTTAGTATTGGAGAGCAGCGTGGAGGGTTAAAAATTGTAGAGGGAGACCAAGAGATGAATACACTAAGGAGATTCAGAAGGATGTAGGTTGCAATAGGTACTGGGAGATGAAAAAGCTTGCACAGGATAGAGCAGCATGGAGAGCTGCATCAAACCAGTCTCAGGACTGAAGGCAACAACACAACACAGTCAAGTGACCCCCCCCCCCCTCCCCCATGAACCATGGACCTTGCCGTTAGTGGGGAGGCCTGCGTGCCTCAGCGATACAGATAGCCGTACCGTAGGTGCAACCACAACGGAGGGGTATCTGCTGAGAGGCCAGACAATCGTGTGGTTCCTGAAGAGGGGCAGCAGCCTTTTCAGTAGTTGCAGGGGCAACAGTCTGGATGATTCACTGATCTGGCCTTGTAACACCAACCAAAACGGCGTTGCTGTGCTGGTACTGCGAACGGCTGAAAGCAAGGGGAAACTACGACCGTAATTTTTCCCGAGGTCATGCAGGTTTACTGTATGGATAAATGATGATGGCGTCCTCTTGGGTAAAATATTGCGGAGGTAAAATAGTCCCCCATTCGGATCTCCGGGCGGGGACTACTCAGGAAGACGTCGTTATCAGGAGAAAGAAAACTGGCGTTCGACGGATCAGATCGTGGAATGTCAGATCCCTTAATCGGACAGGTAGATTAGAAAATTTAAAAAGGGAAATGGATAGGTTAAAGTTGGATATGGTGGAAATTAGTGAGGTTCGGTGGCAGGAGGAACAAGACTTTTGGTCAGGTGAATACAGGGTCATAAATACAAAATCAAATAGGGGTTTTGCAAGAGTAGGTTTAATAATGAATAAAACAATAGGAATGAGGGTAAGCTACTACAAACAGCACAGCGAACGCATTGTTGTGGCCAAGATAGACACGAAGCCCACGCCTACGACAGTAGTACAAGTCTATATGCCAACTAGCTCTGCAGATGACGATGAAATTGATGAATTGTATGATGAGATAAAAGAAATTATTCAGATAGTGAAGGGAGACGAAAATTTAATAGTCATGGGTGACTGGAATTCGGTTGTAGGAAAAGGGAGAGAAGGAAACGTAGTAGGTGAATATGGATTGGGGGTAAGAAATGAAAGAGGAAGCCGCCTGGTAGAATTTTGCGCAGAGCATAACTTAATCATAGCTAACTCTCGGTTCAAGAATCATCAAAGAAGGTTGTATACATGGAAGAACCCTGGAGATACTAAAAGGTATCAGATAGATTATATAATGGTAAGACAGAGATTTAGGAACCAGGTTTTAAATTGTAAGACATTTCCAGGGGCAGATGTGGACTCTGACCACAATCTATTGGTTATGAACTGTAGATTAAAACTGAAGAAACTGCAAAAAGGTGGGAATTTAAGGAGATGGGACCTGGATAAACTGACTAAACCAGAGGTTGTACAGAGCTTCAGGGAGAGCGTAAGGGAACAATTGACAAGAATGGGGGAAAGAAATACAGTAGAAGAAGAATAGGTAGCTTCGAGGGATGAAGTAGTGAAGGCAGCAGAGGATCAAGTAGGTAAAAAGACGAGGGCTAATAGAAATCCTTCGGTGACAGAAGAAATATTGAATTTAATTGATAAAAGGAGAAAATATAAAAATGCAGTAAATGAAGCAGGCAAAAAGGAATACAAACGTCTCAAAAATGAGATCGACAGGAAGTGCAAAATGGCTAAGCAGGCATGGCTAGAGGACAAATGTAAGGATATAGAGGCTTATCTCCCTACCGGTAAGCTAGATACTGCCTACAGGAAAATTAAACAGACCTTTGGAAAAAAGAGAACGACTTGTATGAATATCAAGAGCTCAGATGGACACCCAGTTCTAAGCAAAGAAGGGAAAGCAGAAAGGTGGAAAGTGTGGTGTCACCGCCAGACACCACACTTGCTAGGTGGTAGATTAAATCGGCCGCGGTCCATTTAGTACATGTCGGACCCGCGTGTCGCCACTGTGTGATCGCAGACCTAGCGCCACCACAAGGCAGGTCTCGTGATACGAACAAGCACTCGTCCCAGTTGGACGGACGACCTAGCTAGCGACTAGATGTACGAAGCCTTTCTCTCTCATTAGCCGAGAGACAGAATAGCCTTCAGCTAAGTTAATGGCTACGAACTAGCAAGGCGCCATTAGCCTTACAGTGATTGTAATTAGTCTCCTGTGTATAGTGAAGAGCGATGTACCACAATGATTGATTAAAGATAAGTATTAATCCAGCTACGTACTTTTCTTCATAGCATTAATTACGTAGCCTGTTCCAGAATTCACGCCCGTCTGCGTTAGTCTAGCGTGCATTTTCAGCCATCTCGATCTACAAGGTGTTGGCCCAGCTGCCGACACATCACATGGCGACGAGTCTACAAAGGATCTTGTGTTTTACTTTGCCCTAATTTATTTGTGTCATGGCTTCGCCACATTCTCCAGATGTACTGTCCGAATTTTATCGCTTGCAGAATCAGCAGACGCAGGCGTTATTGGATGACCTTGGACAGCTTGTCCAGGGTCAACGTGCCATTCAAACCGATGCGGCCGCCGCCGCTTCACCGCTACCGCAGCCACAACCTGCCGTTGCACCACCATTTCGAAGTTTTGATGAAACCCAAGAGACTTGGCGGGAATGGTCCCGCCAGTTTGCCTTCCACCTCGCCGCCTACAGAATTCAAGGTAATGAGCGGCAGCCGTTTTTGCTTTCTTGTGTCGGTGTGTCCACCTACCGTGTGATAGTGAAATTGTTTTCCCGACGTGACGTAGCAACTCTGTCCTACCAGGAAATTTTGTCTGCTTTAGATGCCTATTTCAAAGAAACAATTAATGTGGTTGCAAAACGGTATACGTTCTTTCGTACAAAAGGTACGGCCGGTCAAACTAATAGGGAGTGGGTAGCAACATTGCAATGACTTAGTAGGGACTGTGCCTTTGACTGTGACTGTGGTCTTTCTTATTCAGATACAATGGTACGTGATGCAATTGCACAGAACGTTTCTGATGTTCGCATACGGGAGCAAATATTGAAACTAGTTAATCCCTCCCTTCAACAAGTGATAGACATATTGGATAGACAAGACACACTTGACTGTGCTCAGAACTCTTTTGAAACTTCGCCAGCAGTGTGTCACATTAACCGGCCCGCCGGGCGAGCTGCGCGGCCCGGTCAACTGCCCTCGCGCAAACAAGCGCAGCTGCCGCCGCGCTTTAAGCCACTTGTGCCGCGCCAGCCCACAAATGCAGTGAAATCATGCCCGCGGTGTGCTACTAGACATTCGCGTGAACATTGCCCGTCACGCCAAGCTATTTGCTTTTTCTGTAATAGGAAAGGACATGTTCAAAGTGTTTGCCAGAAAAAGCTCCGATCAGACAATCACAATCATTCCCGGCCCTTTGCTTCGCGCCGGAATAGACCCAAGGACACTCAGGCTCGTGGACTTTCGCCCATGGACATTCATGTCGTTAATTCTGATTCGTCCAGTGACACTTTCTCTAACAGTGACTGTGTTCATCCCACAAAAACTGTGCGTCGACGTCGCCGGAAATCACGTCAATTAGCAAGTGATTCTGTACCAGTGTCTGTTCAAATTGCACAAAACAGTCGCTCTTGTCGTCAGCAGGACAATAAACTTTTTGTGGACTTAGACTTTGAAGGCAAAGTGATTCCATTCCAGCTCGATACCGGAGCTGCAGTTTCATTGCTCAATCACGACACGTACAAACAACTGGGCACCCCTCCGTTGCGTGCCGCAAATGTTCAGTTAAAAAGTTATTCCGGACAGACAATACCTGTGTTAGGACAGTGCACTCTTCTTGCAACATATAGGGGACAATCAAAACTTGTGTCATTTTACGTTCTTCGTTCTTCTACTGCAGTGAACTTGTTTGGCTTAGATTTATTTCAGTTGTTTAACATGTCTATAGTCAATCAGGTCCTATCAGTGAATCAGACTGTGCCTTCAGACAGTGTTTCTCGCTTATGTGACGAATTTTCAGACATTTTTGCACCGGGCTTAGGTTGCGCTAAAAACTATGAAGCACATTTGGAACTGAAGGTCAACGCGCAACCGAAATTTTTCAGAGCGCGCAATGTTCCCCACGCGTTGCGTGATGAGGTCGCAAGAACATTAAATGATCTAGAATCACAGGGTGTAATTGAACGTGTGCAAGCTTCTCTCTGGGCCTCACCCTTAGTAATTTTGCCAAAACCTTCCGGCAAATTGAGACTTTGCGTGGACTTCAAGGCCACAGTGAATCCACAACTAGTGACTGCTACTTTTCCTTTGCCCCGCCCGGAAGATCTTTTTGCTAAACTGTGCCCGGGAAAATATTTTTCGAAGTTGGATCTAGCCGATGCGTACTTGCAAATACCTGTGGACGACGAATCCCAGCGCGTATTGGTGGTTAACACGCATCTTGGATTGTACAGGTTCAAAAGACTGCCGTTCGGGTGTGCATCCGCCCCTGCATTGTTTCAGCAGTATTTACAAACTATTTGTGCGTTGGTCCCTACGGCAGCAAACTATCTGGACGATATAGTGATCTCCGGACAGACAGAAGAAGATCATCTTGCGAACCTACGAACGTTATTTCAGGTCTTGCGACACAATGGTCTTCGCTTGAGGAAGGACAAATGTGTGTTTTTTGCTCGTGACTTACCATACCTGGGCCGTGTCATCAATGCCCAAGGCATACATCCGAGTCCAGAGCACCTCCGTGCCATACAAGATTTACCTTCCCCTCGCAATGTGAAACAGCTACAGAGTGTGTTGGGTAAAATTAACTATTATCACAAATATATGCGCAATGCCTCTTCCATTTCAGCTCCGCTTCATCGCTTACGCCGTAAACGTGTTCCGTTCGTCTGGACGACGGAATGTGAACGCGCCTTTCGCCAGTTGAAATCGGCGTTGCTTTCTAATACTTGCCTCACGCCTCTCGATCCCCAGAAACCCCTTTTGTTGATGGTAGATGCATCGGATTTCGGGATCGGTGCTGTCCTTGCGCACAAATTTGGCTCGCATAATCGCCCTATTGCCTTTGCGTCCAAATTGCTCTCATCTGCGCAAAGAAATTACTCACAAATAGAGAAAGAAGCTTTGGCTCTCGTGTTTGGTGTTACTAAGTTCCATGATTTCTTGTATGGTCGTCACTTCACCATCATCACAGACCACAAACCTTTGACATCGCTTTTTCATCCGAACAAGCCTGTACCTCCGCGTACAGCGCAGAAATTCATTCGCTGGTCTATTTTCCTCTCGCAGTACCGCTACGATATCTTGTATCGGTCCACTGCTAAGCACGGAAACGCCGATGCGTTGTGCCGTTTGCCGGTTGCTGAGGATAAAGCATTCGATTCTTCCGAACTTGCTTGCATGTCCATTGATTCGGAAACCGATGAAGTGGTCGAATCGTTTCCGATTGATTTTCGTCGTGTAGCTACAGCCACCGCTGCTGACCCTGTCCTTGCTACTGTTTTGCGTTTTGTTGCTACGCAATGGCCTTTGTCAAAGTCTCGGATCGAGGATCCGTTGGTTCGCCGATTGTTTGCTCACAGGGAGAGACTTTTTGTTCGACGTGGTGTTTTGTTGTTGCGTTCTGATAATGATCAGTCCCGAGTCGTGGTCCCACGTTCGTTACAGTCCTCTGTTTTACGGCTTCTTCACCAAGGACATTGGGGTATAGTGCGAACGAAACAACTTGCTCGTCAGCACTGTACTTGGTTCGGAATCGATGCTGCGATTACGAATATGTGTTCTTCTTGCATGGCGTGTGCCGAACAACAATCCGCACCGCCGCGGAATGTCTTTGCATGGCCAAAAGCCACTTCCCCTTGGCAACGCTTGCACATTGATTTTGCTGGTCCATTCTGGAATGCTCGATGGTTGGTTCTGGTCGACGCCTTCAGTAATTTTCCTTTTGTTGTCCGGATGTCTTCCACGACGTCCTCCGCCACCATCCAAGCGTTGTCTGCTATCTTTTGCATTGAAGGTCTTCCGCAGACTATTGCTTCCGACAATGGCCCACAATTCATGTCCGCAGAATTTCAGTCATTCTGCCAGGCCAATGGTATTCAACATCTGACATCCGCGCCGTTTTTGCCTCAGTCAAACGGTGCTGCTGAACGATTGGTCCGGACTTTCAAGTCACAGATGTTGAAATTGAAAGAGTCGCATTCTCGGGAGGACGCATTGTTGCTCTTTTTGTCTTCGTCTCGCTCTCAGCCCCGAGATGGTCGCTCGCCGGCTGAGTTGCTCAACGGTCGTCCTCATCGAACCCTGATGTCTTTGCTGCATCCGCCGCATCAGGTTCCTGTGCAGCGGCAGACTCCTGCTTTTGCTCCTGGCGACGTTGTATTTTATCGCAACTATCGAGGTTGACGGCGTTGGCTCGCAGGGCGCATTCTTCGCTGCCTCGGCCGCGCGATGTATTTGGTTTTGGGGGCCTCTGGTGAGGTGCGTCGGCATCTCAATCAGCTGCGCCTCTGTCGTCGCACGGGTTCTGCCGCTCCCCGTCTGCTTTCAGCGACGGTGCCGTCCGGTCAGCGCTCTGGGGACCCATATACTGGCTCGCCTCATCCCCAGGTGTTACCGACGATGCCTTCCATTTTGCCCCATGGCGGCGCGCCGCCGCAGCAGCCACCGCCGCCGCCGCCGCCGCCGCAGCCGCCGGTACTCCCGCCGGCGCCGCCCGCATTCGACGCTTCGCTGCAGCCGCCAAGCGCCTCCCAGGGTCACGCGCCGCCGATCGCTTAACGTGACCAGCTGTCCTCCGCCATGGAACTCTTGCCCGCTCCGGACCACATGACGTCATCGCGCGTCGGGTACCCCGACGCAATGGAGGTCGACCCTTCGGCCCCTCCTGTCTCATTACGGGCGCATACACCGCATGTTGACGTGCACCCTGGACTAGCTTTTCAGGCGTTTCCTAGCTCCCCTCGGACCGAATGGCCGGGTGCGGGTGGCACAGCCTCGCCTGTTGTTAGGCTCCCCACCTCATCGCATACGTCAACATGGGGTCCTCCCCACGGCGGGCGGACGCCTTATCTCACGACCGTTCGCCGATTTGCGGGGGAGGAATGTGGTGTCACCGCCAGACACCACACTTGCTAGGTGGTAGATTAAATCGGCCGCGGTCCATTTAGTACATGTCGGACCCGCGTGTCGCCACTGTGTGATCGCAGACCTAGCGCCACCACAAGGCAGGTCTCGTGATACGAACAAGCACTCGTCCCAGTTGGACGGACGACCTAGCTAGCGACTAGATGTACGAAGCCTTTCTCTCTCATTAGCCGAGAGACAGAATAGCCTTCAGCTAAGTTAATGGCTACGAACTAGCAAGGCGCCATTAGCCTTACAGTGATTGTAATTAAAGTCTCCTGTGTATAGTCAAGAGCGATGTACCACAATGATTGATTAAAGATAAGTATTAATCCAGCTACGTACTTTTCTTCATAGCATTAATTACGTAGCCTGTTCCAGTACTTCACGCCCGTCTGCGTTAGTCTAGCGTGAATTTTCAGCCATCTCGATCTACAAGGTGTTGGCCCAGCTGCCGACACATCAGGAAGTGTATATAGAGGGTCTATACAAGGCCGATGTACTTGAGGACAATATTATGGAAATGGAAGAGGATGTAGATGAAGATGAAATGGGAGATATGATACTGCGTGAAGAGTTTGACAGAGAACTGAAAGACATGAGTCGGAACAAGGCCCTGGGAGTAGACAACATTCCATTAGAACTTCTGACAGCCTTGGGAGAGCCAGTCTACCATGGGGTGAGCAAAATGTATGAGACAGGCGAAATACCCTCAGACTTCAAGAAGAATATAATAATTCCAATCCCAAAGAAAGCAGGCATTGGCAGATGATAAATTACCGAACTATCAGTTTAATAAGTCACGGCTGCAAAATACTAACGCGAATTCTTTTCAGACGAATGGAAAAACTGGTAGAAGCCGACCTTGGGGAAGATCAGTTTGGATTCCGTAGAAATATGGGGACACGTGAGGCAATACTGACCCTACGACTTATCTTAGAAGCTAGATTAAGGAAAGGTAAACCTACGTTACTAGCATTTGTAGACTTAGAGAAAGCTTTTGACAATGTTGACTGGAACACTCTCTTTCAAATTCTAAAGGTGGCAGGGGTAAAATACAGGGAGCGAAAGGCTATTTGCAATTTGTACAGAAACCAGATGGCAGTTATAAGAGTCGAGGGGCATGAAAGGGAAGCAGTGGTTTGGAAGGGAGTGAGACAGGGTTGTAGCCTCTCCCCGATGTTATTCAATCTGTACATTGAGCAAGCAGTAAAGGAAACAAAAGAAAAATTCGGAGTAGGTATTAAAATCCATGGAGAAGAAATAAAAACTTTGAGGTTCGCCGATGACATTGTAAATCTGTCACAGACAGCAAAGGACTTGGAAAAGCAGTTGAACGGAATGGACGGTATCTTAAAAGGAGGATATAAGATGAACATCAACAAAAGCAAAACGAGGATAATGGAATGTAGTAGAATTAAGTTGGGTGATGCTGAGGGAATTAGATTAGGAAATGAGACACTTAAAGCAGTAAAGGAGTTTTGCTATTTGGGGAGCAAAATAACTGATGATGGTCGAAGTAGAGAGGATATAAAATGTAGACTGGCAATGGCAAGGAAAGCGTTTCTGAGGAAGAGAAATTTGTTAACATCGGGTATAGATTTAAGTGTCAGGAAGTCGTTTCTGAAAGTATGTGTATGGAGTGTAGCCATGTATGGAAGTGAAACATGGACGATAACTAGTTTGGACGAGAAGAGAATAGAAATTTTCGAAATGTGGTGCTACAGAAGAATGCTGAAGATTAGATGGGTAGATCACATAACTAATGGGGAGGTACTGAATAGGATTGGGGAGAAGAGGAGTTTGTGGCACAGCTTGACTAGAAGAAGGGATCGGTTGGTAGGACATGTTCTGAGGCATCAAGGGATCACAAATTTCGTATTGGAGGGCAGCGTGGAGGGTAAAAATCGTAGAGGGAGACCAAGAGATGAATACACTAAGCGGATTCAGAAGGATGTAGGTTGCAGTAGGTACTGGGACATGAAGAAGCTTGCACAGGATAGAGCAGCATGGAGAGCTGCATCAAACCAGTCTCAGGACTGAAGACCACAACAACAACAGTCAAGTGACTGTACCGAAACGAGATTAAAGGATCTGCAAAACACGTTACGTGGGCTGCATGAAAATCAGATGAAACACAATTCAGGTTCGTTCGGATACTTTCGAGCATGTCAGTACATGAAAAGGACTGTTGCTAAGTTAGTTGATGATAACAATAATTTGCCTAAATAGGATACATAATTTTTAACGTACATGTTGTTTATACAAATTAAGAAACAAGAGAAATGAAACTTACGCAGTAGAAGAGCGGATCTTCATCTTCTTTCCGCGATGAGCATTTACAAATCTAACACGTATATGATACATCAATATCAGTCGATATAAATGATACATACTTCTCTTTTCATCAACGAGGAAAATCTTTAAAAAAGGCATCACTGAAGTTATGCATGGGTACAAATTTCAATTTATTGTAATGGTGATGTTTAATCGCTTCCTTGAATGCTTGGAGTTATTACAGTAGTAGTACATCCCACAAGTATTGAACTGCAGAGTGGCTGAGCGTAATGTTTCTTTTAGCTCACCAAACATACATTAAGTTTTGTCAAACGTTTATTACACTCCTGGAAATGGAAAAAAGAACACATTGACATCAGTGTGTCAGACCCACCATACTTGCTCCGGACACTGCGAGAGGGCTGTACAAGCAATGATCACACGCACGGCACAGCGGACACACCAGGAACCGCGGTGTTGGCCGTCGAATGGCGCTAGCTGCGCAAAATTTGTGCACCGCCGCCGTCAGTGTCAGCCAGTTTGCCGTGGCATACGGAGATCCATCGCAGTCTTTAACACTGGTAGCATGCCGCGACAGCGTGGACGTGAATCGTATGTGCAGTTGACGGACTTTGAGCGAGGGCGTATAGTGGGCATGCGGGAGGCCGGGTGGACGTACCGCCGAATTGCTCAACACGTGGGGCGTGAGGTCTCCACAGTACATCGATGTTGTCGCCAGTGGTCGGCGGAAGGTGCACGTGCCCGTCGACCTGGGACCGGACCGCAGCGACGCACGGATGCACGCCAAGACCGTAGGATCCTACGCAGTGCCGTAGGGGACCGCACCGCAACTTCCCAGCAAATTAGGGACACTGTTGCTCCTGGGGTATCGGCGAGGACCATTCGCAACCGTCTCCATGAAGCTGGGCTACGGTCCCGCACACCGTTAGGCCGTCTTCCGCTCACGCCCCAACATCGTGCAGCCCGCCTCCAGTGGTGTCGCGACAGGCGTGAATGGAGGGACGAATGGAGACGTATCGTCTTCAGCGATGAGAGTCGCTTCTGCCTTGGTGCCAATGATGGTCGTATGCGTGTTTGGCGCCGTGCAGGTGAGCGCCACAATCAGGACTGCATACGACCGAGGCACACAGGGCCAACACCCGGCATCATGGTGTGGGGAGCGATCTCCTACACTGGCCCTACAGCACTGGTGATCGTCGAGGGGACACTGAATAGTGCACGGTACATCCAAACCGTCATCGAACCCATCGTTTTACCATTCCTAGACCGGCAAGGGAACTTGCTGTTCCAACAGGACAATGCACGTCCGCATGTATCCCGTGCCACCCAACGTGCTCTAGAAGGTGTAAGTCAACTACCCTGGCCAGCAAGATCTCCGGATCTGTCCCCCATTGAGCATGTTTGGGACTGGATGAAGCGTCGTCTCACGCGGTCTGCACGTCCAGCACGAACGCTGGTCCACCTGAGGCGCCAGGTGGAAATGGCATGGCAAGCCGTTCCACAGGACTACATCCAGCATCTCTACGATCGTCTCCATGGGAGAATAGCAGCCTGCATTGCTGCGAAAGGTGGATATACACTGTACTAGTGCCGACATTGTGCATGCTCTGTTGCCTGTGTCTATGTGCCTGTGGGTCTGTCAGTGTGATCATGTGATGTATCTGACCCCAGGAATGTGTCAATAAAGTTTCCCCTTCCTGGGACAATGAATTCACTGTGTTCTTATTTCAATTTCCAGGAGTGTAGATTTCAAAGTAAATAAATTCAGTTATAACTGATCTGCCTCAAGTTTCTGCGTGAATGATTACGGTTATGACCATTTTAGAGCTCAGGCAACGTATGTATCAAACGTTTTGCTTGCCGAATGGGAATCTGATTATGATGTTTGATTACACTGATCATTCAGAGCGACATTTTAACATTCTTCCCCTCCCCATTCGTGCACGGCTGACGGGAAAAACGAGCCCATAAAAATAAATTGCAGCGAGGGGAACAGATTTTCATTTAATGCCTGTTTGCATTCTCAGATGTAAGTTTGTAACTAATCGATTATGTAATATTGTCTTTTAACAACGCCCGAAAGGCTTGGCGAAGGCACTATACGTACGTTCCTGATTGAGTTATTTAGCCGGAATTAAGTCATGGCTTTTGAATAACGACTGAAAGTTCCTATAAAACATTTTGATTGTTGGCCGGTCGGGGTGGCCGAGCGGTTCTAGGCACTACAGTCCGGAACCGCGCGACCGCTACGGTCGCAGGTTCGAATCCTGCCTCTTGCATGGATGTGTGTGATGTCCTGAGGTTAATTAGGTTTAAGTAGTTCTAAGTTCTAGGGGACTGATGACTTCAGAGGTTAAGTCCCATAGCGCTCAGATCCTTTTGAACCATTTTGATTGTTATTTGTTCTTAAGAGACCAAGGAATCCACATCGAGGAACTATAATCGGCTTTCGCCGGGGAGCAATATCTTGACGTGGGCCTGATTGGAGTTGGGCGCTGTAAGATGGCTCCTGCCTGTAGACAAGCCTCGTTACCGTGCTGTCCCGGATCAGTTCGGCGCTGCCGCCGCTCTGGTCACGTGACGATTAGGCGGCAGGCTTGAACGGCCAAACTTCTTACTTCTTACGGTCCATCTCGCTCGGTAGTACACGCGCCCCTTTCAAGGGAAGACAGGGGATCTTGTCTACATCAGGAACGTTCCTGGGCGGACTTCCCGCGATAAACGCTTAGGGAAGCTTGCCCCCCGCTTCCTAGGTCCACATTCCATTGTCAAAATTTTAAGCTGGGTCAATCTTTTGGTCAGGGACACAGGAAAGAGGAAGCTCACAATGGTTCATCTCAGTCAGATTAAACATTCCAGCGGAGAGATGGGTTCTTAGGCCTGGGGGGGGGGGGGGGGGCTTGTTGAGGTTTGAGAGGGGGAGGCACCATTCAGTCAGCAGACTGTTCTGTCTGGCGCCACTGGCTCAGGTGTAGTAGCGACTATCCCTCTCCTGGCCCCACTGCCAGTATCTATGAGGAAGAGTTAGTATCTGGGGGTTGTGTCCTCAGAAGGTCTTTGTATGCCAATATACAAGGCCGTCCATTGATAGTAACTGGGCCAAATATCTCACGAAATAAGCATCAAACGAAAAAACTACAAAGAACAAAACTCGTCTAACTTGAAGGATGAAACCAGATGGCGCTATGGTTGGCCCGCTTGATGGCGCTGCCATAGGTCAAACGGATATCAACTGCGTCTTTTTTTAAATTGGAATCTCCAATTTATTATATATTCTTGTAGCACGTAAAGAAATATGAATGGTTTAGTTGGACTACTTTTTTCGCTTTGTGATAGATGGCGCTGTAACAGTCACAAACGTATAAGTACGTGGTATGACGTAACATTGCGCCAGTGCGGACGGTATTTGCTTCGTGATACATTACCCGTGTTTAAAATGGACCGTTTACCAATTGCGGAAAAGGTCGATATTGTGATGATGTATGGCTATTGTGCTCAAAATGCCCAATGGGTGTGTGCTATGTATGCTGCTCGGTATCCTGGACGACTTCATCCAAGTGTCCGGACCGTTCGCCGGATAGTTACGTTATTTAAGGAAACAGCAAGTGTTCAGCCACATGTGAAACGTCAACCACGACCTGCAACAAATGATGATGCCCAGGTAGGTGTTTTAGCTGCTGCCGCGGCTAATCCGCACATCAGTAGCAGACAAATTGCGCGAGAATCGGGAATCTCAAAAACGTCGGTGTTGAGAATGCTACATCAACATCGATTGCACCCGTACCATATTTCTATGCACCAGGAATTAAATGGCGACTTTAACGTCTTGTACAGTTCTGCCACTGGGCACAAGAGAAATTACGGGACTATGACAGATTTTTTGCACGCATTCTATTTAGCGACGAAGCGTCATTCACCAACAGCGGTAACGTAAACCGGCATAATATGCACTATTGGGCAACGGAAAATGCACGATGGCTGCGGCAAGTGGAACATCAGCAACCTTGGTGGCTTAATGTATGATGCGGCATTATGGGAGGAAGGATAATTGGCCCCCATTTTATAGATGACAATCTAAATGGTGCAATGTACGCTGATTTCCTACGCAATGTTCTACCGATGTTACTACAAGATGTTTCACTGCATGACGGAATGGCGATGTGCTTCCAACATGATGGATGTCCGGCATATAGCTCGCGTATGGTTGAAGCGGTAGTGAATAGGATATTTCATGAGAGGTGGATTGGTCGTCGAAGCACCATACCATGGCCCGCACGTTCACCGGATCTGACGTCCCCGGATTTCTTTCTGTGGGGAAAGTTGAAGGATATTTGCTATCGTGATGCACCGACAACGCCTGACAACAGGCGTCAGCGCATTGTCAATGCATGTGCGAACATTAGGGAAGGCGAACTACTCGCTGTTGAGAGGAATGTCGTTACACGTATTGCCAAATGCATTGATGTTGACGGACATCATTTTGAGCATTTATTTCATTAATGTGGTATTTACGGGTAATCACGCTGTAACAGCATGCATTCTCAGAAATGATAAGTTCACAAAGGTACATGCAACACATTGGAACAACCGAAATAAAATGTTCAAAGGTACCTACGTTCTGTATTTTAATTTATAAAGCCTACCTGTTACCAACTGTCCGTGTAAAGTTGTGAGCCATATGTTTGTGACTATTACAGCTCCATCTATCACAAAGCGAAAAAAGTGGTCCAACTAAAACATTCATATTTCTTTACGTATTACACGAGTATGTAATAAAAACCGGGGTTTCCTATTTTGAAAAACGCAGTTGATATACGTTTGACCTATGGCAGCGCCATCTAGCGGGCCAACCATAGCGCCATCTGGTTTCGCCCTTCAAGCTAGGCAAGTTTCGTCCTTTGTATTTTTTTCGTTTGATGCTTATTTCTTGAGATATTTGGCCCGGTCACGAATAATAAAGCACCCCGTATATATGGGGTTCACTGGCACGTGACGGAGGCACGAAGTTTGGGGATTGGCGGTAGCGTCGCGACAAGAGGTGGTCCCGAGGTCCGAGCGGCCGAAGCCACGAGCTGCGCAAGGAGGGCCTGCGCAGAGCGAGGATACTTCACCGGGGTCAGCGTCGACTACAAGCAGGAGGCCGACATCTCGTCAGTTGGTTGGCACGTTCTTGTCGTTCGTGGCCTGTCTGCCCCCTTCTACCTGGCTTTCATCGGCACCACACAGTACCCGCTGTGACGCACTGTGGATCCATGGATCTGCTTGCTGGTAAAGGGGAGTAACATACTGTAATCCTCGCGGTGATTTGTGTCATTGTCTACCTGCCATCATTATTTTCTGGTTTGTAAGCGACCCTCAGAGTTTTACTCTGTCGGCACTTTGGTCGTAGAAATAGGCCGTAATGTTATACTAAGACAAGACTAGTCTTCCAATCCGCCACAGCTCACGGACTGGTCATCGATACCGGTGTCGAAGGAGGCTGAGCAGCGTAGCTGTTGTTCCCCCGTTGGCCCCTCTGGTGGTAGAGTTGCCTCTCGTTGGAATTGTCATAATGTTACTTCCGCAGATTTTGGAAGTAGGCTAGTGCTGCGAGGTCCTCAGGGGCAGGCTGTCTTCTGCTGGAACCCCACTCCTCCTTCACCCATTTCTCTGCGACTAGGTAAACATGCTCCCAATCGCGGGGGGGGGGGGGTGAAGATGGTGTGGACGTTAATCAGTCGCAGCTCCTTCCGAGACACCACCTCGTGCAACAGGCCACGGGTGTGGTGGAGGTCGCACGAGTGGCGGGGAAGGGGAGCCTTAGGGGGATGTCCGGTGGCGTGAAGGGATAAGGGTGGTCCCAGTGTGGGTGCGAACCATCCCTTACGGACGCCGCAGTCTCCTTGAGGAAGGTCTGCACACTGCGCTCATCTGGGATCGGCAGTCACAGGGCAGCTCTTCCTCCTCCTACGCCTCTTCCTCATGTTGGGAGGAAGCAGACGGCGTGTCTTCCCCGGCTGTTCTATCTCCACAGTGGGAGGCAGAGCAGGCGCCTCGACGTCCATGTCCAGGTGCACCGCCTCTTCCATTCCTGCAGGTGGCGAGGCGATGGCCGTCCGAATGGCGGCGTCCACCTCGACCGGGAGTCTCACAGGGTAGGTGGGAGCGGGGACAGGCGCGTTCTTGAGAACCCGCAGCTGCTGGGACTGGCAGTGGACAGCTGCTAGTTCGTCCGTGAGAGCAGCCCTTTCGGCTTCAAAGGCGGCTCGGAAGCCGGGCATGGCGCCATCAGTGGCGGCTTCGTGGCAGCGCGACTCTCACCCCTCGCTAGAAGGGGAGGGGGAGGGGGGGGGGGCGTCTTCGCGCCAGACACAGCCGCAGGGCGTGTCGCGGCGGGCTGGCAGCGGAACTCTTTGAGGCAGCAGCAGCAGCAGCTACAAGAGTTCGCAGCGTGTGAGCCGCCGCAGTTGGCGCATCCACAAGCCACCCCTCGGTGCTTGGGGCAATTGCGACTGTCGTGCGCAGCCGCGCACTTCGAGCACGGGACGGCGTCCTTGCAAACACTCGCAATGCGCCCCGTTTGCTGGCACCTGTAGCACTGCACCTGTGTGCTTCGGCTGTCGTCTGCGGCCGCGCTCGCTCCCCGTCACGCCGATGAGTAGCTACAGTGCGGCTGCCAGCTAGCTTCCCTTGCGTCCAGCCGTATCTAGCGGCTAGTGGCGTAGGCGAGCCACGGTAACGAAGCGGGCCGCAGCGAGTCGAGCAGTGGAGTGCGTGTCCGCCGCGGCGCTCATATGCTCTTCGTGTGGAGGCCGCTCCTGTACTGGTGTCGTCCTAGTCAGCGTCCTTCTGGCTGACGTCATCTCAAAGACCTCTCTGCTCTTCCATTCTTGATCGTAGTGCCGGCCTTGTAGTTACGCCGGAACAACAAATTCCTAACTTCGCATGCTGGGCCTTGGTGTTCTGCCTTACCTGGAACCACGTGTGCTAGACAAATTCAGGCTACGGACCACGAGGTGTATACACGGTAGGAAACCGTGGAGATAAGGTCAGAGACGACCCAACAAACGCTCGGCACACGTCTTTACTGGTGACTGGCAAATGAGTACGGAGCTTCACCGTAATTATCAGTGGTTTGAGGGATTTTTTAAATTTTTCAAGTGAAGGAGAATGGTTTGCTACCCGATAGCCGGTTGTACTAACCACAGCTGGAAAGTAAGTTTCATACATCTCTTATAAATAATGAGATGAAACGAAAATGAATGAATACACTTTAATAATTCGGATTATAAAGCAGATTTTAAAAGTGAACATCTCAATTTCCTCCAAAACGCAAGATTGATGCTGTTCCAGCTCCATGTCTACCGTCCTCTGGGGCTGCTTTAGGGCGTAGTAATCGGCTTAATAATGAGAGAAATATTCAGGCACAAAAGCGAAGCTACCGCAAAGAAGTACAAGACAGTCCTATTTCACAGGTATGTTTGTCACCAACAAATGAAGAAATTACTACCAGAAAAAAGTTAACCGTGAAAATAAACACTCCTGTGAGAGCGACAGTGCGTGCTTACGCCAAAAACTGGAAAATATGGAAGCACGAAAAAAAGGTTTGATGCAAAAAATTCAGGTTTACAGCATCGTCTGTTTCGGTGCAGCGTTGGGTTGCTGAAACGAAAATATATTCAAAACGTGATTCAGGACTCCCTTTCTGAGTGTCAACAACAAGTGGTTATGAAAGGACGGTGTACTAACTGGTAATCTGAAGATTTGCAAATGCTGCGAATTTACGTGGTCTATCTTATAAACCGTTATGTTTCGTGAGCGCCATATTGAAAAATCCTTTTCCTAATGAAGTAGAGACCAATATAGGGTCTCACCAAGTTTTATTAATTTAAGCCTTAGTTTTAAAAACTCAATCAAAGTTTAAACAAAAATCGAAAGGGGCGTATAACTTAGCTTTAATCAAATGAAAGTAAAGATTGATGTTTTGAGCTGGTAGAGGAGATCATAAGACGGCCACACAACAATTCTCAAGTTATGGTGATGAGAAGTATGGTAGGAAAATGGATACAGCCCATTTATTACGAATCAGACGTAGCCGTTTCTAAGACCTTCTCGGCTGAAACGATTCAAGTAATAGAAAATGTTAAATTTAAAGCATTTATATGTCAATTGCGGACATCAAACAGAAAAAACTATAGGATATATAAGGGTTACATTTGATGGTCCAGGATTCGAATATTCCTCAAATCAAAACAGGAAAGTATGAATTTCTGTGATGTGCCTCACGCGATATAATTTTTATAGAATCATTTCCTTCACGGTGGTTATTGACTAAAATCTGGGGGTTTCCTTACAAAAGAACCACTCATCAAGTTAGCTTAACTTCAAAACACTGGCATAGATTTACAATATGCTCATATAGTAAACATGAAAAAAAAACTTAATGTAATAATACACTAAAACATGGAAGACCTAGATTAGATTCATACCTGCATATGAGTTAAGCATGCGTGCGTCGGCTTCCTATTAACTCCAGTGAAGTACGGTGTGGCAGGTGGGTTCACAGTGACGTCACAGCTCACTGGTCGCTTTCACATGTCCGTACCGTATACTCTAGTATGGGAGAGGGGGGGGGGGGGGCTTCAACGACGCCGTTCTCGTAATTCACATTTAGTGTTCACTGTAACAACCTTTAGCTTGTACATAAACGTCCACCACAGGCAGTGAAGAAGTGTCACTGAGTGTCATCGAATGATTAATTCTGAACTTGACACAATGTCTCACAGAAACTCAAAATTCCCCCCTGCGGGTCCGGGGGTAAGAATAGGCCCGCAGTATTCCTGCCTGTCGTAAGAGGCGACTAAAAGCAGTTTCCAACGTTTCGGCCTTAATGAGATGGTCCCCTAAGGGGTTTGACCACTACATTTCAAAATTTTCCGTTAGTGCGTACCATTTGGGGAAGGACGCCTTACGTGATGTATCTTAAATCCATCTTGCACTAAGATCTGGCACACCCGATATTGTCATCTAGTCGGACTTACATCGAGCTTCCAGCCACATCAGCTGCAGTGTGTTCCGGGTAGCATACATTCACTCCATTATGCACTTCCATCTTCGCCCTCATGATATACATGGATATTCGACATCCGACATCCAGCACGGTAGCCAGTCCGTTGTGGTGGGGTCGTCATGTACCCTACTGGTGCTGGCCCCCTGACTACACAAGGATCGCACTGTTGATACCTGAGCTGCTACCTCCCCACGTATGCCAAGCAGTAGATGCCTATCCCTCTGGGGCATCAGGACTCCCGGCAAAGGTCATCCTGCCAGGTGGGTTTACTGTGGCTGGGTGGCGCCTGTGGGGAGAGCCCCTGGTTGGAGTGGATGGCATCAGGGCGGATGACCCGCAATTAAGCGTGGTACATCATCTCTCGCTGGTGGGCCTCCACTAGCAGTCTCTAAGCGATCGAGGTCTAACCTCATTGGCAAGAAATATGATCCGAGATCTTTTCCCTCGCTGGCCACTCCATGGGAGGAACGTATGGCCAAAGACGGCAGTGCAGGTTATTCACCACGGTACCTCGTCTGTGCGCGAGTTGATAGTGAATAATTTATGTTGACAAAGCCTCAGTTTTTTGTGGAGTATTTAGAGGACAAGTTCAGGGAGGTGGAGGGCTTGTCCAAAATGCGCTCTGGGTCAATTCTAATCAAAACAGCATCCTCTGCCCAGTCACGGAGGCTGCTCGCATGTGACAAGTTAGGGGCTGTTTCAGTTACCATCATGCCCCATAAGAGTTTAAACATGGTCCAGGGTATTATATTCCACAGGGATTTTCTTCTGCAGTCAGCTGATGAACTATGCGCCAATCTAGAACAACGAGGTGTTCACTTCGTCCGGCGCGTCCATCGGGGTCTGAGGGATAATCAGGTAGCCACCGGTGCCTTCATCTTGGCCTGCGAGGGTGATGTCTTACCCGAAAAGGTCAAGGTGATGGTTTACCGCTGTGATTTGAAGCCATATATCCCTCTTCTGATGTGGTGTTTTAAATGCTGGAACTTTGGGCATATGTCATCTCGATGTACTTCCAGCATCACGTGTCGAGATTGTGGACGTCCTCCGCATCCCAATACTCCATGTGCCCGACCTCCTGTCTGTGTTAACTGCAGAGAACACCATTCGCCCTGCTCGCCGGACTGTAGGGTATTCCAGAAAGAATGGAAGATCATGGAATATAAGACCCTGGACCGCCTGACCTACACTGAGGCTAAGTGGAAATATGAGAGGCTACATCCTGTGCCAATGCCGTCAACCTAGGCCACTGCTGCAACAACAGTTCTCCCATCTCTTGTGTTGTCACATATGGTTTGCTCAATGATAAATCAGAATCCACCTGCCTCATTGATTCTGGGGGGCACTTCACTCCCAGTTGCTAGTGCTCCATCTACTTCAGGAGCAACATCAGTTCCCACTTCCCAGCCAGAGAATCGTAAGATTTCTTCGGCTCCTCTCGACAGGAAGAGGTCCCTTGGGGACCTCCCTTCGCAAGTTCAGACCAGTGGAAAAGCAGACACCCGCCAGTGGCTGAAGCAACCACAGGTCGCTGGTTGTAAGGCTTCATGGACCTCGTCTGTCCCTGAGACTGACACGGTGAAGCCCTCCCAGCCAGAACCACCGAAGGCACAGCATGAAAGGCTAAAAAAGAAAAGGGCTCCCAAGAATCCAGCCATATTGGTGGCACTCATCCCACTGCTTCCTTCAAGCTCAGCGTCTGAGATCGAGATTCTGGCGTCTGCTGACGACCTGGATCTCGCCGGACCCTCGGACGCAATGGATGTCACTCATGCGGGTACTTAATTGGTGGCAGCAAGTGACTCAGTAGCGTAATCTGCCTCCCCTGTCCCTTCATGCCTTTATCAGCCACGGACAATGTCATCCTCCAGTGGAACTGCAGCAGTTTCTTCCACCGTCTTGCTGAGCTCCGACAACTTCTCAGCTGTCACCCTTTCTTCTGCATTGCTCTTCAAGAAACTTGGTTTCCAGCTATGTGAATCCCCGCCCTCCATGGCTATCGGGGTTATTATAAGAACCAGGCAGCTTATGAAAGGGTATCTGGTGGCGTCTGCATCTACGTCCTTCAGTCTCTTCACAGCGAGTCTGTCTCTCTAAAACACCTTTAGAGGCTGTCATTGTTCGGATGTGGACGCCACAGTCTGTTACTGTCTGCAGTCTGTACCTTCCACCGGATGGTGATGTCCCGCAGCATGTCCTGGCTGCGCTGATAGCCCAACTGCCACCACCTTTCCTGTTACTGGGTGACTTCAACGCCCATAACCCTCTGTGGGGTGGATCAGTGGCAAGGGGCAGAGGCAGCACCGTTGAGCATGTATTGGCACAGCTCGACCTTTCCATTTCAAATGATGGTGCCTTCACACATTTCAGTGTGGCACATGGCACGTACTCAGCCATCGACCTTTCGAACTGCAGCCATAGCCTCTTACTGTCTGTCCAATAGAGTGTGCATGACGACCTGTGTGGTAGTGACAACTTTCCAATCTTTCTGTCACTGCCACAGCATCACTTTTCTGGGCGCCCTTGCAGATGGGCTATGAATAAGGCTGACGTTCTCCTCCATTGCTGCTATTGAGCCTCTTTCCAATGAAGCCATTGATGCGGTGGTTCACTCAGTCACCACCGGCATTGTTACTGCCGCAGAATCTGCCATTCCCTGTTCTTCTGGGTTCCCTCAGCAGACAACTGTGCCTTGGTGATCGCCTGCGATTAAAAATCGCAGGCGGGCGCTCCGGCGTCACAAGCGGCATCCCTCATTAGAAAAACTCATATCCTCCATGCGCGGGCCCGCCGCATCATTCGCCAATTCAAGCAGGAGTGCTGGGAACGGTATGTCTCCACCATTGGCCTCCATATCTCTCCATCGCAGGTTTGGGCCAAGATTAGGCGCCTCTATGGCTGTCGGACCCCTGTCAGCATCCCTGCGCTCTCCCTGAATGGAGCAGTTTGCATTGACTCTGACGTAATTGCAAAACGCTTGGCAGAGCATTTTCCTCTGAGTTCCGCTTCTGTGAATTACCCACTGGCCTTCGGCTCCATTAAGAAGTGGTTGGAACGTCGGAGCCTTTCATTTCACACACGCCTTTTGAATCCTACAATGTTCCATTCAGTGAGTGGGAATTCCAAAGTGCCCTAACCGCTTGCCCTGATACAGCTCCAGGGCCCGATCGCATCCACTGTCAGATGCTGAAACACCTCTCAGTGGACTGCCAGCGCCGCCTCCTCGACCTTTACAACCGTATCTGGGTCGAGGGTGAGTTTCCGTCGAATGGCGGGAAAGCATCATAATCCCCGTTATGAAACCTGCAAAAACCTACTGGAGGTAGACAGCTACCGCCTCATTAGCCTCACCAACGTTCTTTGCAAGTTGCTCGAATGCATGGTGAGCCAGCGGTTGAGATGGGTACTCGAGTCTCAGGGCCTTCTGGCTCCGGCTCGGGGAGGGTTGCGTAAGGGCCGCTCTGCAGCTAATAATCTGGTGAGCCTGGAGTCTACCATCCATACAGCCTTTGCCCGCCGTCAGCACCTCGTTGCTGTCTTTTTTGACATGTGGAAGGCATACGATACGACATGGCGACATCACATCCTCTCTACGCTTCACGGTTGGAGTCTTCGGGGTCCGCTGCCGATTTTAATACGAATTTTTTTGTTGCATCGTACCTTCCACGTGTAAGTAGCGACCTCCCATAGTTCCCCCCGAGTTCAGGAGAATGGGGTACCGCAGGGATCTGTCCTAAGTGTCTGTCTGTTTTTAATTGCAATAAACGGGCTCGCTGCTGCGTTGGGCAATTCTGTCTCAGCTTCCTTGTATGCTGACGACTTCTGCCCCTACTACAGCTCCATTGGCATTGCAGCTGCTGAACGTCAGCTTCAGGGCGTTATCCGCAAGGCGCAGTCTTGGGCTGTAGCGCATGGCTTCCAGTTTTTGGCCGCCAAGACCTGTGTTATGTATTTCTGCTGGCGACGCACTGTTCACCCTGAGCCTCAGCATAAATCTTGACGGCGAACCTCTTGCTGTGGTGGAGACACCGGTTTTTGGGTGTGGTTTTTGATGCCCAGTTGACTTGGCTCCCCGATATTTGGCAGCTTAAACAGATGTGTTGGCGGCATCTTAATGCTCTGCGATGCTTGAGCCACACAAGCTGGGGAGCTGACCAATCTACCGTCTTACAGCTCTACCAGACGTTAATTCAGTCCCGTCTGGATTTTGGGAGCCTGGCTTATTGTTCAGCATCCCCTTCTGCATTGCGGGTGCTGGACCCCATCCTTCACAGCGGGATCCGACTTGCCACCTCAGATTTCTGGACCAACTCTGTGAACAGTATACTTGTGGAGGCAGGTGACCTTCCACTGCAGTTACGGCGCCAATGTTTTCTGGCCACTTATGCTACACACGTTTGTAGCTTGCCCGGACATCCTAATTATCGTCTGCTGTTCCCTCAGTCGGTAGTCCATCTCCCAGAACGTCAGCCCAGTCAGGTTGTATGATTGCGGTCCAAGTCAGAGAGCTTCTCTCTGGGCTTGGGGTTTTCCCTCTTCCACCTTCTTTCCGGGACCCTCTGCGTACACCCCCGTCGTGTGTGCCCCGCCCATGCCTTCGACTCGAATTGGCACGGGGCCTGAAGGACTCTGTCCTTCTTGAGGCCTTCTGCCGCCGCTTTCTCTCCATCCTTGTCACGTATCAGGGCTCTGACGTTGTTTACACTGACGATTCGATGGTTGCTGGTCGTGTCGGTTATGCTCTCACTCTAGGGGACCATTATGAACAACGCTCCTTGCCAGCTGGCTGCAGCGTTTTCACTGCTATGCTGGTCGCCATCTTTCGTACCCTAGAGTCTATCCGCTCCTAGTCAGGTGGGTCCTTTGTTATCTGTAGCGACTCCCTGAGCGGTTTACGAGCTATCGACCAGTGTTTCCCTCGCTCTCGACTTGTGATGGCTGTCCAAGAGACCCTCCATACCCTTGCCCGTTGCGGCCGCTCTGTGGTGTTTGTGTGGACCCCTGGTCACGTCGGCGTCCTAGGCAATGAACGTGTTGACCGCCTGGCCAAACAGGCCACCAGTAAACCAACTCTGGACATTGCCCTCCCAGAGACTGATTTGCGAGCAGTCTTACGCCGCAAAGTTTTCGCGCTTTGGGACGCAGGATAGCGCGATCTGGCCACACCCAATAAACTCCATGCTATCAAGGAGACGACGACTGTGTGGTGGTTATCCATGGGAGCCACTCGCAGGGACTCAGTTGTCCTTTGTCGGCTTCGCATTGGCCGTACGCAGCTGACGCACAGATATATACTGCATTGTGAGGACCCGCCTCTATGTCGCCGCGGGGCGGCTTTGGCGGTGGTCCACATTTTGTTGGCCTGTCCCCTTCTGGCTGTGCTCAGGCAGACATTTGCGCTACCTCATACGTTCCCTGCCCTTTTAACAGATGACACTGCCATGGCAGGCTTAGTTTTGCATTTTATTTGGGCAGGGGGCCTTTATCACTTAATCTAAGTGTTTGTCTTTTTTTGTGTTGGATCTGGCCTTTGGCCTACGATTTTAGACTGAGTTTTTAGTGTGTTTCTCGGTGTTTGGGTTTTCCTTTTTTGTCTCTATGGTCGGCCAACCACTGTCACACTCTGTGTGATTTTAATTCCTTTTGTCTGGTCTCTGTCTAAGTCTTTCTTGTCATGTGTCATCTGTTGTCTTTTCCTTTGTTAGTTTTTATTCTGTGTGGCTCATTGAAGTTTTGGAAAAAGGGACCGATGACCGTCGCAGTCTGGTCCCTTCAATCCCACAACCAACCAATCAAACTCAGAATTTAAGATGCAACGGCGATTGTGTGTGCATTCACAGTGTTGCCGTTCGCCGCCGAAACAGTGGTTTAGTTTTGTGAGCGTCGTCGATGCGTGTGCAATGAGTACACCACCACCTCCTGGAGAATGTTCTGGAGACAGGAGAGACCTCAGTGTTTGCACTTTGCACACCTCCACACATCAGCACACTTAATCGTCTCCTACGTATTTGAGTAGTAGCTACGTGTCAGTCCATTTAGCATTTCATTCTGACCCTAAGTCATATTCCGTTGTTCTCACTGAGACAGAGTTTCAATGTCCCCCGGATTGTAAATAACTTTCTTGCAACACAGAAGTGGAATGACACATTTAGTGTTTACAAAATTGTGTTTGCACCTACAGCTGTTTGAGCCATGCGTGGCTCGTGTTCGTGCCATATCTCATTTGACATCCTGTTTGTCGTGTGTTCGGAGTTAATTCGAATCCGCCAGTGAGTTGGGAGGTGCTAGCAGTTGGTTTGGACCTGGCAGTGTTTGAGTTGGCACGCGGCACAAGTTGAGTCGGGGCGCGGCAGCAGTGAGGTCCGGAACGCCGTGACTCGCCCGACGGTTGCCGACACACGTGACTGGAGTGGCGACGACTTTGGTTGGTCGTCGGTCGGTCGTCTTGCCGGACGACGTGTATTTGGCCACCAATCGCTTATGGATTGGCTGTGTGTGCCGACTCGTGATTCGTCCCTGTGACTGTACAGTGACTGCCGTTAGCATTGTCTGGTTCTTCGTGAAACTGTGTGTAGTTTGTGTGATGTTGACTGACAAGTTACACTCCTGGAAATGGAAAAAAGAACACATTGACACCGGTGTGTCAGACCCACCATACTTGCTCTGGACACTGCGAGAGGGCTGTACAAGCAATGATCACACGCACGGCACAGCGGACACACCAGGAACCGCGGTGTTGGCCGTCGAATGGCGCTAGCTGCGCAGCATTTGTGCACCGCCGCCGTCAGTGTCAGCCAGTTTGCCGTGGCATACGGAGCTCCATCGCAGTCTTTAACACTGGTAGCATGCCGCGACAGCGTGGACGTGAACCGTATGTGCAGTTGACGGACTTTGAGCGAGGGCGTATAGTGGGCATGCGGGAGGCCGGGTGGACGTACCGCCGAATTGCTCAACACGTGGGGCGTGAGGTCTCCACAGTACATCGATGTTGTCGCCAGTGGTCGGCGGAAGGTGCACGTGCCCGTCGACCTGGGACCGGACCGCAGCGACGCACGGATGCACGCCAAGACCGTAGGATCCTACGCAGTGCCGTAGGGGACCGCATCGCCACTTCCCAGCAAATTAGGCACACTGTTGCTCCTGGGGTATTGGCGAGGACCATTCGCAACCGTCTCCATGAAGCTGGGCTACGGTCCCGCACACCGTTAGGCTGTCTTCCGCTCACGCCCCAACATCGTGCAGCCCGCCTCCAGTGGTGTCGCGACAGGCGTGAATGGAGGGACGAATGGAGACGTGTCGTCTTCAGCGATGAGGGTCGCTTCTGCCTTGGTGCCAATGATGGTCGTATGCGTGTTTGGCGCCGTGCAGGTGAGCGCCACAATCAGGACTGCATACGACCGAGGCACACAGGGCCAACACCCGGCATCATGGTGTGGGGAGCGATCTCCTACACTGGCCGTACACCACTGGTGATCGTCGAGGGGACACTGAATAGTGTACGGTACATCCAAACCGTCATCGAACCCATCGTTCTACCATTCCTAGACCGGCAAGGGAACTTGCTGTTCCAACAGGACAATGCACGTCCGCATGTATCCCGTGCCACCCAACGTGCTCTAGAAGGTGTACGTCAACTACCCTGGCCAGCAAGATCTCCGGATCTGTCCCCTATTGAGCATGTTTGGGACTGGATGAGGCGTCGTCTCACGCGGTCGGCGCGTCCAGCACGAACGCTGGTCCAACTGAGGCGCCAGGTGGAAATGGCATGGCAAGCCGTTCCACAGGACTACATCCAGCATCTCTACGATCGACTCCATGGGAGAATAGCAGCCTGCATTGCTGCGAAAGGTGGATATACACTGTACTAGTGCCGACATTGTGCATGCTCTGTTGCCTGTGTCTATGTGCCTGTGGTTCTGTCAGTGTGATCATGTGATGTATCTGACCCCAGGAATGTGTCAATAAAGTTTCCCCTTCCTGGGACAATGAATTCACGGTGTTCTTATTTCAATTTCCAGGAGTGTATTTTAAATGTTGTCGGCGTAGTGGCTCTGAGGAGTCTGTCAGTTGGCGTGGAGGAGTGAGGAATTCACGGCGGGTCGTAGTTTGGCCGGGGCGCGCTGGCGGTCTCTATGCGGTGTCGGAGTGTGTGTCGCTGTTCGCATTGCTTCGAGGTCAATGGCTCACCGACACTGGACACGAAAGTTGATTTTTTTATTTAATCTACCAGCAAGTCAAGGCTGTTCACATTGTGTCGCTTGGAGTTCGTTGCCGGCTGTTGGGATATTCCCGTGCAACAACGTGATTTTCAGGTTACAAAAGTTCTAGCGACCCTCCGGTGGAGTTTCACTGTATTTGTTTATTTGAATTGAAGTGCACCAGCGAAATCTTCTGCCTTGTGGCCCTTAACGTTCCGATTACCTGCTCTGGGTGTTAACGTAAATTTCAGGCAGTGTAGTTTGCTCATCGTGTTGTTGCTGTCCAGCACGGTGTGTAGTTTGACAGCTCTGTGTATGATTGGTTGTGGGCGGCAATATCTTCTACGTTGATCCGTTGAACTCCCTGTTATGCCCTGGTTGGGTGAAGTGGAAGTTATCTTGTAGGTGGGTCTGCTGACTGTCGGTCGGTTGGGTTGTCGTCGGATCGTGAATGGTTGGCCCGACTGTCTGTCTCACCTAAGCGAGCGTTAGTGTTCGAATTACAGGCCAACCCTCGAACATCTGGGCGCCCTTGTGTGTACTGCCCCTTTTTTTAATGTGCTCTTGTAGTTGTATCGCTTCTAGCTGGTTTTGTGTTTTAAATTAGAGTTGTTTTACCCCTAAGGCCTTCAGCGTAGTTTAAAGTACTGTTTCACGTAAGCCTTTTGGCATTTAATATACAGTGAACAGCCGATTTGAGTTTAACTTGTTTACTTCAGCGTAACTACTGTTTTAAGGTAAGGCTTGCCTTTTAAATTTCTGTTTATGCTTACGTTTTACTAAGAAAAAAATCATGAGAACATACATCTTTCGTAATAAGTAGTTCAAGAAACAATTTTGTTTTTGCTTCAGCACAATTAATTACGAAACGTGAATATCTTGTCATTTACATTTTTACAGTGAGTAGGCAGGCACGATGTACAGTCACGTTATTTTATTACGTTCCAACCTCTACTCGGTTTACATATGTCACGTGTGTGCTGTATGGCACTTACTGCGACCGTATCTCACGCCTTTCGGCTCCGGCAGGCTGCAGGTTTGGTTTGAAAGAGCCTCTCGTTCGATCTGCTGCGTGCCGGGTAAGCAGGCAGCGCCCCCTCGTGCTGGGCAGGGGGCGTGTGGAGGGGGCTCCGGTGGCGGCACGGGGGTGGGAGGTGGTTCACGAGGGCGCCCACCTCGAGCTCATCGTGCTGGCGTCTCTGTTCACTGAAGGGAGTTCTTTGACGGTGGGACTGAGTGGCGCTGGACTTGTGTTCAAATGTTTGTGCGGTTTTTAAGTGCTGCAAGGAGCTCGAGCGCAGTTATTGTGTTCGTTAGCTTTGTTGCAGTCCGCAGTTTAAATTTACGAGTGGTTTCAAGGGCTGCACAGATTAGCCAGCCAGCTCATGGTGTGATGTAGCCCAAGACTGTATTTCAAAACTTTTCTTCCTGTGATGTCAGTCCTAGAATTATTTGCCGCCGATGAAGTTAGAAATACGCCACTGCTTAACTTCTGATTAATAATCAGCATTGGCGGCCAAATACTTCAGGCATAAGAAGTCACCCTCATTCTGTCAACGGCCTTGTCGAAGAGGGCGGAGGAGCGGACAGAGATTCAGCGCATTTTCTTGCAGCCGGCCGGTGTGGCCGAGCGGTTCTAGGCGCTTCAGTCTGGAACCGCGCGACCGCTACGGTCGCAGGTTCGAATCCTGCCTCGGGCATGGATGTGTGTGAAGTCCTTAGGTTAGTTAGGTTTAAGTAGTTGTAAGTTCTAGGGGACTGATGACCTCAGATGTTAAGTCCCATAGTGCTCAGAGACATTTTTGTTGTGTCTAGACAAGACAGCCTAGACACAATGTGAGGAAGCCGAAAGGCACGCGCTAAGCTAAAGCAGGATGGCGTGAGGTCTGCAACAGGATACGTAATGAATGCTATAAAGAAAAGTACGTAGCTTCTGGAATACTTAACATTAATCCATCCTTTTGGTACATCTGGAGATTGTGGCGATACAAGTGAGACACTTTAGATACATGCAATGTTACTAATGGCGCCTTGCTAGGTCGTAGCCATTGACTTAGCTGAAGGCTATTCTAACTATCTGCTCTGCCAATGAGCGAGGCTTCGTCAGTGTGCTTCGCTAGCTACGTCGTCCGTACAACTGGGGCGAGTGCTAGTCAGTCTCTCGAGACCTGCCTTGTGGTGGCGCTCGGTCTGCAATCCCTGACAGTGGCGATACGTGGGTCCGACATGTACTAAATGGACCGTGGCCGATTTAAAGCTACCACCTAGGAAGTGTGGTATCTGGCGGTGACACCACATTCCTCCCCCGCAAATCGGCGAGCGGTCGTGTTATAAGGCTTCCGCCCGCCGTGGGGAGGACCCCATGTTGACGTATGCAATGAGGTGGGGAGCCTAACAACAGGCGAGGCTGTGCCACCCGCACCCGGCCATTCAGTCCGAGGGGATCTAGGAAACTGGAAGCGATCGGCGGCGCGTGACCGAGGGAGGCGCTTGGCGGCTGCAGCGAAGCGTCCACTATGGGCGGCGCCGGCTGGAGGAAAGGCGGCGGCGGCGGAGGCGGCGGCGGCGCGTCGCCATGGGGCAAAATGGAAGGCATCGTCGGTAACACCTGGGGATGAGGCGAGCCAGTAGATGGGTACCCAGGGCGCTGACCGGACGGCACCGTCGCTGAAAGCAGACGGGGAGCGGCAGAACCCAGACGACGACAGAGGCGCAGCTGATTGAGATGCCGACGCACCTCACCAGAGGCCCCCAAAACCAAATACATCGCGCGGCCGAGGCAGCGAAGAATGCGCCCTGCGAGCCAACGCCGTGAACCGCGATAGTTGCGATAGAATACAACGTCGCCTGGAGCAAAAGCAGGAGTCTGCCGCTGCACAGGAACCTGATGCGGCGGATGCAGCAAAGACATCAAGGTTCGATGAGGACGACCGTGGAGCAACTCAGCCGGCGAGCGACCATCTCGGGGCTGAGAGCTATACGAAGACAAAAAGAGCAACAACGTGTCCTCCCGAGAATGCGACTCTTTCAACTTCAACATCTGTGACTTGAAAGTCCGGACCAATCGTTCAGTGGCACCGTTTGACTGAGGCGAAAACGGCGCGGATGTCAGATGTTGAATACCATTGGCCTTGCAGAATGACTGAAATTCTGCGGACATGAATTGTGGGCCATTGTCGGAAACAATAGCCTGCAGAAGACCTTCAATGCAAAAGATAGCAGACAACGCTTGGATGGTGGCAGAGGACGTTGTGGAAGACATCCGGACAACAAAAGGAAAATTACTGAAGGCATCTACGAGAACCAACCATCGAGCATTCCAGAATGGACCAGCAAAATCGATGTGCAAGCGTTGCCAAGGGGAAGTGGCTTTTGGCCATGCAAAGACTTTCCGCGGCGGTGCGGATTGTTGTTCGGCACACGCCATGCAAGAAGAACACATATTCGTAGTCGCAGCATCGATTCCGAACCAAGTACAGTGCTGACGAGCAAGTTGTTTCGTTCGCACTATACCCCAATGTCCTTGGTGAAGAAGCTGTAAAACAGAGGACTGTAACGAACGTGGGACCACGACTCTGGACTGATCATTATCAGAACGCAAAAACAAAACACCACGTCGAACAAAAAGTCTCTCCTTGTGAGCAAAAAATCTGCGAACCAACGGATCCTCGATCCATGACTTTGACAACGGCCATTGCGTAGCAACAAAACGCAAATCGGTAGCAAGGACCGGGTCAGCAGCTGTGGCTGTAGCTACACGACGAAAATCAAACGGAAACGATTCGACCACTTCATCGGTTTCCGAATCAATGAACATGCAAGCAAGTTCGGAAGAATCGAATGCTCTATCCTCAGCAACAGGCAAACGGGACAACGCATCGGAGTTTCCGTGCTTAGCAGTGGACCGATACAAGATATCGTAGCGGTACTGCGAGAGGAAAATAGACCAGCGGATGAATTTCTGCGCTGTACGTGGAGGTACAGGATTGTTCGGATGAAAAAGCGACGTCAAAGGTTTGTGGTCTGTGATGATGGTAAAGTGACGACCATACAAGAAATCATGGAACTTAGTAACACCAAACGCGAGAGCCAAAGCTTCTTTCTCTATCTGTGAATAATTTCTTTGCGCAGACGAGAGCAATTTGGACGCAAAGGCAATAGGGCGATCATGCGATCCATCTCTGTGCGCAAGCACAGCACCGATCCCGAAATCCGATGCATCTACCATCAACAAAAGGGGTTTCTGGGGATCGAATGGCGTAAGGCAAGTATTTGAAAGCAACGCCGATTTCAACTGGCGAAAAGCGCGTTCGCATTCCGTCGTCCAGACGAACGGAACACCTGTACGGCGTAAGCGATGAAGCGGAGCTGAAATGGAAGAGGCATTGCGCACATTCACTCACACCTTGAGACTCTAAATTGCGTAATGTTCTTGCGACCTCATCACGTAATGCGTGAGGAACATTGCGCGCTCTGAAAAAGTTCGTTTGCGCGTTGACTTGCAGCTCCAAATGTGCTTCATAGTTCTGAGCGCAACCTAAGCCCCATGCAAAAATGTCTGCAAATTCTTCACACAGACGAGAAACACTGTCTGAAGGCACAGTCTGATTCACTGATAGGACCTGATTCACTATAGACACGTTAAACAACTGAAATAAATCTAAACCAAACAAGTTCACTGCAGTAGAAGAACGAAGAACGTAAAATGACACAAGTTGTGTTTGTCCCTTATATGTTGCAAGAAGAGTGCACTGTCCTAACACAGTGATATTCTGACCTGAATAACTATTTAACTGAACATTTGCGGCACGCAACGGAGGTTTGCCCAGTTGTTTGTACGTGTCGTGACTGATCAAAGAAACTGCAGCTCCGGTATCGAGCTGGAATGGTATGACCTTGCCATTAAAGTCCAAATCTACAAAATGTTGATTGTCCTGCTGACGACAAGAGCGACTGTCTCGTGCAGTTTGAACTGATACAGGTACAGCATCACTTGCTAATTCACGTGATTTCCGGCGACGTCGACGCACACTTTGTGTGGGACAAACACAGTCACTGTTAGAGACAGTGGCACTGGACGAAGTGGAATTAACTACATGAATGTCCATGGGCGAAGGTTCACGAGCCTGAGTATTCTTGGTTCGATTCCGGCGCGAAGCAAAGGGCCTGGAATGATTGTGATTGTCTGATCTGAGCTTTTTCTGGCAAACACTTTGAACATGTCCTTTCTTATTACAGAAAAAGCAAATAGCTTGGCGTGATGGGCAATTTTCATGCGAATGTCTAGTAGCACACCGCAGGCATGATTTCACTGCATTTGTATGCTGGCGCGGCACACCTGGTTTAGAGCGTGGCGGCAGCTGCGTGGACGTGCGCGAGGGCAGTTTACCGGGCCATGCAGCGCGCCCGGCGGGCCGGTTAATGTTACACACGGCTGGCGAAGTTGCAAATGATTCCTGTGCAAGGTCAAGTGTGTCTTGTCTATCTAATATGTCTATCACTTGTTGAAGGGAGGGATTGACGAGTTTCAAAATCTGTTCCCGTATGCGAACATCAGAAACTTTCTGTGCTATTGCATCACGTACCATAGTATCTGTATAAGGGAGTCCACATTCACACTCAAAAGCACAAACCCTTGTAAGGTCTTGCAATGTTGCAACCCACTCCCTATTAGTCTGACCGGCCGTACGTTTCGTACGAAAGAAAGTATACCTTTTTGCAACTACATTAACTGTTTCCTTGAAATAGGCATCTAAAGCAGACAAAATTTCTTCGTAGGACAGAATTGCTACGTCGCGTCGGGGAAATAATTTCACTATCACACGGTACGTTTGCACCCCTACACACGACAATAAATGAGGCTGCTGCTCGTTACCTTGAATTCTGTAGGCGACGAGATGAAATCCAAACTGGCGTGACCACTCCGTCCATGTTTCCTTAGCTGGTTCATAGGGACGAAATGGGGGTGCAACTGCATGTTGTGGCTGTGGTAGCGATGAAGCGGCGGCGGCCGCATCGTTTTGCAGTGCACGTTGACCCTGGACGAGCTGTCCAAGGGCATCCAATAACGCCTACGTCTGCTGATTCTGCAAGCGATAAAATTCGGACAGCACATCTGGCGAAGCCATGACACAATTAAATTAGAGCAATACGAACGTGAAATCCTCTTTTAAGCCTCGTCGCCAAAAAATGTTGTGTCTAGATAAGACAGCCTAGACACAATGTGAGGAAGCCGAAAGGCACGCGCTAAGTTAAAGCAGGATGGCGTGAGGTCTGAAACAGGATACGTAATGAATGCTAGAAAGAAAAGTACATAGCTTCTGGAATACTTAACTTTAAGCCATCCTTTTGGTACATCTGGAGATTGTGGCGATATAAGTGAGACTCTTTAGATACATGCAATGTTATTAATGGCGCCTTTCTAGGTCGTAGCCATTGACTTAGCTGAAGGCTATTCTAACTATCTGCTCTGCAAATGAGCGAGGCTTCGTCAGTGTGCATCGCTAGCTACGTCGTTCGGACAACTGGGGCGAGTGCTAGTCAGTCTCTCGAGACCTGCCTTGTGGTGGCGCTCGGTCTGCGATCCCTGACAGTGGCGACACGCAGGTCCGACATGTACTAATGGACCGCGGCCTATTTAAAGCTACCACCTAGCAAGTGTGGTGTCTGGCGGTGACACCACAATTTTCTTGCCCTGGGGTGGAAAACTACCCCTGAAGCAATAACCAACGGCATTTGGATGCAGAAGGCAATGGAAACCGCTGCAGTAATGACACGTAACTTGTATGCACAGGACATGTGGCCTGAAACTGAAAGTGTCATCATGATCTCTCCATTGGCAAAGGATTCTGGAATAATCCTCCATTCGGATCTCCGGGAGGGGACTGCCAAGTGGTATGTGAGCAGGAGAAAAAATTCAATAACCAACAAAAGGACAACGTTCTACGATTCGGGGCGTGGAATATCAGAAGCTTGAACATTGTAGGGAAGCTAGAAAATCGGAAAATGGAAATGCAAAGGCTCAACCTAGATATGATAGGGGCCAGCCAAGTGAAATGGAAACAAAGATTTCTGGTCAGATGAGTGTAGGGTAGCATCAAAAGCCGCAGGAAATAGTATAACAGGAGTGGGGTTTGTTACGAATAGGAACGTAGGCCAGAGAGTGAGTTATTGTGAACAGATCAGTGATAGGGTTGTTCTTATCAGAATCGACAGTAAACCAACACTGACAACGATGGTTCAGGTACACATGCAGATGTCGCAAGCTGAAGATGAAGAGATAGATAAAGAATACGAGGAGACTAAAAGGGTAATACAGTACGTAAACAGAGATGAAAATCTAATAGTCATGGGGACTAGAATCGAGATGTAGGGGAAGGAGCAGAAGAAACAGCTATGGCAGAACAGGGGTTTGGGACAAGGAATCAGGGAGGAGTGAGACTAATTGAGTTCTGTTATAAATTTCAGCTAGTAATAACGAATACTCTGTTGAAGAATCACAAGAGGACGAAGTATAATTGGAAAAGGCCGCGTGATATTGGAAGTTTTCAGTTAGATTACATCATAGTCAGACAGAGATTGGAAGACCAGATAATGGATTGTAAGGCAGGAGCAGATATAAACTCAGATCACAGAGTAGCAGTGATGAAGAGCAGGTTGAAATTTAAGAGATTAGTCAGTACCCATACGCAAACAAGTGGGATACGGAGGTCCTAAGGAATAAAGAGATACGTTTGAAGTTCTCTAAGGCTATACATACAGCAATAAGGAATAGCTTAGTAGGCAGTACCGTTGAAGAGGTATGGATGTCTTTACAAACGACAATCACAGAAATTGGAAAGAAAAACATAGATACAAAGAAGGTAACTCCGAAGAAACGATGGGTAAGAGAAGAAATAACTCAGCTGATCGATGAAACGAGGGAGTACAAACATGTTCAGAGAAATTCGGGAATAGGGAAGTGAAAGTCGATGAGGAATGAAATAAATAGCAAGTGCAGGGAAGCTAAGACGAAATGACTGCATAATAAATGTGTAAAAATCTAAAAAAGAAACGACAGTCGGAAGAACTGACTCAGTATACAGGAAAGTCAAAACAACCTTCGGTGACATTAAAAGCAAGGGTGGTAACATTAAGACTGTAACGGGAATCCCACTGTTCAATGCAGAGGAGACAGTAGATAGGTGGAAAGAGTAAACTGGAGGCCTCTATGAGAGGAAAAATTTGTCTGATGTGATAGAGGAAGGAACAGGAGTCGATTTAGGAGGGATAGGGAATCCAGTATTAGAATCAGAATTTAAGAGAGTTTTGGAGGACTTAAGATAAAATAAGTCAGAAGGGATAGATAACATTCAATCAGAATGTCTAAAATCGTTGGGGGGAGTAACAAGAAAACGACTAGTCACGTTGGTGTGTAGAATGTATGAGACTGGCGACGTATCATCTGACTTCCGCAGAAATATCATCCACACAGTTCTCAAGTCTGCAAGAGCTGACAAGTGCGACAATTATTGCGCAGTCAGCTTATCGGCACATGAATCCAAGTTGCAGACAAGAATAATATGCAGAAGAATGGAAAAGAAAACCGAAGATGAGTTGGATGACGACCAGTTTGGCACCTGAGAGGCAATTCTGACGGTGTTCATAATGGAAGCAAGAGTAAAGAAAGATCAATATACGTTCATAGCATTTGTCGACCTGGAAAAAGCGTTCGACAATGTAAAATGGTGTAAGATGTTCGAAATTCTGAGAAAAGTAGGTGCAAACTATAGGGGGAGACAGCTAATATACAATATTGACAAAAGCCAAGAGAGAACAAAAAGAGTGAACGACCAAGAATGACGTGCTCTGATTAAAAAGGGTGTAAGGCGGGGATGTAATCTTCCCTACTGTTCAATCTATATGTCGAAGAAGCAATGATGGAAATAAAGGAAGGTTCAAGACTGGGATTAAAACCCAAGGTTAAAGGACATCAATGATACGATTCGCTGACACATTCCTATCCTGAGAGAAAGTGAAGAATTCCATGATGCCCTGAATGGAATGAACAGTCTAATGAATAGAGGATATGGACTGAGAGTAAATCGAAGAAAAACGAAAGTAATGAGAAGTAGCGGAAATAAGAAGAGCGATAAACTGAACATTAGGATTTAAGGTCACGAAGTAGTTGTAGTTAAGGAATTCTGCTACCTAGGCCGCAAAATAACCAATGAGGGACGGAACAAGGAGGACATCAAAAGGAGACTAACACCGCCAACAAACGTATTCCTGGGCAAGAGAAGTATCAAAAATAGGCCTCAATTTGAGCCAGAAATTTTCAGAATGTACGTTCGGAGCACAGCACAGTACGGTAGTGAAACATGGCCTGTGGGAAAACGGGAACAGAAGAAAATGGAATCATTTGAGATGTGGTATTACAGACTAACGTTGAAAGTTAGGTGGGCTGATACGGTAAGAATTGAGGATATTCTATGCAGAATCGGAGAGGAAAGGAATATGTGGAAAACACTGACAGAAAGGGACAGGTTGACAGGACATCTGTTAAGACATCAGGGAATAACTTCCACAGTATTAGAGGGCGCTGTAGACGGCAAAAACTGAAGAGGGAGACAGAGATTGGAATACATCAAACAAATGATTCAGAACGTTGGTTGTAAGCGCTACTCTGAGATGAAGAGGTTGGCACAGGAGAGGAATTCGTGGCGGGCCGCATCAACTAGTCAGAAGACTGATGACTCAAAAAAGAGGAAGAGTTATCGTAACCTTGGAAGCATGACTTGTGAAACTTCCAGCCGGTAACACGCTGCAGTCAGAACCCGTGTCGACCAAAAACATTGTTCCAGACGTGTTGTCCGTCATAAATAACCGGCGAGGCAGCTTCTCGTTTGTGCACGCTAGGCCTAACCTTTTTGTCAGTTGCATCCTATCCACCAGCTGCAGCTCCTCAAAACTACAGTTTTCGAGCCCCTCTCCCCATAAATGTTGTGCACGTTTTTCTTGTAGGTCTCTGCGTTGAATAGTAGTCAACGCGTTCTGCCGGCTTAAGAACAGTGCCATGCGGCCCGTTACACATGAGAGGTAAGTGACCTGTTGATTGACGCTCATCGTCTTGCACACGCGGTGTATTTTTTATAACCTTTCTTATGTCTTGATCACACTTTTATTTTTCAACAACATTACGCATTTTGACTTTACGTCATTGCCAAGGCAGTGCTATTTCAGTCATATAAAATTGTTCATGTTGACGTGATGTAATGTATCTAATGAACAATTTTATATGGCTGAAATAACACGGTCTTTGGAAATTACGTAAAGCCAAAATGCGTAATGTTGTTGAAAAATAGAAGTTTGGTCAAGACATAAGAAAAGTTAGCAAAAGTGCACCCAAAAGGCCTCCTCGTCTCGCAACATTTTCATGCGAATTGCAACACCCGGTGTATCCTACATTGTCTACGTAAGCTGAAATGATCTAAACTGAGCTGGGGAGGTGGACTGTTCTGTTGCTACAATCACTAAAATTGTCAGTACACATTAGCCGAAGTTATTGCCTTAAAAAGAAATCTATAAAGCAAATCGAGTCTTGTAACCCTGGAAGAGAAAAGGAAGTAGTATTGAATGTTATTTGCTCTGACTCGTTCGTTCGTTCATGGGCATTAAATTGTCTGCCTGGTTGTCACTCAAAATTGAATGTACTATCCCCTGTTATAAAAGGTTCAACTGAAATTACTATCCCTAACAGCATCTCAGTTCACATGTTGACGTAAAGACAAAACTAGATGGCTTTCAATGTGCAGGAAATTAAATCAAAAGTTTTACTCAAAAACTCACAGAAAACCAAAAAGTTTACTTGCTTTACGAAAGTCTTAAAAGACACTGCTTTTACAATTATGCAAATTGAAATGAACTAAGATGTAATGACCTAAACTGAGGTGGGGAGGTGGACTGTTCTGTTGCAAGAGTCGCTAAAATTATCAGTATAGAGCATCAAAAGTTATTACCTTAAAAACATATCCGTAATGCAAAATCCATTCCCTCTGTTCCATAAATGCAGCATCCTTATGTCCTTCAATCAGATTAATAATCCTTAACAACTTTCTTCAGCAAAATCCTCCTCCAATATGCACTACGCCATAAGTTCTGCCAGCTTACTCCACGTCTAACACTCAACTACTCTCCGCTCTACAACTGAGCTATAGGTACGCAAGTTCAGAGGTACTACTGTCACTGCACTAAGTCGACTATTCCACAGATGTCACACGCGACTGCTTTGCTCTCGTAACATGAAATTTCCACTGATTCTGAAACTATCCGCAAATAAATGTTTAGTCCACCTGTCTGTCAGTAGGGTAATAATTTTGTTCGACGACAAGCTACGCCTTTCCGGTGTCGTCGAACTAGTTCGGGAAGCTGCACGGACTGATGCAATGGCGTGGATTTCTGCCGAAATACCGCTGGAGACAACACCACGAAGTCTGAGCTCATAGTTTTTGTTTATCTGTGTTTACTTTTGTTTCCGGAGTCACTATTCGTCGTGTTTCAGAGCCGCCACAGTGACTCGTAACTCCCTCACACATTCCGACAGTTGTTCTACTTTGTTTATGGACGTGGCTGGCACTATACCAGAGTCGGGGCGGCCGTGACCGCGTTTGCTGGTAATGCTCGGTTCGCGGCATCCAACCGTGCCGGTCTGTTCGACAATGTTACATCGTTTAGAGTCTGAACATTTAGCCATCGTCTCGGGTTTGTCGGCCAAGACTGCCAAGGGTAGTTAGGTGTTTGCTGCTAAGACAGTGGTGATTGTTGGCGGTAGCTGCCCAAGCCATAAGAACCGAGCCGAGGTTTCGGGCGACAAATCATTGCCGGCTAGCGTTTTTTGTTGCGCCAACATTTGCCTCTCCGACGTGTCACCTGTTGTCGTCTCCTGTACAGTTAACCCAGTCTGCTCTCCAAGTTTAAGGAATATTCTTTCATTGAACCCGCTTTTACAATCTCATAACTCTCTCAACTTAAAAAAATCCTCTGATTGCTTAATTTATCTTCATCCAAATGTGCCACCACACAATGATACCCGCCAAATAAAGCCAGGACGCCATGTTATAAAAATATGCTCTCTACCTGTCTGAACCATAGGTGCGATCGCTTCGTCCTACCCTGAACTGTAGACACTGATGGTCCGTTTGAGGAGCTTGCCTCTGCTGTGGTGCATTTTGAGGTTGCTGCTCTTGCTCTGAGTTGACTGTAGATCCGTCAGCATTGTTAATCTTGATTCTAGTTCTTCGGCGGCGTGGCGACTTTAGCTGTCTACCTTAAGAGTACAGAATTGATGGCGAGAAACAAGAACCTCCACACTCGCAAGATAACAACATATGTACACTACAGTATAAATTGCAAACACGGTGAATTAGCGCCAAAACATATCGAGAGCGAACACCAGAACAATAGAACAAACAAATATAATATTTTGAGCATGACTGTACGGTTACAGAATAACAGGTGAATAAGACAGCCAACCAGTTGCAACAGATGGTGGTGTTCAGTTAACCTTAACCGTGGTTTCAATGGATTTAGACCCGTTTTCTTCAGAAGGACAAGGAACAAACTTCACATTAGCAGACAGCCAGTTAGCAAAGCGACCTAACATCTCCACAGGAAATGTGTCGGCAAAGATCTGTACAGTTTGTTTCTTGTCCTTTTGAAGAAGACAGGTTTAAATCCGTTGAAACCATGGTTAAGGTTAATAGAAAACCACAATTTATTACACCTGGTTAGCTGTCTTATTCACCTGCTACAAAGGAGTACCCATTTAAAGATAAAACACACTGAAACATGTCACTGCCGCGTATGTCCACTGATATCACTTGCCGCTACAATTTGTTCACAAAGAACTTGTGTGAAAATTATAACAAATTATCTCTATAGTCTTTCACCATATTTTAGTCATTTGTAAACATTAATAATTTGCATCCCGTGAGTGCAGACTGAGTATTTTAAACTTAGCTTAATCTGAACACAGTAAAACGTAGATATCTGTACAAAGAGAAGAAAGGTATTACTGCATATGGCTTAGTTTCCAAGCAGAAATTATTGTTCTTTCTAGTCTAGACCATGGATAATCTCATTTTACGCCATACATACAAATCGTCTGGTAGGAACTTGAGAACTTTTAACATTGCAGTGCGTTAGCAACCGTGAATAATTTAATGATTATAAAGAATCCGCCTCGATTGCAAATACAAACCGCATGTTGACCTAGGTTTCGGGGCGGATAGCCACGCCTTCTTCGGAACACACTAAAACTACAAACTGCCTAAGGAGGCATGGTCCAACATTAATACAGAACGGCCAAAAGGGCAAAAGACTCGCATAAAATGTAAAATAAACTGTACGTGTGTACCATGTCAATAGCTGTACTTAGCTCAAGCGTTAGAGGCGTGCCTCCTCACCCCAGCCAACGTTCGGTGGGCCGCGGGCTCTCAGGTAAACTGACACATTGACACGGAATCAATGTGGAAGACTAATATTGGACAGACAGTGCACACCATCGAAGATCGTTGCCGAGAACATCAGAGGCACACTCGACTTGGGTACCCCAACATGTCGGCGGTCGCAGAGCACTGTTTGTCCGAAAATCACGAAATGCTCTACCAACATACCAGGGTCTTGGCACAGACAGCGTCGTTAGAGAGGCTATCGAAATTCGTACCAGGGACGGACTCATCAACCGAGATTGCGGCTACATCCTCAGCAGGGCATGGGAACCGGCATTGAGTCTAATTAAAAAGACGCTCAGCAAAGAAAACGAACGGGCGACTAGGGCGGACGAGGCAATTACACCGACGCCACCACCGACGCCGCCGCCAGCGTCTCAGCAACCGCTGACGAACGGCGCGGCCCACGGGGAGAACGCCTCGCAGGGGGAGGGGATTTAAGACGACCGCCCGCCCTCTGGAGCTGAGTTCGTCAGCGCACCTGACGATGGCGACATGTCTGATCGCCGAAATATTGTGCCCGTTGGACACTATGGACCGGCAGTACACCCATGGACTGTTCGAGCAATCTGATTTTCGTTTTAGTCTAAAAATTTAGTAAATTCATTGATAATTCTCCCCTTGAGCATCTAGGCTCTCTGGTCATACTTGCTCGAGTTCGGGGATCAATTTCTCTACGCTCTCATACAAGTGCTGCACAGTGCTTTCAATTGCGATTTTAGTTGTCTGCAGTGTCTGAACTTCATTTGACAATTTTCCTATCGTTACAGCCACAGCGTTGTAGGTTTCCCTCACGTCTGAAATTTCTTTTGACATATCTGATAAGGTATCATTTATTCGCCTGGCCACGTCTTAGTCTTGCGTTTCAAGGGTTGTGTTTAGCTGTACTGAAATCTGTGAAGGTGGCTCCTTATCAATCTCGGCGAGAGTAACATTTATTTGAGTGACTAAGCCTTTATTACGCGCAGTCATCATGGCTCAAAGTTTATTAAGGAGTTTGGTAAAATGAGCCTGCAGATAGGTGAATTTGTTTCTGGCGTTGTCAGATCGACCTTACTGCTGTCATCGACATAAAATTCAATATTTTCGCATTTACCGAATCCAGTTTAACTATTTTTCCAATTTTAAGCAAGCAACATAGTATGAAATAAACTTAAAATTAATTATTTTACAATGCACAATAATTGATTTGTCTTCTTTGTGCGCTGCAAAAATATTCTACAAGCAACAACGCAAGAAGGACACTTTAAATTAAAGCAGTAGACTGAAAACGAGTTCCATCTTGCGTTCGCGCCGATCGGAAGTGTCCACCTTAATCACGACTTCTCGCAAAAATGGAAATTAAAGGTCTTAAATCTTGTCATTAAAAACCCCGTGTCTGAATTTGAGTAGTAAACTATTCGGCACACATCCTGAGAAGTTGTAACAAGCCAAATGCAAGCAATAAAACAATGTAACCATACCCGTCATCTACTTTGATGTTCACAGCATTTCAGTATCATAAAGTTGCATCTGTTGTATTATTATCCCCGTTTACAAGGGCCAATACTTTCTTTTACTGACAGTTCTATTCTCCACCGTAATTGTTTAAACATGAAACAGAAAATACGTGAATCAGCCACACATAATGGTGGCCCTACTATGGGCGCCATTAATGTCAATACATTTATCCCACTGTGAGGCGAGACTGCAGCTGCCTTCATGGAGAAATTTTTGCATTTGGCAACGGAACCACTGAAGCGTTCCTTAAGATCCTATGTCATTTACGGAGGAGCAAACTTCACGAACATGGGGACTCGAAATATAATTTAATACACCTTACAGTTCAGTGCGAAAGAGGTAGTTATCATTCATAACAGTCATTTAGTAATTTTTTTACCTCAAACACACCTTCATTCTCTGATTTGTTATCAGAGCAGTGATCAAATTGGTTAACGCGCTTGTTAAATTGCGGGCGACCGATTAACTTAGTGCACTTCTTACAACAATGTCACTTAAGCTACTGAAAACTGATCGGTAAGAAGTATCTCTGGGACACTTAAGTTGCATTTGACGAAGTGCGACGCGAAAGAACGCTACTGGTGTTCGGTCGTTTTCTGTGCAACAATTCGTCACCAACCTCTCCTGTTTTAAGCCTGAAATAAAGTTCTGAACTAAACACAAATAGTATTATGTGCATAACAAGAATTATGCTAGCTGAGTGACTTGAAACGTGGAACAGCAGTATAGACGATGATAACATTAATTATTCGAATAATTCCGCCCTTAGGGGCCCGGCATTCGTTTAGTGGATACGCGCTTGGCGACACGAGGGTTCCTCAACTGGGGAGTGATAGGCGCCGCCGGTCCTCTGTCGCTGCTGTGAGCCCCGGCCGTGTCTCAGCGACCGCTGAGCTTCGCGGCTGTCGGGATCTTCGCTCGAACGCCCGGATCACGAAGATGGCAAAGATCTATATCGACAGCTGGGTGTGCTGCCCGCTGGTGAGACACATGGCTGTTGATGTGGAACAGTCGATAGCGGGCAGCCTCTGGAGATCTGCCGCACCTCAGCTGTATAAGGCGTACACAGGCACGCGAGGCTCTGTCTAGGTGGACTTTTACTTCTTTAGGTGCTCGTGGGACCGAGATGAAACCATTGAAATTCCCTCTTATTCCTCCCAGCAGAATGGGTAGGCCACTGGTAGATACCAACACCCAGTCTACCAAGACGGTTCGTGTAGCCAGTCCTCCAGACTCAAGGATTACACAAAATTCTTCATCGAATAGTAACAGAACGCATGCTGCTGACTGGAATGTGGAACTGAAAGATGGAAACTTTGAGGAGATTTCACCTATTTATATCGAAAAAGGTTTAGATAACACCGCAGGTACATTGAAATCAGTCAATAGATTGCGTAATGGAACACTGTTGGCTGAAACTGCTAGTCCCCAACAACCAGCAAACCTCTGGAAAGCTAAATTCCTTAGAGAAATGCCATAGAAATGGAGTTCCACAACACCTTGAGCTACAGCAAAGGTGTTGTCATGTAGAGATGTGGTCGACATTCTCTAGGAGTAATTGAAAGATGATTTGACTCAAAAAGGGACCATTAATGCGCAAAATATACTGAAAAGGGTGGATAGGGACTAGTAAAAATTGATTCCTTCAGCCTTACTTTCGATAACATGAAACTCCCAGAGCATATCGAGGCAGGTTTCCTTTGCCTAAGTGTGTGGCTCTACATCTCCAACCCAATACGTTGTTTTAAATAACAGCACCTTTGGGCACACCACCTCAGGATGCAAGTGTGAAGCTACTTGTGGAAAATGTGGAAAGGCTGATCGTGACAGAGTTGGCTGCTCCCGTCGTCTGAAATACGTAAGCTGCTCTGGGGACCGTTCTGTGTGGAGTAGGGACTGCAGTGTTTTCCTTGAAGATGGGAAGATACAGAAGATCAAAACATCGAAATGCATCCCATACGACGAAGCTAAGAAGATCTGTAAGACCGTGCAGCCTCCCACATTCACTACATCATTGGCTCCGGCCTCTAAAAAGCCTATTTCCACAGTCAATGTTTCTACACAAACGGAAGTTACTAGTGTAGGCACTAGTATCTGCCGTTGTCAGAGCAGTTGTCAAGTTTCAGACGTTTCAAACCCCATAGTCTTACCGAGAACATGTGATAAAGCCACAGATGCCACCACTGCGGAGCTCCCAGTATCTCCAAAGGCAGAGTCTGGTAAAAATCCAGCGTTACCCCCACTGGTGCTGCAGTAGTTCCTACGAGTACAAAGACTTCCTACAAAGACCTTCCACCTGAAAGCTTCCACGCGGAAACGGGCGGTAGACCTTCAGGCCATGTCGTTGTCATTCAATATGACTGTTATTCTGCTTCTGCTTCAGAGCCAATAGGATGCGGTGTCTGCCTGGGCCAACTGTCTTGCCACAAGGCTGAACCTCCACCTGTTTCAGGCTCCTCAACCTGATTGGAAGACCGGGTGAAAATGAAACCCAGTGATAAATGGCTGCCATACTACAATGAAACATAAATGAGTTCAGGAATCATGTGAAGGAATGTAAACTCGTGGCACAGGCACAACCCCTGTGCTTGTTTACAAGAAACGCATTTTAAAACCACTGATGCCCATGTGCTACGGAGCTGTACCCTCCATCGAAATCACGAGTGGTGGAAGAGCTGTGTTTGTCAACAATGCACATCATTCCATCATTCCTGTGCTTTCTCTTTGGTGACTGACCTACAAACAGTAGCTTTGCAGTTTATGTGGGTTAGGATATCACTATCTGCCCCTGTACTTACCCCTGCAGGATGCAATAAGTTCTGAAACTCTCACAGGCGTTACTGAACATCTCACCTATCCATTTCTCCTACTGGGTGATTTCAGTGTCCACAATACATTATGAGGCTCGAACTATACTTGGCTCTGAGGCCGAGTCCTGGAGGACTCCGCGATGTCTGAGGAGCTGTGCATCCTTAATATGGGCAGTCCCACTCTCATTTCTCGACTGCTCTCGTCCTCAGCTGTCGACATCTCTTTCTGCTCTGCAGCCCTGCAGCGTCAACAAAGTGGGAAGCAACTCATGACCTTCAGTGTAGTAACGTCCCACTGTGGATACACCTACCGGGAGGAGCATTACTTGAAGGAAGAACACTGGAATGGATGGTCAGCAAAGGCTAACCGGACGCTGTACAGCTTTGTTCGGACTCTGCAACAGCGTCCAGGAATCGGCGGTCTGCATCACACGAGTGGTCATCATGCCACTGATTTGTCCATCCCAAAGTCTTCCGGTTATATTAGGAGGCAACCTGTACTTTGCTGGACTCGTGAGTACTGCTGAGCAATCCGGCGCAGGCACGCAGCTCTTCGATGTTTTAAATACCGACCTACAGCAGACAGCCTCACAACCTTTCAAGTCGCTAGAGCGAAGTAATTAAGGAAGGCAAGGAGAGGACATGGCAAGAGCTTCTGGTCTTCATCAACCGTTTCACTTGCTCTGAAAACATACAGGAACCCCTCCGGAGGACTGCCAGCAAACAGGGTCGTTTACCAATAGCAGCAGTGCTGAAACAGGGCTGGCTCTAAACAGCATCTGGAGGCATTGCTCAGACGATGGCAGAGCATTTTGTAACGACTGCCGTCAATTTCAGGCATAATTCGGCGTTTTGCCACAAACATTCCGCTGTAGAGGAGCAAGTTAGACTTTAGATCCCAAAATTTTGAGTCTTACAGATGTCCTTTCTCCATGCGGGAGCTGGAACCGGCACTATCTGACGTTGGATGTCGACGATGTCAATTTTCTGCATTCCCTTAAGTTACTGGAACAAAATCCGGTACTGCATGCTTCGATAGTTGCCAGAAGCATCAAAGAAAATTCTCGTCGAATGTTTTAATTTGATATGGCAGACAAGTCACTTTTTCAACTCACAGAGAGAGGCAATACTGATACCTCTCCTCAAACCAAGGCAGAACCACTTATGTCCCAATAGTTACTGCAGTGTCGCCTTAAGGAACTGTGTAGGAAAGACCCTGGTGCCAACGGTTAATCGTTGTTTGGTCTAGTTGTTAGAGACCAGACAACTCCTTAGCCATTCTCAATGTGTAACCCAGCGATTTCGGTCCACTGCAGACAACCTGACCCCACTAGAGGTGACTTTTCAGCAGGCTTTCCTACGTAAGCATCACTGTCTTGTTATATTCTTTGGCACCACTTGGAGACAATGTATTCTCTTCCAACTCCATCGATGGGGTTTAATCGCAAACTCCCCATCTCCACACGGTCTTTCCTGTGTAAGCGACTTTTATGAAAGGTCTCTGTTGGATTCCTTTCATGTTTAATTTCTTAAATCTGTTGTCATTTACGGCATAAATTCCTCTTCTAAATTTACTGTGGCGTTTCTGACTATCTGGGAGGAGACTGAGTAGTGGAACGTGTTACTTTAATTTGCTATGTAAGCGGTGCTGATAGACAATAAAAGCGGGTTAAAAGCTGTGAGCTGTCTGGGGAAGTTAACCTTGCATTATTGAGCAACTGTTTCACCAGGTATCCAATCTAGCTTACCAAAGTCCCAACCAGACTAACATTATTTATAATCTTTTAATAGTCATACGACAACCGGTGATATGTATATAAAAGAGAATTTAAATAAAAAGAAATAAATCAGTTTATATTTGGAAATTTATTTTAACATTGATCATTGGAATTTCAGCATATTAAACTTGATTACTAACTAAACTGGTGCCTTATTTAGGATTGTGAAAATGTGAGATTGTAATCTTACGGAACACATCAAATATAGAGCCAAGATTGGGAGACTGCATACAACACTGCATTCATAAAACAACACACAAAGAACGTTGAAACATATGCAACAGAAAATTAATCACTACCAACCGATTCAATTTTCACCCAAAGAAGTTACGTTCGTAGCACAATCCTGTCCGTCATGTAATTACCACACACTGGTATACTAAATTCATATTAACTCTTTGTGAAATCTTCCCCGAAAAGAATAGCTGAGGGCTACTTTGATGATTACACCACATGCTTCACGTGGTCAGCTTGGTTTACACAAAGAGTGTAACTCCACAATAATTTTGATAATTACAATAAATTAGATCGAAAAGCAATTTACAAAAGAAAAACCTCGGACTGGTTACTATCGTCTTACTATTAACCTGATGGGTCAAACAATTGTATAAGCACGTGGCACTGGTTTCACAAAGTACACCCCACGTGGGTTGAACATAAAGAAAAGTTGCTATATTGAAAATTATTGTCAAAACGAGACGTTATAATCTCACGCACATTCGCATTTAAGACTGATGAACTTAGTTAGAGTTACTGATCAACACGTGGTTCCACTTTACTCACAAAGTAGTGACAAAGCAACTACCGGAATATATTCTGAACTTCACACGAGAATTACACTGCGTTGTAATTTAAGATAAAATTAGATATTTTAGAGCTAAACCTGAAATAAAGGTGATTAAATTTTCAGTTAGGCTGAACTTAAGAACTCCATTGTCCTACGGACTTAGCAGAGACGCGCTTAGCCGGAGATCTTACCACTTCAGACGCTCGCCACGGACAGACTGACTGGTCCCTTCCTGAGGGGTGGATCACAAATACAAACGGAAGTGGCCAGAGGGGCAGCTTCCTATACCAACATGACAACGGACGGACAGGACCATACTAAGGATAGAAACCTCTTTGCTTTTAGAAAGCGTAGCTACCTGTTCCGACGTTGGTCCTACTGTTCTCTAGCAGACAGGCTTGTCTGCTACCCTCAAGCATGCAACTAGAAATACATTTGCTCATTCATCCTCTCACACAGAAGGGAAGGGGGATGACAGTATCTTATCATATACAGTATATAAAAGAAAGCGGATGTAGGTTCCGTATGAGACTGTGTGGCATGAATTACATATAAACTGTGTTTTAAAGTGTAGTAGTGTGACAGATCGTTCTTGTTTATGTGTAAAAGTAACACGTTCCACTACTCAGTCTCCTCCCAGATAGTCAGAAACGCCACAGTAAATTTAGAAGAGGAATTTATGCCGTAAATGACAACAGATTTAAGAAATTAAACATGAAAGGAATCCAACAGAGACCTTTCACTTTTTAGGTCTCGATGACACGCTGTCAGATCGTTATGTGCATGAGTGGTGTCCCTCAGGGCAGTGTTTTAAATGTTACTCTCTTTGCCATAGTAATGAACTGCATCACATTTGTGGTGCCTGTACCACTACTCTCTTATCACAGATCGTTACTATCAGACTCACGTTCTGCAGTTGCAAGTCTCCATGCGACGCCCATTGTGGTCGTGTGGGGTCTGGCGGACCCAACAGGGTACGCCCGCTGGACCATACGTGTGGACTATGAGAGCCAGCTGTCTCCACGATATATGCTGGCCGGCAGCCACCTTTCAGTCCACTTGCACGTGGAGCGCCTTCACACTGACACCGTCATTCATGCCTACTTCACGGAACCTCATCCTAGTTGACATTCAGATTGCTCGACTCCAACTTTTGCTACCTTATCTGTAATGAGGCTTGGAGAGATACAAACTGAGTGAATCTTATGTTTGTTGTGTTGACATGTTCGCTAATCATTTCTGCTCCAGTCCAGTCCAGTCCAGTCCAGGTTCCCTGCGACGAGAGTTGCTGCACCACTCAGTGGTGGACCTGCAGTTAATGTTGTGTGTGAAGTCATACAGGACAGCGTCTACGATGTGGAGTCCTGTACAATGCTCCTTATTTGTGAACGATTTTGGTATTTTCTGTTCATCCTTCAGTGTTGGAACAAAAGTCCTCAGTTGCAACTTGCAGCACACAGGGTAGAGGAGTGGGCTGCAAAGAGGGGTTTCATGTTTTCTGCAGATAATTTTGTTTGTGATCATTTTAATCCTTCTTGTCGTATATTTAATTTACCTGTCTTGCATGTGAGGAATACTATACTAAATCTTAAAGATTCAGTGTGATTTCTGGGCCTCATTTTTTACTCCAAAATGTCGTGGTTACCTAACCTGCGAGACCTGAAAGTCAGAACCCACAAGGCACCGTATATCATATAGTGGCTTAGCTACAGATCTTGGGGAGCAGACAGGACTCGTGTGATCCAGTTTTATAAGGGTTTCGTGCGTTCGCCGCTAGACTGCGGCTGCACAATGTGCAGGTCAGCGAGGCCTTCCTATCTGAAGATCATTGACGCTGTCAGTCTTGGCCATGGGTACTTATAGGACCAGCCCTATACCCAGTCTGTGTGCTGCGGCTGGGGAACCACCACTCACCACATGTTGCTGCTCCTAATGGTGTGTCAGGCATGTGCGGTCCCCACAGCTCCGACTTCACCTGCTTGCCATACTGTTGCTCGCCCACCTCTGGAACACATTTTCTCCAATCGTCCACAAGCAGCAGCGCCATATGGGATCCGTGTACAGCATGTGCGGAGTCACTTGCTGTGGAGCAAGTACAGGGTTTGAAATGCCTGCCACCCTAGTTACTGCACAGACCCAGAGTAATTTTACATGTAATACAGCACAGGAGAAATTTCACTCCTGCACATATTTTTAATACATTACTTCATGACATTTTAACTAAGCGCCACAAACGTACTGCTGCCTTTAAAGATGGGTTGAAACAGGGGAGTCCTCAAGGTCGGCTACCTCGAGACTTCACTGTCTTTGCTGGGGAATTATATGCGACCTTGCGGACACTGGAGGAGATGAGGCGCGCTTCGAGTGCTAAATTCCTTGTCTGTTCCGATTCTCTGAATGCACTTTACTCTCTACAACGCTTTTTCCCGGCAGATAAAGGAGTCCAGAACATCCAGGGCACCGTCCTCCAGCTACAACGGGTGGTGAAGGAGTTGTCTTTCTGCTGAGTACAAGGGCACGTGGATACCGCAGGGAACGAAAGGGCGGATGTAACAGCCAAGGAGATGTGTTGTGATCCTAAAGTTGTTTCAGTATGCCATGCTTTTGTACTACTCAATTCTTTAGAAAATCAAAAATTACAATCTCACCACAGTTATTTAAAGGAAACAAGAAGCTCGGGATCACTGGTGATGGACAAGCTTGTGATTGTTTTACAATTTAAATTTGACTCAAAATAGACTTTATTATAAACTTCAATTCGGACATTTGCCCTCTTACTGATGCAATAAACAAATCTTCACTTTAATTGAATTACATAAACATGAATAAGAATTACATTTTGCGTCCGTAACCGAAATCATAGATAGTAGTACTCACAGTGAATAATCAATCATAAACAATCGTTCTTGTCTGACCATATCTCAAGAGACTAGTAACACTATGGACTTCCAACCCAAAGCTACACAGCCACGTAACACCACAACCTCATTAAAAAAACAAAGATCTTAAAGCTTAATAAAGCTGAACTGCCCACGTAAAGATCCACAGTGAAACATGCTTACACTAAAAATGCAAAGTGGGCCAACCAAGGTCGCAAAACTGGCACACTGGAAAAATAACAAGTTGCACATTCATTAAAGATACACAAATGATTAACATAAGTGTTAAATAAGAATGGCTATTAATAACTCAACCAGTAAAATAACTTACAGAAACGCTAATATTAACAAAGTGGCCTCACTTTAACTTCAGACAACAGTGTTAAGGCCCGCAGCAGTATTTGGAAGCAATAACGCTACGGCCGGCAGGCAATACGAGTGTTCACTCCCCACGGCTTGTGCAGGGAGTCACATAGCAGGCGGTGTACGTTTATGTATAATTCGACCGAACCGACGCTAGGAAACGAGCAGACTTAACCAATGGCCTGCAGCACAAATAGATTACAATGAAAACAAGGTCAAATCACGGCCACACTGGAATATATAATAAGCATGCCCCCAAATTCTTATGAAGCAATACTCTAACATTACCCGTCTCCCAGTAAATTAACAGGAAACTTAGAGATCACTTCCAGTTGCCTTAAGGCACTTTCAACATTCAATAAACACACCAAATCCTACCGTGACAAATGATTAAACTATTAACTCTACGGCTGCCGGGCGTGTACATAACGGTAACCAGTCCCCAAGCGGTCAACATGTCCTAAAACAAGTTAAAACTTGCATGAAAACCACTTAAAACACACACTGCACACATGATGATAAACGAAATGAGGAACATCAGCCTCCTTAAAATAGCCACTGTTGAACAAAGTTCAGAACCATCTCAGGCGGCTACCCATGTCACAATAAGTTTCAACAATCTTCTTAGTTAAACACAGAAAAGAAGTCATACGTAACTTGGAGCTTGCAAATTACGAGCTGGGAAGCTGTTCAGCTTGAGACGAAGAACCCACCACAATTTTGCACGTCGAGGCACCCAACGATCGGCACCGAACATCTGGCGCGACAAAACACAAGGATGCCGAGCACGTCGAGACCCATGCACCATAGTTAGGGACGCCTGTTTGTGTTCCACAGAAGTTGGCTCGTTGAACGCCGACCGGAGACTCTACCGTCACACGTTCACCCGGGAACCACTCGGGGGGAGCAGTCAAAGATAGCAAGACAGCCGAACATCGATGTGAGCTATGCAAGTAGAACACCCTAGCGCCAGCCGCCACGGCTCAGCGTTAACATGGTAGCTGGATCACCCATGCCATTTTTACTGCGTCTGCGTCTAGACAGACACTCCGAAATCCACCGTACGGCGCGTGAGGAAGTTACCACGTAGGACTACTAGCCGTTACTTTTTCTGTTCTATGCGCAAACTGAACGTGGGGAAAACGACTGTCTGTATGCCTTCGCATGTGGCCCAATTTTTCGTATCTTCTCTTCGTGGTCCTTACGCGCGTTCTATGTGGGGGCAGTAGAATCGTTCTGCATTCACTTGCAAATGCCGGTTATCTAAATTTTCTCAACAGTGTTCCTCTAACATTTGAGTTCCCGAAGCATATCCTTAACAATTGGTATTGTTTGGACCTATGAATGATAAATCTAGCAACCCTCCTCTGAATTGCTTCGATGTCTTCCTTTAATCCTACCTGGTACGGATGCCCAGCACTCTAGCAGTACTCAAGAATAGGTCGCTCTAGTGTTCTACATACAGTCTCCTTTACAGATGAAACACACTTTGCTAGAATTCTAGCAATAAACCAAAGTCTACCATTCGCCTTCCCCACCACAAACTTCGCAAGCTCGTTGCCTTTCAGTCGCTTCGGAGCCTAATACCCAGACACTGAGACAGCGCGACTGTGGCAGCTGGGACACTACTAGTACTGTATCCGAACATCGCGGATTTGTTTTTCTCCCTCATCCGCATTAACTTAGATTTTTCTACATTTAGAGCCATACAAACTTTTTTGTCTAACTCATCTTGTATCGTCCTACAGACACTGAAGTTCGACACCTCACCGTGCACCAGGGCATCATCACAAAACGACCGGAGATTGCTGCCAACCCTGACCGCCAAATAATTTATGCATGTGGAGAGTAATAGCTATCCCTGGGGCACTCCTAACAGTACCCTTGTCTCTGATGAACACTCACCGTCGAGGACAACGCACTGTGTCCTATAAACTAAAAAGTTGAAGAAATTCACGTATCTGTCAACATATCCGGTACCTTCTTTAACAACCTACAGTGGGGCACCGTGCCAAACGCTTTCCATAAATCTAGAAACATGGAATCAGCCTGTTGCCATTCATCCATAGTTCGTAGTATATAGTTTGAGAAAAGGGCAAGCTGAGTTTCGTACAAGTGATGCTTTCGCAAATCATGCTTTTTCATGGACATAGGCTTCTCAGTCTCAAGAAAGTTCATTATATTCGAACTGAGAACTGTGTTAAAGCATTCTGCAGCAAACCGATGTTAGGGATAATGATCTGTAATTTTGCTGGTCTGTTCCTTTGCCCTTCTTATATACAGGAGACACCTGCGCTGTTTTTCAGCCGCTTGGGACTTTGTGCTGGGCGAGAGATTTGCGATAATGCTAACTAGATAAGGGGCCAACGCTGGAGAGTACTCTTTCAAAAATCAGGTTCTGTCCGGATCTGGGGGCTTATTTGTTTTCAAATCATTCAGTGGTTTCTGTATGCCAGGGATGCTATTACTGCAGTGGAAATATTTTAGACTTTGCACAGGGCTATTATAAATGATTGAAGCGATTTCATAAATTCACTGTAGGTCCATTCATTGACATATGGTCACGACACACTACAGATACGTAGAAAAACTCTTAAAGTGTTGTTCGGCTGAAGCCGCACTTCAGGTTTCTGCCGCCAGAGCGCTCGAGAGCGCAGTGAGACAAAATGGCGACAGGAGCCGAGAAAGCGTATGTCGTGCTTGAAATGCACTCACATCAGTCAGTCATAACAGTGCAACGACACTTCAGGACGAAGTTGAACAAAGATCCACCAACTGCTAACTCCATTCGGCGATGGCATACGCAGTTTAAAGCTTCTGGATGCCTCTGTAAGGGGAAATCAACGGGTCGGCCTGCAGTGAGCGATGAAACGGTTGAACGCGTGAGGGCAAATTTCACGCGTAGCCGCGGAATTCGACGAATAAAGTAAGCAGGGAGCTAAACGTACCACAGCCGACGGTTTGGAAAATCTTACGGAAAAGGCTATAGCAGAAGCATTTCTTAAACAGGTGATCGGAAAACCGATGGATCGGTCGTGGTGGAGATCATGATCAACAATTTATGTCATGGCCTCCACGCTCTCCCAAGTTAACCCCATGCGATTTCTTTCTGTGGGGTTATGTGAAAGATTCAGTGTTTAAACCTCCTCTACCAAGAAACGTGCCAGAACTGCGAGCTCGCATCAACGATGCTTTCGAGCTCATTGATGGGGACATGCTGCGCCGAGTGCGGGAGGAACTTGATTATCGGCTTGATGTCTGCCGAATCACTAAAGGGGCACATATCGAACATTTGTGATTGCCTAAAAAAACTTTTTGAGTTTTTGTATGTGTGTGCAAAGCATTGTGAAAACATCTCAAATAATAAAGTTATTGTAGAGCTGTGGAATCGCTTCAATCATTTGTAATAACCCTGTAGTTACAAAGGAACCTGATCGACAACATCAGTACAGAAACGGGAGTCTGTCCTATGGTTCAATGACGGTAGGTTCGTAAGATTCTTCGCGAGAACGATTTCTTGAACATGAAATTTAAAACATCGGCTTCCATTTTGCTGTCTTTATCTGCCACACCAAACTGGTCAACTACTGGCTTAGCCCACTTGGCCATTTTACATAGGGCCAGAATTTTCTCAGGTTTTCTAGCAGTTGTTTTGCTAAGGTATGACGGTGGCGGTTGAATGCTTCGTGCATAGACCTTCTCACAGACATCCGAATCTCTACTAACCTTTGATTGTAGTAAATTGCGCGTTCCCTTCTGAACCGAGAATGCAACAGCCTCTGCTTCCTCTGCATTTTCTGAAAATCTTTATTAAACCATGGTGAGTCTTTGACGTCTTTAATCCGATTACTAAATACATTACTCTCCAGAGCACGATTTACAACCTGCTTAATCTTAGCCTGCAAATCCTCTAAGTCCGTCTTAATGGAACTAAGTGACGCCAATTCACTGTCTAAGAAAGGTAGTAACAACTGCTCTTTCTAGCAGGAACGGCCTTCTCAATTGATTTATTAACTTACGTAACCATAGTTTCTATAATGACATCATGATCGCTAATTCCCGTTTCTGGAGTGATGTTGTCGATCAGGTCCGTTTGAAACTACAAGGTCTAAAATATTTCCACTGTGTGTGGGCTTCCGAACTAGCTGCTCAAGACAGTTTTCAGAAAACGTCTAAAAGTACTTCAGACGACTGTTTGTATCCTCTGCAATGAATCAAAAGACGTTCCAGTAGATCTTACAATTACTTCTTCCCCTGAGACATTCAAGTCTCTTCTTTAACTACAACAATGATTGAAGCAGAAGAAATGAATTAAAATTTGTGCTGCGGCCGCGACTCAAATCCAGGTCTTCTTGCTTGGTAGGCACAAATGTTCACCATTACACCACTATAGCAGTGCAGTCAACGTTGCTACACGAACTACCCGAGTGTCTTCCCCACCACAAACTTCAAATCATATCTTCCGCTTATTTTCTCTTACATTGTCTCTTTATCGTAGATAAAGAAAAGACTTGAATGTCTCAGGGAAAAATGTAACTACAACATCTGTAAGATCACCCGTGGTACAGGACTTTACCATCATGTCCAGTGCTGCGGTGCTATTCCAGTGACGGAGAGCCTTGCCAATAGTGACAATGTAAGGGAAAATAAGCAGGAGATATGATTTGAAGTTTGGGTTGGGGAGGGCACTCAACTTGGGTAGTTCGTGCAGCAATGTTATCCACAGGGCTGCGGTGGTGTAATGGTTAGCATTTCTTCCTAGCAAGAAGACCTGGGTTCGAGTCCAGGCCGCAGCAAAAGTTTTAATTCATTTCTTCTGCTTCAATCATTATTGTATACAGGATGTTACAAAAAGGTACGGCCAAACTTTCAGGAAACATTCCTCGCACACAAAGAAAGAAAATATGGTATGTGGACATGTGTCCGGAAACGCTTACTTTCCATGTTAGAGCTCATTTTATTACTTCTCTTCAAATCACATTAATCATGGAATGGAAACACACAGCAACAGAACGTACCAGCGTGACTTCAAAAACTTTGTTACAGGAAATGTTCAAAATGTCCTCCGTTAGCGAGGATACATGCATCCACCCTCCGTCGCGTGGAATCCCTGATGCGCTGATGCAGCCCTGGAGAATGGCGTATTGTATCACAGCCGTCCACAATACGAGCACGAAGAGTCTCTACATTTGGTACCGGGGTTGCGTAGACAAGAGCTTTCAAATGCCCCCATAAATGAAAGTCAAGAGGGTTGAGGTCAGGAGAGCGTGGAGGCCATGGAATTTGTCCGCCTCTACCAATCCATCGGTCACCGAATCTGTTGTTGAGAAATGTACGAACACTTCGACTGAAATGTGCAGGAGCTCCATCGTGCATGAACCACATGTTGTGTCGTACTTGTAAAGGCACATGTTCTAGCAGCACAGGTAGAGTATCCCGTATGAAATCATGATAACGTGCTCCATTGAGCGTAGGTGGAAGAACATGGGGCCCAATCAAGACATCACCAACAATGCCTGCCCAAACGTTCACAGAAAATCTGTGTTGATGACGTGATTGCACAATTGCGTGCGGATTCTCGTCAGCCCACACATGTTGATTGTCAAAATTTACAAATTTATCACGTTGGAATGAAGCCTCATCCGTAAAGAGAACTTTTGCACTGAAATGAGGATTGACACATTGTTGGATGAACCATTCGCAGAAGTGTACCCGTGGAGGCCAATCAGCTGCTGATAGTGCCTGCACACACGGAAACAACAGGTTCTCCCGTAGCACTCTCGATACAGTGACGTGGTCAACGTTACCTTGTACAGCAACAACTTCTCTGACGCTGACATTAGGGTTATCGTCAACTGCACGAAGAATTGCCTCGTCCATTGCAGGTGTCCTCGTCGTTCTAGGTCTTCCCCAGTCGCGAGTCATAGGCTGGAATGTTCCGTGCTCCCTAAGACGCCGATCAATTGCTTCGAACGTCTTCCTGTCGGGACACATTCGTTCTGGAAATCTGTCTCGATACAAACGTACCGCGCCACGGCTATTGCGCCGTGCTAATCCGTACATCAAATGGGCATCTGCCAACTCCGCATTTGTAAACATTGCACTGGCTGGAAAACCACGTTCGTGGTTAACACTAACCTGTTGATGCTACGTACTGATGAGCTTGATGCTAGTACTGTAGAGCAATGAGTCGCATGTCAACACAAGCACCGAATTCATCATTACCTTCCTTCAATTGGGCCAACTGGCGGTGAATCGAGGAAGTACAGTACATACTGACGAAACTAAAATGAGCTCTAACATGGAAATTAAGCGTTTCCGGACACATGTCCACATAACATTTTTTCTTTATTTGTGTGTGAGGAATGTTTCCTGAAAGTTTGGCCGTACTTTTTTGTAACACCCTGTATACTCAGTAGGTTAAAGTCGTCTCCAACTAGTATTGCCTGATCTAGATATTTACGCCTTAGACTTTCTTTGAATTACTCTAGAACTGTGACAGCAGAATCGGGTGGCCGATAAAAACATCCAACAATTAACTTGGTTTCACCTACACTTGCTATACGTGACGAGATAAGCTCACTGTCACACTCAATTCCAACCTCAATAGAGACAATATTATTGCCAACTGCAGTGAACACTATCCCTCCTATGTCTCCCAATCCGTCTTTCTGATATACAGTGCATTCCACGAGTTGCTAAATACCTTACAGCTTTCCACTTCGGGTTTCAACTAGTTCTCTGTCCCGAGAATAATTTGAGCGCAAGACTTTTCCTGGAGGACGGTAAATTCTACATCCACATCTACATCTACATCCATACTCCGCAAGCCACCTGACGGTGTGTGGCGGAGGGTACCCTGAGTACCTCTATCGATTCTCCCTTCTATTCCAGTCTCGCATTGTTCGTGGAAAGAAGGATTGTCGGTATGCTTCTGTGTGGGCTCTAATCTCTCTGATTTTATCCTCATGGTCTCTTCGCGAGATATTCGTAGGTGGGAGCAATATACTGCTTGACTCTTCGGTGAAGGTATGTTCTCGAAACTTTAACAAAAGCCCGTACCGAGCTACTGAGCGTCTCTCCTGCAGGATCTTCCACTGGAGTTTATCTATCATCTCCGTAACGCTTTCGCGATTACTAAATGATCCTGTAACGAAGCGCGCTGCTCTCCGTTGGATCTTCTCTATCTCTTCTATCAACCCTATCTGGTACGGATCCCACACTGCTGAGCAGTATTCAAGCAGTGGGCGAACAAGCGTACTGTAACCTACTTCCTTTGTTTTCGGATTTCATTTCCTTAGGATTCTTCCAATGAATCTCAGTCTGGCATCTGCTTTACCGACGATCAACTTTATATGATCATTCCATTTTAAATCACTCCTAATGTGTACTCCCAGATAATTTATGGAATTAACTGCTTCCAGTTGGTGACCTGCTATTTTGTAGCTAAATGATGTGGGATCTATCTTTCTATGTATTCGCAGCACATGACACTTGTCTACATTGAGATTCAAAGAATGGTTCAAATGGCTCTGAGCACTATGGGACTCAACATCTGAGGTCATCAGTCCCCTAGAACTTAGAACTACTTAAACCTAACTAACCTAAGGACATCAAACACATCCATGCCCGAGGCGGGATTCGAACCTGCGATCGTAGCGGTCGCGCGGTTCCAGACTGTAGCGCCTAGAACCGCTCGGCCACACAGGCCGGCACATTCAGATTCAATTGCCATTCCCTGCACCATGCGTCAATTCGCTGCAGATCCTCCTGCATTTCAGTACAATTTTCCAGTGTTACAACCTCTCGATACACCACAGCATCATCTGCAAAAAGCCTCAGTGAACTTCCGATGTCATTCACAAGTTCATTTATGTATATTGTGAATAGCAACGGTCCTATGACACTCCCCTGCGGCACACCTGAAATCACTCTTACTTCGGAAGACTTCTCTCCATTGAGAATGACATGCTGCGTTCTGTTACCTAGGAACTCTTCAATCCAATCACACAATTGGTCTGATAGCCCATATGCTTTTACTTTGTTCATTAAACGACTGTGGGGAACTGTATCGAACGCTTTGCGGAAGTCAAGAAACACGGCATCTACCTGTGAACCCGTGTCAATGGCCCTCTGAGTCTCGTGGACGAATAGCGCGAGCTGGGTTTCACACGACCGGCTTTTTCGAAACCCATGTTGATTCCTACAGAGTAGATTTCTAGCCTCCAGAAAAGTCATTATACTCGAACATAATACGTGTTCCAAAATTCTACAATTGATCGACGTTAGAGATATAGGTCTATAGTTCTGCACATCTGTTCGACGTCCCTTCTTGAAAACGGGGATGACCTGTGCCCTTTTCCAATCCTTTGGAAAGCTACGCTCTTCTAGAGACCTACGGTACACCGCTGCCAGAAGGGGGGCAAGTTCCTTCGCGTACTCTGTGTAAAATCGAACTGGTATCCCATCAGGTCCAGCGGCCTTTCCTCTTTTGAGCGATTTTAATTGTTTCTCTATCCCTCTGTCGTCTATTTCGATATCTACCATTTTGTCATCTGTACGACAATCTAGAGAAGGAACTACAGTGCAGTCTTCCTCTGTGAAACAGCTTTGGAAAAAGACATTTAGCATTTCGGCCTTTAGTCTTTCATCCTCTGTTTCAGTACTATTTTGGTGACAGAGTGTCTGGACATTTTGTTTTGATCCACCTACCGCTTTGACATAAGACCAAAATTTCTTAGGATTTTCTGCCAAGACAGTACATAGAACTGTACTTTCGAATTCATTGAACGCCTCTCGCATAGCCCTCCTCACACTACATTTCGGTTCGTGTAATTTTTGTTTGTCTGCAAGGCTTTGGCTAAGCTTATGTTTGCTGTGAAGTTCCCTTTGCTTCCGCAGCAGTTTTCTAACTCGGTTGTTGTACCACGATGGCTCTTTTCCATCTCTTACGATCTTGCTTGGCACATACTCATCTAACGCATATTGTACGAAGGTTTTGAACCTTGTCCACTGATCCTCAACACTATCTGTACTTGAGACAAAACTTTTGTGTTGAGCCATCAGGTACTCTGTAATCTGCTTTTTGTCACTTTTGCTAAACAGAAAAATCTTCCTACCTTTTTTTAATATTTCTATTTACGGCTAAAATCATCCGTGCCTTAACCGTTTTATGATCGCTGATTCCCTGTTCTGCGTTAACTGTTTCAAATAGTTCGGGTCTGTTTGTCACCAGAAGGTCTAATATGTTATCGCCACGAGTCGGTTCTCTGCTTAACTGCTCAAGGTAGTTTTCAGATAAAGCACTTAAAAAAATTTCACTGGGTTCTTTGTCTCTGCCACCCGTTATGAACGTTTGAGTCTCACAGTCTATATCCGGCAAATTAAAATCTCCACCTAGAACTATAACATGGTGGGGAAATCTACTCGAAATATTTTCCAAATTATCCTTCAGGTGCTTAGCCACAACAACTGCTGAGCCAGGGGGCCTATAGAGACATTCAATTACCATGTCTGAGCCTGCTTTAACCGTGACCTTCACCAAAATCATTTCACATTTCGGATCTCCGTCAATTTCCTTCGATACTATTGCACTTCTTATCGCTATAAACACGCCTCCCGCTTCACTGTCCAGCCTGTCTCTGCGGTATACATTCCAATCTGAGTTTAGGATTTCATTACTGTTTACGTCTGGTTTCAGTCAACTTTCTGTCCCTAGTACAATATGGGCGTTGTGACCGTTTATTAATGAGAGCAGTTCTGGGACCTTTCTATAGACGCTCCTGCAGTTTACTATTAGCACATTAATATTGTTATTCCCTGTTACATTTTGCCTACTCCTACCTTGCCGCGTCTCAGGAGGCGTCTTGTCGGGCCTAGGGAGGGAATTCTCTAACCTAAAAAACCCCCATGTGCACTCCACACGTACTCCGCTACCCTTGTAGCCGCTTCCGGCGTGTAGTGCACGCCTGACCTATTCAGGCGGACCCTACATTTCTCCACCCGATAGCGGAGGTCGAGAAATTTGCACCCCAGATCTCCGCAGAATCGTCTGAGCCTCTGGTTTAAGCCTTCCGCTCGGCTCCAAACCAGAGGACAGCGGTCGGTTCTGGGAACGATACTACAAATAGTTAGCTCTGATTCCACCCCGCGAGCGAGGCTTTCCGCCTTCACCAACTCCGCCAACCGCCTGTACGAACTGAGGATGACCTCTGAACCCAGACGGCAGGAGTCATTGGTGCCGACATGAGCAACAATTTGCAGTCGGGTGCACCCAGTGCTCTCTATCGCCGCCGGCAGGGCCTCCTCCACATCTCGGATGAGACCCCCCGGTAAGCAGACAGAGTGAACACTGGCCTTCTTCCCCGACCTTTCCGCTATTTCCCCAAGGGGCTCCATCACCCGCCTAACGTTGGAGCTCCCAATAACTAATAAACCCCTCCCCCCGTGTGCCTGCTCGGACCTTGCTGAAGGAGCAGCCACATGTCCACTCACAGGCAGAGCGGGCGATGCCACACGGCCAGCCTCCACATTTACCCTCCGCCTCGTGCGCCGCGTACGCCGCTGAACCCGCCACTCCCCTTGGGGAGAGCGTGGCCCAACCGCGCCCGGTACCCGCGAAGATGTCTCGACAGCAGGGACAGTGGGTGAAGCATGTAACAGCTGGGGTGTACCATGCGACGCACCAGACTCCCCACTGCAGCTACACTCCGAGGCAGCAGCCTGAAGACGGCTGACCGTGGCCATCAACACGCTCAGCTGTTCACGAACAGTGGCCAGCTCCTCCTGCGTCCGTACACAGCAGTCACACATCCTATCCATCCTAACGTGAACTTTGTTACGGATATTTCGACAGTTTACTGATGAGAGTAAACTCACAGTCGAAGTGTCTTTACTCTGAACGCAGTCTGATTTGCCTTGCTGTGTATCGACTGGCGAGTACCTGAGACTACAGCCTAGTCTAAAAAAAAACCTTTCGCGCACGCCACAAATATTCTGCTACCCGAGTAGCTGCTTCCTTCGCGTAATCCACACCTGATTTGTCGAGGGGAGTTCTACAAATCCCCTACCGATAACGCAGGTCTAGTAATTTGTAGCCAAGACTGTCACGGAGTCGACGAATCCTTTGAGTGAGCCGTTCCAGTCGGTTCTAAATCAAAGGACCCCGATCAGCTCTGAAAACACTGCCGTAAATTGTGAGCTCTGTTGGCACCTCACTGGCGAGGCCAGCAGCCTCGACCGCCTCCGCCAGACGCCTGTTTGAACTGAGGATGACCTCAGAAGCCGTGGGACAGGAGTCGTTGCGCCGCCATATCCAGCAGGCGACAGCACCCGGAAACCTCGAAAGTCGCAGGCGAGGCCGCCTCTACACCTCTGATAGCCCCCGGCAGACATACTGAGTGCACACTGGCTACAAACGCGCCTGACGTGGGAGCTCCGGATAACTAGTGAACCCCTCCTCCCGGACCCTGCTGGAGGAGCGGCCACCTGTCCCCCCACAGGATGAGTGACCGGGGCCAGATGGCCAGTCTCCACATTGGCCCTCCGCCTTGAGCGACGCAGGTACTCTGCCGCCTGCCACTCACTCCGCTGTGAGGGCGGATTCACCGTGCAGTAGGAGGCGCAGCCCGTGGGCAGAAGAAGCGACACCTGAGGAGTCCCACGCAACGCCCCAGATTCTCCGCCACTGCTGCACCCCGAGGCAGCGGTCTGAAGGCTGCTGACCGTAGCTGAAAGGGCATTCAGCTGTTCGCGAGCTGCGGTGAGTTCCTCTTGTTGTGCCTAGGAATCCTGCATAATCGGTTCGCTAGACAATCAGTCAAACAACTCGTTTGATGAGTGTTATTACAAAAGCCAATTACAATACTTAACTTTGAAAGATGCGTCGCAAGCAAAGGGCGACGTGCAAAATAATCAGTCTTCCTCAGAATAGTCAAACACGAGTCTGTGCTACGTAGAGTTTAGTAACGAAGTGGCTTACGTTTCACGCTGCCATCGAACTGACTGCCACCAGTCGGGCGCGGCGTTTACGTCCTCTTCATGCAGGGGCCGCTGCTGTCGCGTTGTCGTTCTGGAAGGGAGGTTGGTCAGCGCCCGATTGGCTGACTTCTCCTCACAGCTTTCTCTTCCCTGTCGTTCCCGACTGGCGTGCCGGTGCTGACGTTACGCCGTAACACGTCCTGTGTCCGCATACGGCACGTACACATCCTACGCATCCTAACGAGACTGACTGAAGTAGTAAGCTTATAAAACAGACAGAATCCTAGATTTGCTACCATCCTGATTTGTCACCAATGGTCTCTGACGTCTCAGTGAGCTATGTAGCTGGCTGTTCAGAAGACATGGATACTGCCTGAATTTACACTTACAAAATGGGAGCTTACACTTCTTTTTAAAACTAAAGAAGAAACTCGTAATTTAAGATATATACTACAAGGAAAACGCTGTAAAAGATAAACACTTAACTAGCCGATCTGTAGATGTATATCACCCGAGAGGGGGAGTGGTCAGCTAGTCCCATTTCCCTGCGCCGTTGTTTGAGCTTCTCTGTCGTATAACTTACGTTTTCATCCCAGATGCATCATCTTCAACTATCTCTCCTTTAATTTACAGTGTGTGATATGGAATGATTGTGAGTCAAGGCGAGTGAGGTAGGTTTAAGTGAGTGAGTGTGACAACTGATTTTTTATCCACATTCGTTTCTTTTAATATTTGTAACGGCGCTGATAAATTCGCCGTCGAGCGTCCGTAAAACCAAAAACACACAACAGACTCAACTAAATACAATAAAGAGTTTAACTTACGTGTAGCTTACAGAACTTAAACAACAAGAAAGATGAAACATAGACAGTAGAAGAGCGGATCTTTTTCCGCGATGAGTATTTGCAATGTTTACATATGGAGAGTGTTTGAAATTCATGTTACACAGTTCTAGAGGTTGAGGAGGGACCTTCGTAGATCAAATTTCACGTAGGAACCCATGTCCCAAACGCCATCCAGCTATGATCCAGTTATAGGCACCGGCGCCTGTAAAATGTTATGCAGTGTGGGTCTGTGATGTCACAAACTTTCAAGGATGATGGAGAACAATAAATATAAAATCGGATCTGAGACTCCCTGTACCACAAACGAACGTGTCTAAAGCTATTGGAGAAAACCATTCTGATACCTCTGATATGGAAATTCGTATACTGGTTACGTTATGATGATTTATGGCAGAGGGGGCTAAACAGCACGGTTATCAGGGGGTTATGTAGAGTGGGGAACCTTCAGAGGTGGTAGGATGGACTAAAACAAGAAAAAATGTGCAGCAAACAAGGGCTCTGAGGTGCATACCTTAAGAGTTATGAGCACTTGTTCAATAAGAGAGATGTGTTTCACGCTAGCGAAGGTGCTCCTAAGGTACACATTTTAGGAAAATGTCCCTCAACATGTCTGAAGGAGATTTCCATCGAATTATACAGACATGTCTAATACAGACATGGCAGTAGTACTTCATGTCAAAGCAAAAGCAAACGGGCGAGAAAAACATTGTTTCTCCGTGTGCGGGAATCACACGAGCGGTATGTGAGCACTGTGAGATGGACTGATCTGATTTGATTTGATCTGATTTGCTGCTCATTTACAGACCTGTTGCGTAACATTTTATAACAGGTCGTTCATTTTACAGCTTTTCATGTAGATTACAAAACATATTCCATATTACAAACAGCAATTATTGCTTTCAGCAATTACAATGGAAATAATAATAAATTAAAAATACATTAGAAATTGAAAAACAAAACAAATGTTCAGATTTTTAGAAGATATGATGGTAGATGATAGGAAAGACTTCAACTGTAAGAGAGAGAGAGAGAGAGAGAGAGAGAGAGAGAGAGAGAGAGAGAGAGAGAGAGAATGTTGGTCTATCTGAGCTAGCCTGGTCTAAAAGCTTTGCAGTCCCGGTTCGCTACAGCTTAATTTACGGATTAATATTTCTGAACTCTCTTTACAAAAACATTAAAGCTATTATGTATATTGTGGAAAGCGCAGTGGTGTCTGAGTGTAAAGTAGGTTACTTTTTGGAGGTATTAATTAACCTTCAGCTCCTATGTTATGTGTCTTGAATTTTACCTGTTATGTTGATTATATACGAGTGTTGAATGAAAAGTAATGCCTCCACCTTCGTTAATTGGATTTGTGGGAATATTTTAATAAATCGAAAGCAAAAAGAATCCTTAGAATGTGATCTTTAATTACCAATATTCACTTTTCCACATAATCGCTCGGCAACTGGATACATTTCTGTCAACGATGAAAAAGTTTTCTGAGGCCGTCACGGAAGAAGTCGACACTGTGTTTCCGCAACAATAGTCTTACAGTTCTCTCAACGTCTTCATCAGAAGTACAATGATGTCCCCGCAGGTCGTCTTTCTTTATCGGGAACAGATGGAAGTCAGACGGTGCTAAATCTGGACTGTAAGGAGGATGCCGTATAGTGGTGAGATTCAGTCTCTGAAGTTCTGCTGTGGTGGCACGTGAAGGGTGTGGTTTGGCATTGTCATGCTGCAGGAAAACATTTCCCTTTTCCTTTCGGACCTTGTTAGCCATCGTTTCAGAGTAGCAGTGTTGTGTTGTAACCTTCTGAATTTATTGTTATTCCACGATCAAGGAAATCAACATGGATAACACCATCTGCCCCCCCAGAACAATGTGGCCATGATTTTTCCAGCTGAGGGCTGCGTTTTGAATTTCTTTTTCTGCGGCGAGTCTTTGAGTCGACATTCCATAGACTGACGTTTCGTCTCCGGGTCGTAATGGTGTACCCACATTTCGTCTCCTGTCACAATTGAATGGAGAAAGGAGTCACCTTCATTGTCGTAAGGCGAGAGTAGTTACTGGCAAATTTCAAGTCTGTGCACTCTCATTTCAGGAGTCAGCATCCGGGGTACCCGTCGTGCACAGATCTTCCGATAGCCAAGCAAAGCAATAATGTGACCCACATATTCTTGTGAAATGCCAATTGTGCTTGCAGTTTCTCTCCGAGTGACACGACGATCGTCCTGAATCAATCTGTCAACATTTTGCTTGTGAAACTCGGCGGTTGCTGTCACAGGATGTCCAACTCTTTGTTTGTCACGCAGGTCAGATGCTCCCACCTCAACATCTTTAAACTTACTCGCCCAACAACGCACAGTACTCACATCAACACAACCACCATAAACTGCTTACATTCTCTGACGAATCTCCTTTGTGGTGACACTTTCTGCTGTCAGGACTTAAATGACTGCACGTTGCTTAAATCGCTCTGACCGACCGTCTGCGCAGGGCTACATACTTTACACTGTAACAACACAACCGTTCAATGCTAAGGCTTTCCGCCAACTGAAACTGTAGGGAAGAGGCTATGGAACAAGCCAGTAGCTGCCGGATACCAACGCTGCCAACTGTTGAAGAGTTACGAAGGTGGAGGCATTAATTTTCAGTGAAGCCTCGTAATAAGTGTTCAGTTACAAATGTTATATCCCAACAGCGGTGTAATGACCGCGGGATGGATAAGCCTGCTGTTTATACTTAAGCTAGAACAGGTTTACAGTGTTGATTGCACTACACTGTTCATTCTGATACAGTTTAATTATTTTAGATGTTGTGGAAGGTTGTCTACGGTACTCGTTGTTTAAAGCATTTGCTGTTTGGTTTGAGGTAGTGTATGTTTCGGTACTGCTGTCTGTCTTACGTTCTTTGTGTTTGTTGCAGTGTTCTGTTATACGGCCGTGTCTGTCTGTATACGACATGTAATGTCCTTGAGACACCATCAGCTATTTTATTTACTATTTCCCCACTCGTCTTGGTCTCTTATTGTCCGTATCATGTCATTGTTGTTTGGTGTTGATGTCTGGTGTGCTGCTTTGTATCGGTGACAGTGAAAACGTATGTGTTCTGGGGCTCCGTGTTCACCACATGTACAGGCACCAGCACTCTGGCTGCGGCCTACGCTGCGTAAGGGCGCAGGGTGAGGGCCGTGACCTCTCAGAAAGTGAACCGAACCCCGGCTGGGATTGATACGGCTCACTCTTAAGCGTTCCCTAATGTCCGTTAAGAACTGAAATACCCTACGGCCCTTATCGCTTAATTGACAACCCCTTTGCCAAATATCCACCCGCCATTTACCGAGTTAGCGCTTCTCGGTAATGTCATGTCCGGTAATCTGGATTATCTTCTCCTGTCTCCCCGTTCTCAGCCAGTTCATTGCAGCCCGAAACCGAATGGCTGTGTCGATAGGGAAGGTTCCAAGCACCACGCAGAGTGATTCCACTGATGTGGCGTTGAAAGCTCCTGACAGTCTTACCAGGGCACTTCTCTTCCCTCGCCGCCTTGTCACCGGACGTACTCGGTGGGCCCATGCACTGGCTGCAAAACAGAACACAGAGACTCAAAGAGCGCACAATGGTAAGTCCTCAGTGTGTGTAATGCTACGCTGAAGAGTGTTATGTTGAGTCTGTCCAACTTGTTCATGATCTTGGAAGCCCTGTTAGTTCTGATGTGTTATTGTGTTCTGATATGTTCGTCAAATGACAGTCGTTCGTCGAGTTGCACACAAAGATATCGTGTTTTCCGTTGTCTGTGCATGCTAATGTTGTGTAGTTTTATGGTAGGATTACACTGCAGTGTTCCTTTGAGTAGTATATAAACTGTTTTGTGTATAGCTATCTGAAGTTTATTATGTTTGCACCACTAGTTTACGGTTGTGAGTAACTGTGTTGACTGGTTTTCAAAACGCGCTCTTGAGTCCACGGAGGCCACCACTGGAAGGTCGTTTGGGGCATACTGTCGCTCCGTTCGCACGATTATCCCCATTCAGTTGATGTAGGAGGAGTTCAAAGGCGATATCCCAAAAGATGGGGCCAAAGATTGATCCTTGTGGGCAACCTTTGGTGACTCTTTTAATCACTTTCTGATTTCACGCGTGCCATTCAACCACCCTGTTTGTGTACAGTAGCCTAAGAGGCTATCATGGAGGGCCTTAGGTGCCTGCATCTCTCTGAGTCTTGCAAAGATTGCGGGGCACCACAGATTATCAAAGGCGGCCGAAATATCTATAACAATAGCAACTGCGTATTTGTTTTCTATGTTATTAACAGTGGTTAGTACCTTATTCAGTGCGTCATTTATAGATTTTCCCACCCTGAAACAGAATTGGTGCGGATTAAAGCCAAGGAACTCCCTGTGCGTTTGCAAGCGATAGCACAGAAGTCGTTCCTGGAGCGTGGCCAAGGTTTTAATTATGCGTATAAATCTATACGTTTTTGGATCTGAAGGATCCTCGTCCTCTGATGTTTTAATTATGGCGACATTTGCTGTTTTCCACCCTGCAGGTACCCATACCAGCGGTAACACTTCGTTGAGTAGACCCGTCCGGTAAGGAACAATCTGTTGAGCGACAATTTTAAATGTCTCGGAATGGATACCATCTGGCTAAGAGGCTTTTTTGTTCTTTAGTTTCGCAATCTCAAGCGCGACACCCTCACGTGCAAAGTGAATAATGATGGTACCATTTTCATAGCAAGAGTTCATTAAGGTTGTCCAGCATGAATCTGTTCATCCGACTGTTGCTCGTCATTGGGGAGGAGGTTGTTTAGCAGGAATTTTGCAGAACTTCTCCATCCCTCTATAATGGTACCGTCACCTCGTCTCAGCGTTGCTAAGACTAGTGGCGTCTTCAGACGCTCCGTTTGTGTTTTGAAACGTTCCTCCCAAATGTTGGTTTGGAGCTGTTTCAGCATGTGTGTGTTCCAATGTTCTTTTCGAGTTTTTTGTAACTCTTGCTTGTGGCGTTGTTTTGCTTTTCTGAACTGCATGAGTCTGACATCTCTGTTCCTTGCTGTTGTCGCTCTTTGATACTATTTCCGTTTGTTTCTTGCTTCTCTGCACACCCTTGTTAGTCTTCTAGTTCAAGGTATGTTTAGCTTTCGCCCTGTGTCAGTCGTCGGAATTACAGCTCTTTGTGCTTTTTGTTGTAAGTCAGTTAAAATACGTACTTTATAATCCATTGAACCCTCAACCAATGTAGCGGAAAGACCTTAATCATCTGCCTTAGTTTTGCCCATTCCGCCTTATGGCGCAACAATCGCTAATATGTGTGTCCTGTGCAGGTGTGTATACTTGTGTGTCTACGTTCGCGATGATAGCGTTGTGGTTGCTGTGAGTAGTGCCAGTATTGGAACAATGCAGGTTCTACCCCAAAGTACCGTTATCCAAGATGGCGACGATGACGTCATCCAAGATGGCGGCTGTGACGTCAATCAAGATGGATTTTGGCGGGAAATTTGAATTTTGGTGGGAAAGTGCCACACCACCCTCCCCAAGAAAAATGGCAGTAAGTTCAAATTCCAGCATGAGAATGCATCACACCACACTTATCTCTACTAAGCAAAGAAAATGAAGGGAAAGAAGGACTTGCCTTTATTATTTATCGAATTTCAAGCACATGTGTTCTCCACTAGGTCTGGACTCTAACTGGCTTAGTTCATATCGTCGCCACCAGAGGACGCCCCCGTGACGTCAGATCGTGACACAAGATGGCTGCACCTGGTGTACCCAACACGTGGTGTTGGTCTAGTTCCTATAGCCGCCACCAGAGGGCTCTGTCATGATGTCAGCTGATGACGTTCTGGGATGGGGGAAATGGCAGGAACCAATACGAGCCCTTAATCGAGTCATGAGTTCGAATTCTGCCAATAGGACTGAAGTATCTGCAGATGTCATTGTAGGAGATATAGGTTAAGCTCAGCATCTCTGGGGGCCTCAGTCTCGGTCAGTCAGCAGGAGAAGAAGAAGAAGAAAAACCATGAAGCGCTAGCAGCAGCAGTCGAACTCTAGTGCAGTCATGCAGACTAAATGGAAAAGTTAGTATCATGCTTCACATTATTCTATCTCGCCCGTTAGTCTTATTATTCTTCAAAGTTTTCACGTATTGGTTCATATCTAATGCTTGCTCGTCTTTGTTGGACAGAGTCGAGCGCCGCCAAGCCTAGCTCCACAGACGCAGCCTCGTCAGCCATCTCGTCGAGACCCACAGCAACGGCACCCGTCTCGTCTGATCCGGGAGCGGCCACGTGGGATCCTGTAGCCCACCTAGCCCACATGTTGGAGCAGGACAAGCAGTTGCTGCTACCCGTCCCATTCAGCAACTTGTGTGATGAGGACACACGATCTGCACACGGCGCATCCAATGACGCCGCTGGCGGTGTTAAACAGCAAGTAGGTGGAAGTCAGTACTGGACAACGACATATGCCCCTTCTCAGTCGAACATTCCTGTGATAGTGCACCCGCAGAGTTTAGATACTGTAGATAAAAAGAATACGTCGATTGCAGCCACACTTTGCACCACCACATACAGTTTAACCCCCAGTGGCTCCAAACGTGTGGACATTGCTATAGAAGTGCACCACGTCTACGGGATCTAAGCTATAATGGAGATTTATAATGTTTCCAAATGTGTTAAAGTGCGAATTTCCGAGTTCGACTGGGATGAGATGCGCAGTGCAGACCGCTACATCAACCAGCAAATGATAATCCATCCCATTCTCCCCCAGGCATTCGTCTTACTGATGCTACATCTTCTGTTACTACCGTATATGATAACTGCGCCTTATGCGTGAAATTAGGTGTCAACTGCGTCTATCTAAGACATCCGTCGGTTATGAAGTTATTCAATTTAGACTCTGCCACACGGTTTGCGCTGGAGAGACTGAACCGTTGGTTGCCTAGCATAGAGGCGGCATACAGGGATGTTGTAAACTCCATACGTGTGAATGGTATACATATTGACGATTTTGAGTAGCACCTTCGTTCGCATATGAACGTTAAAGTTAAAGAAATTCATTTGAAATGCGTGTTTCAAAAACCAGAGTACTGTGTGTCACTAATTGGATTGCGTGAGATATGTGCCGAATTTATTGCCAACCTAAAACATTTATTTGGTAGATATTGTACAGGTGTGAAGAAGACACATACCAATTGTAATGGTAGCCCTGAAATACTGCATCCAATGTACGATTTTTAAATAAATAATTTATCTCTAAGCTCAACTCGTGTTTGTGTTTTATTTCATACCACTTTACCATTATAATCAAATTATTACAACAATTTTTGCAGTGCTATACCAGTTACTGAGATTATTATCATGTTACTTTTCAAGCGTAAAATATATACTTCTTTTGCTGTGTTGGCAGAAGAGCCAACACCGTGTTGCTAGAGGAGGCCGAAATGCACGCGTTTAATTACATGCAGACTGGCGTGAGGTCTGGAACAGTTAAATGTAATTAATATAGCCAATAAGGTACGCTGTTGCTGGAATACTTAACTTTAATCCATAATCGGTGTACATCGCTCTTGACGGTACATAAGTATAATCTCAATATAAACTGGTAATGGCGCCTTGCTAGGTCGTAGCAAATGACGTAGCTGAAGGCTATGCTAACTATCGTCTCGACAAATGAGAGCATAATTTGTCAGTGAACCATTGCTATGAATGTCGGCTGTACAACTGGGGCGAGCGCTAGGGAGTCTCTCTAGACTAGACCTGCCGTGTGGCGGCGCTCGGTCTGCAATCACTGACAGTGGCGACACGCGGGTCCGACGTATACTAATGGACCGCGGCCGATTTAAAGGCTACCACCTAGCAAGTGTGGTGTCTGGCGGTGACACTACGCTTCTTTTCTTCGTGTAGTCAATATAGTTCAATCGATTGAGTGATGGAACTATACCGGCTACACAAAAATACTATTATTATTATCTTTGCAGGTATATTTTCTATATATAGGTCAACTACATGACTGCACATGACTCATTTAGTACCATGACGGGCTGGGTGAAGCACCCTCGCCACAAGGACTTTGTTGTCGGAGACTGGTCACGTGAAGATTCAAGTGAAGAGCTGGAGAAGAAGAACAAGAAGAACGGAATTCTACTTTCTGATAATATACGAGCAATTATTGTGGGTCCAACAAATTACGGGAAGGCTAATTTCCTCCTGACTCTGCCAACTCATGTAGACGGCGTCCGATTTGAACGTGTCTGTGTGTTCTCAAAAACACTCTTTCAACCCAAATATCAACTATTGCAAAAGGTATTGCGCGGCGTAGATGGTGTTATACACACAACATTCAGTGAAAGCTCTGATATCCCCCCAACTGGAAAAGGAAAACCAAACACAGTCTTCATATTTGACGATGTTGCCGTCGAAAACCAAGATCGAATTCGAAAATATTTATGTTTCGGTCGTCATATGGGTGCAGACGTATTTTATCTAAGTCAAACATATTCCAGAATCCCCAAACAGCTTGTAAGGGATCACGCAAACCTCATTATAGTCTTCAAACAAGACAATCTGAATTTAAAGAACATTTACCAAGCACATGTCGGAACGGACACGTCCTTCAATGATTTTGTAAAGATATGTGCAGATTGCTGGAACCATTCACAGTACGGTTTTCTCGTTATTGATAAAACAAGAAAACTTAATGATGGTAGGTACAGGCGAAACTTTCAAGAGTTTTTGCGTGTATAGCACTGTAAGAGAGTTTAGTAGATCAGTCTACGCTACACCATGGACAAATTCGCGAGTATGTCTACCCCTCAACGTGAGAGGATGGATGTACAGAGACAGGACGTTCGCCTGTACTTGCATGCTTAAGTTCACCCAGCAAAAGCAAAAACACACGATAACGAGGGTGCTGCTATTGATGAATTCATTATTAGTCACGCTTCAGGTCAGATAGATAGAACCTTCGGCGTTAGCAGGGGAAGACCGTACATGCTGGGTGCGCATCCCATAACAAATACATATCGGTGATAGACAGTTTGACAGAACACCCGGCTTAATGAATTTTATTTTCCTAAGACCTACCAAAAAAACCATAAACTATTCAGTTAATGATAGGGACACGTATCGTGAAACACTGCACATGACTCTTGTACACAAGGTCATGAAAAGCCTGAGCAACAAGAAATATAAAACCATTATAAAACCAATACTTGAAGACGGAAACATCAACAACGGTGGCAACAGCGGTGATGGTATTGACATTCGGCTTAAAGCAGTGAACAATCGAATCCCTCAGTATATATATTATGACGACCCCAACGAACTAATAGATCGACTACGGCTGCTCATGGCATCAGCTGCTGCAGGCAGTACAGCTCATTCGAATGAGGTTGTCTCGATAACCTCCGAGCTTCGAGAGAGAGGTATCATCGAATAAATATGGAGACGGTAGTTCGAGAACTGCACAAGCCATCACGCAAAACATACCCTAGCAGGCCTGTCATGATTAAAGGGCTGGATGACTTGTGGCAAGCTGATCTTGTAGATATGCGGCAATAATCACATAAGAATAATGGATTCAAATACATTTTAATGGTTATTGATACATACTCGAAATTTGCATGGGCATTACCCGTCAAAACAAAAACCAGTCCAAATGTCGCTGATGTTTATGAACGCTTGCTACAGACGGGAACGAATCGATGCCCGGACAGACTCCAAACGGATCATGGTGGGGAGTTCTACAATAGGTATTTCAAGACAGTTATGCAGCGGTATGGAATACATCACTACTCGACATCCACTCACCTGAAGGCGAGTGTCGTGGAGCGCTTGAACAGAACAATAAAAGACCGAATGTGGATGCCTTTTAACCTTCGAGGCTAATATAAATGGACACATATCCTCCCGAAATAATTGCTCAGTATAATAGAACCAAACATAGCACAACAAAAATGTCGCCAATCGATGTTCGTGATAATGGGCTCATGGATACCGTTTACTGTCTCATTAAGATGCTGGATCCACGCAAACAGAAATTTAACGTAGGTGATTTGGTGTGTATCTCAAAACGCAAGACCGCATTTGAGAAATCATACCTACCGAACTGGTCAGCTGAAATATTTACAGTTTCAAAGGTGCAGCGAACGAATCCTAGAACTTATATATTAAAGGGCAGTAAAGGTGAAGAAATTGCAGGCTCCTTCTACACTGAGGAGATGCAGAAAAGTTCAGAACCAAATGTTTTTCTCGCGGAGAGAGTCATAACGCGACGCGGAACTAAGGCACTGTTCAAATGCCTTGGTTTTCCTGCTACACAAAACAGATGGATTGATGCCAGCGATTTGCTATATATTGAGCGTGGATTGTCCACAACCAACACAGTAGCGTAATATGCACGCTCGAAGACACATTAGAGGAGGCGGTGGTGTTCTGGACAAACTACCTGTGGAATTCCACAGCCCTGGGTATAACTACTGTGGACCTGGGACAAAGCTTCAGAAATGCTTGGCGCGAGGCGACGAGGGAGTCAATCTGCTTGACGAAGCGTGCATGGAACACGACATTGCATACGCAGCAAATAAAGATCTATCAAATCGTCACATTGCAGACAGGATTTTAGCTGATAAGGCTTAGGCGATACGGAAAAGAAAAAGATACTGGTATAGGTCAACGGATCGCGGCATTCGCAGTTGATAAAACAATGCGTGGAAAAATCAAGTTGGGTTTAGGAGTGATGAATTTCAAGCGAGTTATGAACGCTGCACGTTGCGCACTAAACAATAAGAAAAAGAACAAGAAGGGTTGTTTGAAGAATTGTATCCTGACAGCGATGTATGCAGCTAAAAACGCAATGAAGCAGAAACATTCCAGAACAAGAAGAAGCACCTCGAGTTCTACCAGTACCCAAGACATCTCGTGGTTTTATTCCATTTCTTATACCGGCCCTCTCCGCGCTCTCGGCGGTAGGGTCCCTTGCCGGTGGGGCTGCAGCTATTCCTCGAACGGTCACGAACGCACAAAACACCCAAGCGCAGTTAGAAGAGGCGATGATGGAAGCCGCAGCCATCGGAAAAGGACTGTACTTGAAACCGTACAGGGAAGGGTTTGGTCTATTCATAAATTAAAAGAAACCCATTAGCGGTCCTACCAGATCGACCACTCACAAATACAGACCTTCTTAAGATTGTTAGAGATAAATTCAAGATACCAAGATTCAGTGGTGTGTTTATGCGGGATACTTTACCGAAGACTATGTGGAAAACTGGTGAATGCGCTATTGTGAATTTAAATGTTGCTGGAGGTCCTGGCACCCACTTGGTTGCATACGTTAAGAAAGACGCGGACACTGTCTTCTATTTCGACTCTTTTGGTGACCTGCAACCACCCGAAGAATTACAACAATATTTCACTCACAGAATACATGTACTCAACAATTATCGACGCTATCAAGACTTTAATACATAACTCTGTGGACATCTGTGCATGATGTTTCTCTTGACATTTACAAAGAAAAAGAAGCATGCTATATAAGGAGGAGGTTTAAACATTCATTGATCAGTTGAGGTTCAGGTGCAATGTCGTACACTTTGACGTTGAAAGGACGGTCATATGTACTGCGTGCAGATTACTTCCCGCCAATTATTTGAGCGCTGGTCAATGGAGTGTTGCTTCGATTGGACTGGTGACGTACAACAGCTTCCCGAATATCACCGAGACTAACAATAAGCTGCATCTCGACATTAATGGTGAAAACGATATTCTGGAAGTAGAACCTGGTACATACGATATCGGCAATTTAAACGAAGTCTTAGAACAATCTGGAAAAATACGTGCAAACATCAATATACTAAAATCTGAAATAAGAACTGTAAATGCAACGATTGACTTTAACCAGAAAGGTTCAATAGGACGCCTGCTGGGATTCACAAAAGGGCAGATTTTGAAGAAGGATCCAAGTTAATTTTACAAGTCGAATCAGACTGTGGACATACTCCCACTCAGCACAATACGTGTGGAGTGTAACATTGCAACGAACTCCAGTCTCAACGACAGTCTCATTCACTCCATTTATGGATTCTTCCCCCGGTTGCAACGTGGTATAAAATTGTTGATAGCCCTGCCAATGTAATACACCTTACGGCGAGAGCTCAGACATTGGACTATTTGGAGCTGCGTATTGTGGACCGGAATAATCAACTTGTTGATTTTCGTGGTGAGGAAATCTTTGTACGATTACGTCTAAGACAGGGTGGGCGTGTGGTATAAAGCAAGCGCACACAATCCCCAGTGCACCACTTCGCTACCGAACAGCAAAGTGATAACACCTGCGAGCTACGAGTTTCTTAAATCAGTTTGTGTGAAGCCGCATAATGACATTGTTGTGTCGGTATCTGGGCCGACACCGTGAAGTTGAGATGGCTGAAAATGCACGCAAGACTAAAGCAGACGGGCGTGAAGTACTGGAACAGGCTACGTAATTAATGTTAAGAATAAAAGTACGTAGCTTGATTAATACTTATCTTTAATATCATTGAGGTACATCGATCTTGACGATACACAGGAGACTTTAAGTACAATCACTGTATGGCTAATGGCGCCTTGCTAGTTCGTAGCCATTAACTTAGCTGAAGGCTATTCTGTCTCTCGGCTAATGAGAGAGAAAGGCTTCGTACATCTGGTCGGTAGCTAGGTTCTCGTACAACTGGGGCGAGTGCTCTCTCGTATCACGAGACCTGCCTTGGTGGTGGCGCTAGGTCTGCGATTACACAGTGGCGACACGCGGGTCCGACATGTACTAAATGGACCGCGGCCGATTTAAGCTACCACCTAGCAAGTGTGGTGTCTGGCGGTGACACCACAGACATCATCACTCAATAAAACCAGTCCAGTAGAGTATGACGAGACAATTATACGTTAGGAATATTTCTCTCATAAACCTTACACTTCAACCACGTTTAGCAAGAATGATGAAATCCGGATTGTCATCCAGCACCAAGACGCACTCATGCTTCCGTGCAAGAGTTTCATATATCTAGAGAGGTCATTCAAGTAAACTGGCGGCAGCGATACAGTGGGATCCAAGCTGACACGTAGCGCTTTAGGATTCCTCTTCCAAGAGATACACTATGAACTCAATGGCTCTGAGATCAACTGTACACGCAATGAAGGCATAACATCAACCCTTAAAACGTATGTCTGGGCATCACCAGCATATTTGCACGGTTTAGAAAATGCAGGATGTTTCATAGACGAGCCAGACGATATAGCAGCTCAAGAGTAAAAGCGATTTACTGCATGCATACTCTAAACATGCTTATGGGATACTTTGGGGATATGAGGCAGATTATTGTGAACGATAAACAAGAACTCATTCTGGTGCGCTTTGCGACGGACAATAACTCATACATTCAAGGAGCTCAAGAGGAGAATATGGTCACAATCAGCAAGATAACATGGAAAATGCCTCAAATCAGCGTATCCAACGAGGAGCGTTTGAATCTTTTAAAAGTCTTGAATTCAGGTACATTTCTGTCACCGACATTCGGCTCATGGGATATTTTCGAGTACCCAGTGTTACCGACAGCGAGCAGACGAACATGGGTTATTAAGACCTCCAGCCATCTAGAGACACCCAGAGTCATCATACTCGCGTTTCAGACTGATAGAAGGGGTAATACAGCAAATGAGTCCACCCTGTTCGAAAACTGCAAGTTAACTAATGCCAAAGTCTACCTCTATTCAGAATTTTACATCTGCAGTGGAATCGAAATTTATATAGCCTAGCATATGACATGTATGCAAGGTTTCGTCCTTCTTACTACGAAATTGCTGAAAGGGAGGAAGGGAGGGAGGGGGATGTCTACTCAGTCCACGTAAGTTCAAGGAGCTTTCTCTGATCACTGTAATAGATTACTCTAAACAGAATGAGATAATTAAATCTGGATCTATAGATTTGAATTTGAATCATCGACAAATTTCCCAGAACACACTGGCGCATATGCTTCAGTTCTACATGATCGTGTAATCAACTACTGTCCGCTCACAGGTGTTGTGCAGCGAGCTGTATAAATGAATATGTACTGCCCCGTAAATAGATGATTTGATGATGGCTTGTCACCAAGTGAACATCACTGCAGACGCTCAAGAATTCTATGACTGTGAGTGTCGACATTTCTTACTTAAAGATGTTTCGTTTGTAGCACACACACAAGATGCTGGAATAATAGAGATATATGCTGCAAATATCTCATCAACAAGACCCTTCCAGCAAGTTATGTGCGCTAAAACGAGGAAGAGCACAAAGTGGTCAACTCATTTCTACCATGGAATTCACTGGGATGATCCTAGCATATCCTATAAAGATATGGTGACTGCGCTTAAATTATTCTATCACATGGACACCATTGTCTACGTGAAGGGAAAGGACAAAACCTCCTGGATGTGACGAACATTTAAATTTCCTTCTATTCAAGACCTGGATTTCTACAGCTGTCCACCTATCCATCGACTCAAGAACATTTATCAAAAAAGTGCTGTTGTATCTTCATATCAGACTGTAAAATTACTTTTAAGTTGGATGAGAAATAAATGATTTTCTTGTTCCACAACAATGCTCGTTTTCTTTCTTTCTTTGACACCCACGTCCGTAGCGAGTGAGTTTATCGGTGACACTGTACCTGAAGCACATCCCACTGGGACTGCATACCACAGCCTTGGAGCGCGGTTTCACCTGGTGAGTAACGCTACCTGCGTCATTAACAGACGCGCTTTCACCTCACCTGCGTGGAAGCCACTCAAAGTGGCAGCTCAGGGGTGGTGCGTCACGGACCTGCAGCGTGCGTGTAAACGCCGCCGCCGCATGCGGCCCAGCGCGTGCCGTTCAGAACTGCCGTTCAAACATTGTTTTAAAGCTACACACCTCATAGACATATGCTGTGCAGTGTGGACGTAACCAGCCCTTGTACACAAATAGATTTATGATGTTTTGATAAAAAGAATGATGATTGAGGGTTTAAATAATAACATTCGACATTTTTACAATAAAATAAGTGAATTTATTATTAAATTCTGATTTTTCAAGATTGCTTGCAAAATATGAGTTTACAGGTACATGATTCAGTTTTCACATTGTATCAGTTTACAGATAAATTATTGAGATTTACATTTTTTGACGAAAAATATCAACCTTCTGCTGTTTGCAGACACGTTTTTCAGATTTTACATTACACGAGTTTACAGATACATTGTTGAGAGGTGCATTTTTTGATGAAAAATATCAACATTCTGCGCAGATAAATGATTGGCATTTACATTATATATATTAATTTACAACTAATGCAGAGCTACTACTTCAAGCTAATTACACTATCTGATACGGTAAATACTACCACTAGTGAAGTTCCACCTGAAAAAGTATTTCTTTGAAGTGGGTGGCTCTAAACATTTTCCACTACAGCAAGCAAGTGAACATATATATTTCTTTGAAGTCGATGGCTCTAAACATTTTCCACTACCACAAGCGAGTGAACATACATTTCTTTGAAGTCGATGACTCTAAACATTTTCCACTACCACAAGCGAGTGAACATATATTTCTTTGAAGTCGATGAGTCTAAACATTTTACACTACCACAAACAAGTGACCATAAATATATAAACAATTCAATTAGATGGAACTCACATACTTAAAACTAGTTCTGACTGGATGGTTAGTGGTAGGTGAAACTTACAAACTAAAACCTAGTCTATAACGACTTACACACAGGCACATATGAGGTGTGAAAAAATTTTTGTTCCCTTGATATACAGGCACATATGAAGGGTGAAAACTTGTTTTTTTTCTTCATATGCAGGTACAAATGAAGTGCAAAAATTTGGTTTTCGTTCGTACAGTAACTAGTAATACCCATGAAAAATGTTTACATACATACATACTTTTTCTAAATACTTTTTCAGTTTTCAATTTTTTTATCATATTCTTTGACAAAATAATTAATATGCAGGGTGACCCAGCTATCTTGTCCACCCAAAATATCTCTGAAACAATAGCAGCTATTGGAAAACGACTTTCACCGGTATTAATGTAGTGCTGGGGCCCATGAATGTACATATTTGGAAACATTCTAAAACGAAAGCATATGTTTTTTTTAACACAAACTTATGTTTTTTTAAATGGACCTCCTATATTTTTTCTTCAGCAATCCATAGCATGACAAAGCACATACACAATGGCGTTGATTGCATCGCAATATTCCCATTACATCCCGAGATATTGAGACGCAAGGTTGACGCTTGAAACACCCGACATGCGCTGCTAGCGCACGTCCTGAGGCTCAGGTGTGAACCCCATGCTGCCCGTAACCGCGATGTGATTGACATGAGTAATCACACCTCCATACTTATCAAGAGGTCCGAAACGAATAATACGGTCTGCTGCCATCAACTCTCATAAGCACATAATGGTTTCCCTCTTGCACGTTTTACGTATCTACGTACACAATATGAATCAGTACCGATCGGTGTACACCCGTCAGGTTGTCTTATTTATCCTGCACGCCCAAATAAGTGGAAGTTTCTACAGAGGGCCATTTTACCCAGTGATGTTAAGAAACATTTGTTTGCAACAATTTGTCATTTAACGCATTAGATAAACATAACATTGATAATTATGTGATAATAAAACTAATTGGTTAAACATGTTTACATTCGTCTTCTATGTCCTACCTGAACTTCCCAAATCAAAACATTTTTACCTAAACAACGGTAAAACTTTTAATCCACTTGCTCGTTTCACTAAAACCATCAACATGAATTTTACTATTACGAGTGAATGATTAACTGTCACTTGCGCTAAATCTACAGTAAAGTAAAGTTTTAACGTTGAACGGCATTACCTTTTCAGTAATGGATTAACGATAAGCGAAGTTAACTTTGTGACTAACGTTGCGGTGCACAGATATGTTACAGAACCGCATCACCCCTAGCCTATTGGATAAATACCTGATGGGATGTACGACGTTAATGCAGGATGGCAGCAGACCGTATTATTCGTTTCGGACCTCTTGATAAGTATGGACGTGTGATTACGCATGTCAATCACATCGCGATTACGGGCAGCATGGGGTTCACGCCTGAGCCTCAGGGCGTGCCCTAGCAGCGCATGTCGGGTGTTTCAAGCGTCAACTTCGCGTCTCAATATCTCGGGATGTAACGGGAATATTGCGATGCAATCAATGCCATTGTGTATGTGCTTTGTCATGCTATGGATTGCTGAAGAAAAAATATAGGAGGTCCATTTCAAAAAACCTAAGTTTGTGTTAAAAAACACATATGCTTTCGTTTTAGAATGTTTCCAAATATGTACATTCATGGGCTCCAGCCCTACATTGATACCGGTGAAAGTCATTTTCCAATAGCTGTTGTTGTTCCAGAGATATTTTGGGTGGGCAAGATAGCTGGGACACCCTGTATATTTACACAGACATACACCTAACACAGACTCCCACACTCAGACACACACAGAAGCTCGAAGACTGATACACACCACACAACACACTCATCCAGTATTTACACTATGATAAAAGAGCCATACTATTTCAATGCATAACCCCCATTCATCCCATGCTCGTTCTCTCTCTATCAATAAACCAGAGTCCCGCACCCCTACTTTCGCTTCAAGTAAATAGTGTGAGTATGGGAGGGTTTCCACCCCATCCTCACAAAAGACCCTTTTATCGTCATGAGGAGACAATACAACTTTAGACTGCAGCACAGTGTACACCTCGTGACCTCGTGATCGAATGCTAGTTTGTTGAACCGTGTGTGGGTGAGCGCCTTGGAGGCTGCGACCATACAAGCACTGCAAATAGTCTCCAACCGTAAGAGCACGAGATGTCCCGCACCTAACACCCTTTGCGCACCTCTGGGTGCCCCTGTCTGTTGTGCAATATGGACACATTTTTAATCACAATCCCAAATTCTACATTCGGTAAACCATTCGACTCGTCTTTCATGAGACCGATAAACTTCTTGTTCTGAGGAACAATACCATAAGGATTATCGCCCCTATAAGAAGACGTGTTGAATTCTTTACCATTGCACCTAATTGCTTCATATGGATCACAGTTCTTGATCCAGTAGATAAAGCTGTCTCTATTCATATAAAGTAATTTTGGTTCCATGAAATGAGGTTTCGCAAATTCGTAGTGGAATCGGTACATGTAGAATTTGGAGATATCCAGTATACACATCCCCAAATAGATAAGCTTCATAAACTCTACTGCAGTCTTCGACATCTCCAAAGCAACAAAGTTTTCACTGAAGATGGTGGCACGCTTAAAATTTGGCCTGGCTATACATTTTCTCACGCCATAACGCCCTTCCCATTCGGCTCTAATCAAAATATCGCGTTCATTTCGTACATTCTGCGTAGTTTTCCTGAAAATGAAATTATTCATTAATTTATAAAAGTATTTTTCAAAATCATTACTCGCGAACGCCCTCTTTTCGGTATTTAGTTCAATATACTCCTTCAACGAGAAGGATTGCTGGAAGGAAACTTCCCGGGTGATTCTAACAAGCTTCATCCCTAATCTGAGGCACTGCTGGAGGTTACAATAGTGAATAATGTACCTCTGCTTATCTCCAACAGTAGCCAACAGTTTAGGGATGGTGTTTCCTCATGGAATTTGTTGCTCTGGTCATAACGGCAAGACCAGAGAGTACGTGGTCATACACACACTCCGGAACTTTTCGAAAACAACTGCAAGCAAATGCACGTCCGTGTCCAGGTATATAGTCTTGGATATTCTCCCGAATTGTGGATGTTGAATTCTCGCCGGACATTCACGGCGTGCTCATAATCTGCTGTAGTTATGGCATCGTCTGTGAGAGTACTGGTGAATACAAATATGTCGGGAAGCCTGGTTTTATTGAGTATCAACATACTCGTATGGGAAAATTCCTTTCCTATTTGCAAGTTAGAACTTTTCCTCATCGAGAAATGCAGATCGAGTGATATGCATATCATTCCGAGGTAAAGTTTCAACCAGTTTCTGGAGTGAAGTCTGCATAAAGTGTAAAGAGTCAAGGAAGCGGAGTGTAATTTTTGGCGTCATTCTTTCTGAGAAAGAAATGTACTTCCCAACACTTTCAGGGAGGACACTGACCTGATCATTCTTCATACCGAAAGTAGCCAAGTCCTCAACGAGAAAGTGGGCGTCATGGCCGCTCAAATTATGAAAAAAGACGCGTATGTGTCTAGGTAACTTATACTTCAGATTGAATCCGTTGTGAGCTGCACCGCGGAACTTACCCACAAGATGATAGTGGTCTCTACGAGGAATTTCCACTTTTTCGTCTAAGGCTAGCCACAAACATGACAATTAACCACCTTTTCATACATTTCATCATCTTCCTTTGATTTGGTCATCGGAATGTTGGTGCTGTAGAGCCTATCAACTTCCCATGAACGTTTTTCAAGCTCAGTGAGAAGCCAAACCGCAGGATCGTTCCCTACGTAAGACATAGCGATAACCTTAGAATCATATCCAGATACAACTTGGAACGCTGCAGCATAAGGTACGTGTTTTTGTGTGAAGTTTGTGTGTGAGGCTGAGGGATTCCCTACACAATGAGTAATAGGAACCAGCAAGCATTCAAAGTCGACGTACACTACAAAAGGACATCGCTGCTGGAGGTGAGCATTTTGAAATTTAATGAAGTTATTTTCGTCAGAGGGCATAATCACACGTACCGCGTCCTTGGAAGCACAATCTAATAGATGTATCGCTAATAACTCTTCAGATGAAAAATAATTCAAACACCTTAAACAAATATGCTTTTTGCGCCGGTTTTTACTTAACTGGGAGCTGAGGAGTCGGGACATGTCTTTGATCCAGACATAGTGATAAGTATCACCTTCAGAGAAGATCAGCATGTTAGCATGCAACTCTGGCTCACCTGCAAATTTTGAAAAATGGAGGGGGCCGGCTACAGTGTGCTTGTCTTGTTCATCTGATTTGTACTTCTTCTTCTTCTTCTTCTCCAGGCCATAAATGTGAACCGATATTCCAGTATTCTGAGACTCAAACTTATGTATGTGCTGGATCTTTACAGGGAACTCGATACCATCAAAGTTATACAGTCTCCTAATATATTTGACTTTGTAACTCCTCGGATGCTGGCATTGAAAACACAGGGCAGTAATTTCAAATAAAGAGGCCAGCCATATAACACTCAATATTGCGTCATTCGGAATTAGAACGTCTAGCAAGAAAACGTTTGTAATTTTTTTATAAAATACAAGTAAAATTATTAGGCTTAAAAAATACACACCAACATGGGCATTACTGTCCTGTGTTTTCAACGTTCTTGTTCTAGTGGTATATGATACGATAAATCTGTTTATGTACTGCATCTGTGTGTTGTATTATACACCTTGTTTTCTCATTTTAAATTTACCGCCTTCATTTATAGTTTACTTCGTCAAAATTTTAGGACAAGTTAAGCACAGGTATTGCCCCTAGTAATTCCATCTTATCAATGTTTTATGTGCATTACATTTATAAAGTTTTAGTGTGTATGTGTATCCAGTTTACGATCTCACATTTTTAATCACTGCTGCATCGCAGCGCCACCTGTTGAGGTGATTTTGTCTTAGGCTTCAGTACTGGCACACGACGCTGTGGCGCATTATGCTTACTACCTGAGCCCCCACCTTACTGTTACTCGCTCCTGTGAACGGGAACGCGTTCTGCAGATCTTGGTGCCTCTCGCGTCCATCTAGAAAAGGTAATGATTTTACTATTTTATATTTCTAGTTTTTACTGAGTTCAACGAAGGCGATGTTGGCCTGATATATTCGACGGTGCCCTTTCGCTACACTGACTAAAGAATTCTTAAGAAATACCAAATTAAGCTATTTGCTCTTTCAATAGGTGATCTGTTTATATTTTCAATAGGTGATCTGTATATACATGCTTATAGGTTATCCAAGTCTGCACAACGCGATCGCGATTCTTAAATTGATGTATTTGCTCTCTGTTTTCTATTTAGATAACCTGAAAATGCCTAAATAAGGCGAAACGCATCGTTGAGAAATAAAAGAACTGAAATTGCAACCAAGACTGTTTTTAACCATTACTCTTAAGCACTGGTTTGCTGTTATGCCACATATGGACTGCAAGAATTTCTACTTACATTCGAGCTATGCTTGAGCCCTCTCAAACTCCAGCTGCTGACTAAGCTCTTCTAGCATTTGTGGGATGTAATCTAGAAAGATGGAAGAAAATTTGTAGAACAAGCGCAAACACGTACACATACAGTCCGTTTAAAGACCTAGCAATCTGCATAGAGAGAGGTCCAAAACAGATATAACATAGAGACACAGAACACACACACACACACACACACACACACACACACACACACAAAGGATTCAGGTATGGGAGCACTGAAAATGTACTTACCAGGTAATGGGACTTCCTCTACACGGGGTCGTTTGCTGCTGCTGCTGCTGCCACTGGCACTGTTGCTGGTGCTGGTGCTGCCAGTACACTTCATATTGAACGAATGTACACCGACGTCGCCACACACACGTATTGGAGGAAGTACAGGAGCAGAGTGAAGGTGAGTTGGGCTGTGGTTTGGTATATATATGATGTAGAGCCACGTGATTAATGCAGTAGCCAATAGAAGAGCAGCATTCCAGGGGTGCGGGGGGGGGGGGGGGGTGCTACATCATGAAGAAACACCGCGTCCCTAGTGGGAAAATGTGAAATCTGTCATTTGTTAATTGAATACCGAAGTGGTACATTAAAATTGAAATGGAATTAAGTAATTAGGTAACTGATGGGTTAGATGAGCGATGTGGATGTTACTTTAGTTAGGATATTTACAGAAGAGGTGCAGGCTGTAGGCTGTGATGTCAGGGGTCCAGCGCTCAAGGGCCACTAACACAAAGCGTATGCCATTATGAACGTGCGAGAGAGAGAGAGAGAGAGAGAGAGAGAGAGCAGACAATCTTGGGGCCGTGCAGTGGCTGTTGGCACCCTCTGGTGGCGACGATATCAACTAAGCCAGTTGGACTCTGGAGCCTGTGGTGGGCACACTGGGTGCAGCCATCTTGGATAATGGTACTTGCGTCATCACCTGATGTCACCGTAATGCTCTCTGGTGGCGACAATATGAACTAAGCCAGTTGTAGTCCAGACCCAGTGGCGATCGCACCTGCTTGAAATTGGTTAAATAATAGACATGTTATTTTCCCCACAAATCCTTAGGAGGACGTCGAGTTAGCATAAGTGTCGTTTCTTTTGTGCCTGCAGCGAAACCCCAAGTGACCAACCTTCCGGCCAAAATTCAAATTTCGCGCCAGTTCTTAGGAGGAAGTAGCGGTCAGGTGCCTTACATTAGACCAAGTGGCCTATCTCCATAATTTTCTTTGTTTAGTGGAGATAACCGGGGTGTGATGCATTATCCTGATGGAATTTAAATTTCGCTCCGTTTTTCTGGGGGAGGGGAGATGAGGGGGTAGGGGATTAGGTTAGTGAAGGTGGCCCAGTTGACCTTCTTCCCGCCAAAATTCAAACTTCCTGCCAAAATCCGCCATCTTGGTTCATGTCAGCAGATGCAGTCATTGCCGCCATCTTGGATGACGTCATCGCTGCCATCTTGGATAACGGTACTTTAGCGTGGGACTGGCCTTGCCCCAGTATTACTAGAGGAAGATGTCTCAATACACATTGTATTGAAGAGTGACAGATTTATAAATATTATGTATTTGTGTATATTTCTACATTCAAATCTGCAATTAGCAAATGACGCTGAAAATTACAGCAACTAAGTGATGTATTATTTTTAATATATATCATTAGACGCAGAGCGGTGGCCGTGCGGTTCTAGGCGCTCCAGTCCGCAGCCGCGCTGCTGCTGCAGTCGCAGGTTCGAATCCTGCCTCGGGCATGGGTGTGTGTGATGTCCTTAGGTTTGTTAGGTTTAAGTAGTTCTAAGTTCTAGGGGACTGATGACCACAGCAGTTGAGTCCCATAGTGCTCAGAGCCATTTGAACCATTAGACGCAGAATAAATTAATCTCTGTATTCACTGTTCATGGAAAGCGTCTTTTCCTCGCTCCTGCACCCACTGAAGAACCACACGGCGTGCAAAGGAAGACATAATACGGTTTTAGATGCTGCACAGATCAGCTGAGCAACTATTAAAATCGTTTAAGTTGTTGCGTTTGTTGATTGAATTTTCGTGGGTTTAAAGCTCTGCACAGGTTAGTCAGGCAGCTGTTTGCATGACTAATGTTGCTGCAAATTTTGCTTGTTATTTATTAATGTGAATTTAATTGCTGTGGATCTCAAGGTATCAGTTTTTGAGATCATTAGCGAAGCTGAAGGTTGATGTTGGTTGTCTTCATGCCAGTTTTTTTGAACTGTAGGAAGCTATTACTGATATTTACCACTTCTGTTAAGGTCGAAGCAGTAGGCGTTGAAGTCCATGAACCTTATACTTCAGCGATTACTAAATTGTCTGTAATTAGCGGCTTGAAGTCCGTTTGTGTCGGACGGCGTGGATGATAACAGTTTTAGAGAGCTGTGAAACAAGGATATTTTCAGCCTTGGGTTTATGCAATTAGTGTTGCCTTAGTGACCCAAGTGGGAAGCCGGTTCTCGCCATCCATTTGCTCGTTTAAGTAAGTGATCGTTGAGATATGGTAATTGGGATAATTTCCCAGCCCTGCATTCAAGAACTCCTCATGGGATCGAGCTAAGGTTCCACTGGGATAGGATGATTTTCCCTTCCAGGAGACGCATACATCTAGATGGCTGTACGTCTCCGTTCTGTGCGTCTTTTCCGATCGCCAATCCGCTGCATTTTGTCAGTATAGTATGCGGCAAGGCAAGAGTTTCGTCAACAAGAAAGGCTGCTCTATCACTTCTATTGCAACACTATGAGACATTCACGGGTCTTCTGTTAAGCTACAAATGATGCTTTAGAAAACAATGTACAGGGACTGTAATTGTGTCTCACCTAAGACAAACAGCTGGAAAACTTATTTCCACGTTAAACGCTCTGACTTGCAGAACAAGACTGAAAAATCAAATTTCACTCCTTATTAAAGTCATGGTCTGTCAAATGAGGAAGCGAATGAAAGTGTGTGAACTATACCGTTTTTCCGTCGCATCTGATGTACTTCCAACATGTACATTCGCTTCACATTACATTTTCTGTCACTTATGTCTTTGCAATTACAGAGGAAAGACAATAAAATTTCGTAAAATATAGTTCCCTCTACACAACGGCATTGTCACCAAATAATCTTTTAATGCTCCTAATTCAATTTGCTAAATCGTTTAAGTATACTGAGATGTGTGTCATTTTCAATTCTGTAAAACGTACTGTGTTTTATCCGATACATACCCCTGGACTAAAGACGTAAATTGTTTAAGATGGGGTGGTTCTAGAAAGCCACGAACTCTTACGTACCACACTCAACCAGGCGATATTCCGTTTTATTGACATGTATGGCAGGGGTCTTAGTATTAATAGCGGGTAGCATTTCAAACGTCGGAGTAGATCAGACGGTCCTGGCAGTGTAAGGTTCTTTGCACTATAAGTAGCGTTTGTCAGCTGGAAATAACTTCCCACAGCAGTCACGTCTTATTTCTTCCCGCACAGAGGACCACTATCCAGTTCTGCGTGTGTGTTGTGACCCACATCAGCCTAGGCGGCTTCGGTTTATAGAAGAATTCATAAAGCACTGTGACTAAAGGAGCGTATTATTAAGTTGTTATTTGCAACTGTACAGCGCTGCTAGGTATTTTTCACACTAAAAATTCTTCTTCCATTGGCACTAAATCCCGGGGCCTCCTCAATAATTTTCTGCCATTCCTCTCTGGACTTTGCTGTGGCCCTCCAGTTACGGCAAGTGACTCAGACAGCGTCCTCGCCAACCTCGACGCTCAATCTCAACCAAGGTCGTCCTCTTGCTCGTCTTCCTCCATGGTCACTGCAGCAGGCTTTCCTTGCGGGATCTGTCTCATAGAGTCGTGTTACATGTCCAGCCCATCTCATTTTACACAGCTTTAGGAACTTTACCACATCATCCTCGTTATAGCAGTCATAAAGTTCGCCATTCCTTCGCCTTCTCCAGGTCCCATTTTCATATACAGTCCCAAAAATCCTCCTCAGTATACTTCTTTCACGTGGTCTCAGTTTTCTTCCTCCCCGCTTTGTAATTGTCCACGTTTCTGAGCCATAAATAAGGGCTGGGCATATCAGCGTTTTGTAAAGTCGGCACTTAGTCCCTCGTGATAGAATCTTGGATTTAAAATGTCGCAACATTCCAAATTTGCATCGGTTAGAAGCGCTTATGCGAGCTATAATTTCAGTAAAGGTTGTGCCATTTGCTTCTACGAGTATCTTTGAGCCCAGATAGGTGAAACATTCCACTCTCTCAAATGTCATTCCATCAAGGGTTAATGTGGGCTGAAAGGGTTGGTTAGTGCCATTATGCATATACTTCGTCTTTCCTTCATTAATTCTCAGGCCCATCTCCTCTGCACTCAGTTTTAGAGCTGAAAATGCATTTTGTAGATCTCTAAGTGTTCGGCTCATTAAATCCAAATCATTTTGCATATCCCTGAAGTTGTACAGACTTATAGTTGATAGTACCTCTTGTCTGAATACCCGATTCGCGTACCAGTTTTTCAAGTGTCAGTTTGAAAAGTAGGTAGGAAAGCCCATCTCCTTGCCTTAGCCCAGTTCGAGTGGGAAACTGAGGCGATAGCCTCTACTGCACTCGCACAGTACCCAGGAGGTACTTTAGGGTGACCTCTATTAAATGCACCAATTTTCCAGGCAGTAGAAATTAGAGCATTGCCTCATAACGTTTGGCACGGTTTATTGTGTCATATGCAGAGTTACAGTCAATAAAGTGATGGTGCACGCCAACACTGAATTTGTTGGTCTTTTCTACTACTTGTCGGAGAGTAAATATGTGCCGGCCGGTGTGGCCGAGCAGTTCTAGGCGCTTCAGTCTGGAACCGCGCGACCGCTACGGTAGCAAGTTCGAATCCTGCCTCGGGCATGGATGTGTGTGGTGTCCTTAAGTTAGTTAGGTTTAAGTAGTTCTAAGTTCTGGGGGACTGATGACCCCAGGTGTTATGTCCCATTGTGCTCAGAGCCATTTTTAGAGTAAATACCTGGTTTACAGTTGACTTTCCTGGTCTGAAACCGCGTTGACAGCTTCCAATAATGTATTCTGCGATAGATGAAAGTGCTTTCTATGTAATATTTAAGAGTGTTATGCCTCTGTAGTTGCTGAATTCAAATAGATTTCCTTTCTTATGCGCCGGACACACAATCCCTACACTCAATTCTTCTGGCAACTCTTCCTTTTCCCTGGTGAGGCACCCAGTCTTGTAGATCATAAGATTTAGCTCAACTCCTCCAGCTTTCAATAATTCAGATGTTATATTGTCAGTCCCTGGTGCTTTATTGTTCTTCAACTGGGCAATTGCTTTGTTCACTTCTCCTTGGGAAGGTGGGGGGGGGGACTATGACATCATCTTATAAGGGGACTGGGATATCTTCAATAGGGGACTCTGAAGCATCCAACAGTTCACTGAAATACTCTACCCACCGCTCCAACTCCTCTTGATCTTCGGTTAGTAGTGTCCCATTTTTACTTTTACATAGGCCTGTGCGCGGCTTACGTGCTCCTCTTTCACTAATAATTTTCTGATAAAATTTTCTAACATCATTTGTTTTTCCTATTGTCTCCAGTTCTTCAAACTGCTTTCTTTCCCATTCCCTTTTCTTTCTTCGATGCAGTTTCTTCTCTTCTTTCCTTTTATCTTGAAATTTTCTTACCGCTAGGCGAGTATATTATTTCTCAAGCATTTTCCTGTGTGCCAGATTTTTCTCTTGACATTCTCTTACATTCTTCATCAAACAAGGAATTCCTCGGTTGTTTTTCTTCTTCCCCTAGCACTTCTTCTGCTGCCTTAATGACTGCATCCCTGCAAGCGTTCCATTCCTGATCCATATTGTCACTTACACTAGGGGTGAATAATGCAAGATTCTCAGCAACCTTCTCAGAGTATGTTTTAGAGTTGTCTTCATCTTTTAGCTTCGATAGCTTATAATTACTTTGCGGTGTTCCTTTGACTTTTCTTGCATTGGATATTTGAGCTCGTAGTTTTGCAATTACAAGGTAGTGGTCTGAATCTACATTAACTCCACTGTAAGTACATAGATTTAGTAAGTTTGAGGAATGCCTGCATTCAATAACTACGTCATCAATTTTATTGAAAGTATGCTGATCAAAGCTACACCATGTTTGGTTTTATGAATCCTTTTGTGTGCAAACACGCGCTACCTACATCATGTTATGTGACAATGCAAACTGAATGACTCTGTGGATATTCTCATTTGTGTGTTCATGGAGGCTGTGCTTTCCTATTGCTGGGAGGTAATGGTCTTCTTTACCAATCCGTGCATTGAGGTCTCCAATAATTATTTTAGTGTTTGTAATACATGCTACAGTAGTAGGGTAAAGTAGTTTCTGGCGCACTTTTTATATCAATTTGATATCAAATTAATTAATTGGTAAATTAATCACCCCCACCCACTGATGACGACGTGGGCTTTCGCCAGCCAGCATCTGGGCCCCTGTCGCTGTTCCTGTCCCTTGCCATTCTCCTTCCCTCCCTTCGATACCCATTCCCTTGAAACAGCAGAATATTGAAATGGCGGGAAATCATAGGAAAACGATAAAGGAGATTAGGACATATACAGTGTGATAGGTATAGACCATCATTTGACATCGATGAATTGTAGGTGTTATGTTTCTGAATTTCTTTGTGCAGTCTGTGCCTACTCTACATGGTTGTGAATTTCCTCCTGTGTATTAATGTGTTATTTTTCTCATTGTTATACCTCTCTATCTGTGAGCCTTCTGACTGTGGAACAGTGCTGCTGGAACGTGATGGTTTTTCAAGAGAATTAGCAGCTGTCTGTACATTGGCGGGGACATCTCTTACTCGTCGAAATCAGGTGGACTCGAATGCTATAAATCGAAGACTGGAAGATTAGTGAGAATACAGTAGGTATGCAGTGCCCAGAGGAAAGGGGAGTTGAGAGGTGAGCTCTGTAACGTTCTTCCTAAGTATCATGGGCAAATGTATTACAACCTCTCTCACACATCTCGCGAAGTGACTGCAATGAGAAAATTGTGGGCTAATATGAATATCTTTACCGAGAGAAAATCAGCAGCAGAAGTTCTGCCTTTTGTTTTCTCAATAAATAAGAGATATTATTCTTCTGTGAGTTTTGTGTGCCTATGAACGGATAGACTGATATCTTAATAGGTACACTAAATGTACATTTACATCTGTATGGCTGCTTCACAGGCCATCGTACGGTGTGCAGCAGGGAACACCCCGTACCACTACGAGTCATTTCATTTCATTTCCGAATTCAAACAGAGCAAGGGAAGAAGACTATCTAAATGCCTCCCTATGTGCGTTTATCTCTGTGATCTTATCTTCACGGTCCTTATGCGAAATGTACGCTGACAGTGGTAGGATTCTTCTGCAGTCAGCTTCAGACGTCGGTCCTCAATAGTGTTCCTCGAAAAGGGCGTCACCATCCCTCCAGGAATCCCCATTTGAGTTCCTGAAGCATCCGCAGACTAATTTGGCGGGAGCCAGTAGAAACACTTCTCTAGGACTGTATTCCAAGGGAAACTAAGGGCTTCAGATGTGTACACGTTTGGGCTGTGGCGATAAGCAGACAGGTATTTTGTTATTGCTCACTGTGTCAGCCTTTCCGGGATATTTCGGAAATACGTCTCAAGACGATTCGGTTTGCAGTAGGGATGAGGGTAAGCATATTCTTCTACATACTGGTACATACCCCAGCGACATTTAAGCACCCAGTCTTTTAGCGTCTGGAGTCATTAACAGCTGTCTGGCATGGCGAGCGGTGGGTTGTCGGCCGCGAGCACTGCAGCCGTGAAATGCGAGTGGAGGTTCATGACCTGTTGGCAGCTGTTCACTTGCGACCTGCTGGCAGAGCCGTCGTGGCAGTGGAGAACACAGTGGAACGTCGTACACGCCCCCTATACCGACACGTCTGTAACGACTACCTGGCGAGTGCAATCCGATTGCAGAGAAAAATAAATTTACTCACCATGCAAAGGGATTCTCATAATCAATTTAATTAATTAGCCTATAAATTTGATATCAATGATGTGCCACTAGGCAAGTGGAAGCGAGGACGAGAGTACCACGGATGTGACACAAGAGGTGGACTGGTGATCACCCGTTTCTTCGTTGCGGTGAAATACACTCCTGGAAATGGAAAAAAGAACACATTGACACCGGTGTGTCAGACCCACCATACTTGCTCCGGACACTGCGAGAGGGCTGTACAAGCAATGATCACACGCACGGCACAGCGGACACACCAGGAACCGCGGTGTTGGCCGTCGAATGGCGCTAGCTGCGCAGCATTTGTGCACCGCCGCCGTCAGTGTCAGCCAGTTGGCCGTGGCATACGGAGCTCCATCGCAGTCTTTAACACTGGTAGCATGCCGCGACAGCGTGGACGTGAACCGTATGTGCAGTTGACGGACTTTGAGCGAGGGCGTATAGTGGGCATGCGGGAGGCCGGGTGGACGTACCGCCGAATTGCTCAACACGTGGGGCGTGAGGTCTCCACAGTACATCGATGTTGTCGCCAGTGGTCGGCGGAAGGTGCACGTGCCCGTCGACCTGGGACCGGACCGCAGCGACGCACGGATGCACGCCAAGACCGTAGGATCCTACGCAGTGCTGTAGGGGACCGCACCGCCACTTCCCAGCAAATTAGGGACACTGTTGCTCCTGGGGTATCGGCGAGGACCATTCGCAACCGTCTCCATGAAGCTGGGCTACGGTCCCGCACACCGTTAGGCCGTCTTCCGCTCACGCCCCAACATCGTGCAGCCCGCCTCCAGTGGTGTCGCGACAGGCGTGAATGGAGGGACGAATGGAGACGTGTCGTCTTCAGCGATGAGAGTCGCTTCTGCCTTGGTGCCAATGATGGTCGTATGCGTGTTTGGCGCCGTGCAGGTGAGCGCCACAGGGCCAACACCCGGCATCATGGTGTGGGGAGCGATCTCCTACACTGGCCGTACACCACTGGTGATCGTCGAGGGGACACTGAACAGTGCACGGTACATCCAAACCGTCATCGAACCCATCGTTCTACCATTCCTAGACCGGCAAGGGAACTTGCTGTTCCAACAGGACAATGCACGTCCGCATGTATCCTGTGCCACCCAACGTGCTCTAGAAGGTGTAAGTCAACTACCCTGGCCAGCAAGATCTCCGGATCTGTCCCCCATTGAGCATGTTTGGGACTGGATGAAGCGTCGTCTCACGCGGTCTGCACGTCCAGCACGAACGCTGGTCCAACTGAGGTGCCAGGTGGAAATGGCATGGCAAGCCGTTCCACAGGACTACATCCAGCATCTCTACGATCGTCTCCATGGGAGAATAGCAGCCTGCATTGCTGCGAAAGGTGGATATACACTGTACTAGTGCCGACATTGTGCATGCTCTGTTGCCTGTGTCTATGTGCCTGTGGTTCTGTCAGTGTGATCATGTGATGTATCTGACCCCAGGAATGTGTCAATAAAGTTTCCCCTTCCTGGGACAATGAATTCACGGTGTTCTTATTTCAATTTCCAGGAGTGTATTTTAACGGAATTACGATCTCACACTTACACAGGGGAGATGATCATCGTAACAAAATTAGTTGCATTATCGAATTTATAAAGTGGCACTTAGTATAATCCTAATATTTGCTCTTACCTTGAGAGACTTCGTATGTGACGAGACCGTTGTTTACTCCATGAGAGTTCAAAAGTGAGAAGGCATGGTCTTAACACTCTGTCATGAGCCAAAAATGAGTTTAATATTCTAATTCTGTGATACAGGACGTGGCTCACATTAAGCTGATAAGAACAGGTTTTTCTCTCTGATGGGGGAATACTTAGAGGAAATATAGCCTATGCCACAGTGTTGTATATGATTTTCACAACAAGTACCGATACTTTATGGATGTGAAAATGAGTGTACGGTCCGATTTCTGCCATCTTCGAAAATAACTCGTATAAAAGGGAAGCATCCATATTTCACGTGAGAAACTCGAAATCTCTTGGTAAAACATCCCTTTTCGGATTTTATAAACTGAAGAGTCTATTGTGGGGGGTGGGATCGCTGTTAGTCCGAGATGCGCCGCAATGTGCTGTAGTCAGTGGCCACAAGTCGAGGCTTATGGCTGTCGCTCTTCAGGTACATAATACACCCGGTACATGGTGTTGGACTAGACTGGAGACGACTGGTCAATTTTCTTTTTCGTCTTGACACACTGTGTTAAGGTAAGAGAATAAGCACTACATTCTTTAAAAAAATACTGTAGGATATATGTCCCATGATCTTTTGGCTTCGATGCGACTTGCAACTTGTAAATAGGTACAAGTGTGTTTCATTTTCAAACGATGTTGCTACAGGAGTCGTGTATATAGGGGCAGGATGTTACAGGCACAGTGGCAATAGACTCCGCTTCCTGAAACTCCTGTCTGGCTGGGCATGGGTACTGGATCGTTCCACCAACCTTCACATTTACAAATCCTTGGTTTGTCCCATCCTTTGTTATTCCAGCGTCGCCTGGACTTCCTACCCACTCACATTCTATAAAGCTCTCCAAATCCTCGAACGCCATGCACTCTGTCTCCCTTTCCACATCTGCCTCCCTTCCCCCTCAAGGATCCTGTATGACCTTATCCCCTTCCCAAACCTTCTCAATTTCCGCAAACACATCCACACCCTGTACATCGTCCACAGACTCGATCCCTCCACCCCCTGGTGTCTCCTATCCTCTCTACCTCCAGCCTGTGGTCGCGCCTTCACCGTTACATCCCGCCCTCTCTCCATCTCCACGCCATCCACCTCCTTTATCCAGTACTTTCCAGTGTGCATACCCCTCCCAGATGATGAGCTTCAGCTTGATATGGCACCCCCTCTACCAACTCTAACCCCACCATTCCCTATTTCCAACTTTCTCTCCCCTCCTTTCCCCTACCCCTGAGTGGTCTTTTCCTCCCTCCTATGCACCCTCCCTTTCCAGACCACCCTTCCCATGTCTCTGCGCTCCCTCCTGATTTGCCTTCCTTCTCCTTCTCCCACCCTGCCCATCTCCTGCCCCTTGGTGCGCCCCATGACCCCCTTTTTTTTCATTCCACCCCTCCAGCATCCTCTCCCCCACTTTCCTCACCTCTCACCTCTCTCCCCTCCTCTTATGCCTCCCCTCACTCGGCAGGTTCTTCCTGGCAGTTTTTAATCTTTGTCGTGTGTGCTCTGTCTCGTGCAGTGGTTTTAAAGTGCCGTCGTTCTGGAGTGGTATTTAATACTGTGGCTGACTTTTCTCTTGTGTGTGTGGTTTTGGTGTATTTTATATGCTACACATATCGCCAAATGTGTTTTTATTTTTATGTGGACCTTTTTTACTGCGTCCCACAGTGAGTGTATCTGTGTAAGTGTATATTTTAACCTCCATTGTCTCCCCTTACTATGTTCTTACGTTGCCCTTCTTATTGACTTTTATATGTACCGTTTCATCTTTTTATTAACTGTAATGTCACTCAGTTGAAGAGTGGCGGATTGTGCCACTGCCAGCCCTCCTCTGCCCTTATGGAGCAGATGAAGTCAAAATAAAGGAAAGGAAAACAGGTGAAGTGGGAAAGCTAGAAAGCGGAGGCCGCAGTGCCACAGAAGAAGGAGAGCAGCGGAGCGAATTCGGTCAAGCCAGCAATCTTGGTCATGCAGGAGTCGCCCAATTTCCGATTGTTGAGACTGCCTCAATATTGGCCCCATAGGCCGCTCCACTTTGGACGTCTAGGGCAAAGGAGTGCAGACCCTTGGGGATCACAACCCCAGCAGTAGCTACTGTCTTTGAGAGGCCCATGACATACCCACGTACAGCCTTCGGTTGTTCCCTTAAGATTACATCTACATCTACATTTATACTCCGCAAGCCACCCAACGGTGTTTGGCGGAGGGCACTTTACGTGCCACTGTCATTACCTCCCTTTTCTGTTCCAGTCGCGTATGGTTCGCAGGAAGAACGACTGTCTGAAAGCCTCCGTGCCCGCTCGAATCTCTCTAATTTTACATTCCATTCGTGATCTCCTCGGGAGGTATAAGTAGGGGGAAGCAATATATTCGATACCTCATCCAGAAACGCACCCTCTCGAAACCTGGCGAGCAAGCTACACCGCAATGCAGAGCGCCTCTCTTGCAGAGTCTGCCACCTGAGTTTGCTAAACATTTCCGTAACACTATCATGGTTACCAAATAACCCTGTGACGAAACGCGCCGCTCTTCTTTGGATCTTCTCTATCTCCTCCATCAACCCGATCTGGTACGGATCCCACACTGATGAGCAATACTCAAGTATAGGTCGAACGAGTGTTTTGTAAGCCACCTCCTTTGTTGATGGACTACATTTTCTAAGGACTTTCCCAATGAATCTCAACCTGGTACCCCCCTTACCAACAAATAATTTTATATGATCATTCCACTTCAAATCGTTCCGCACGCATACTCCCAGATATTTTACAGAAGTAACTGCTACCAGTGTTTGGTCCGCTATCATATAATCATACAATAAAGGATCCTTCTTTCTATGTATTCCCAATACATTACATTTGTCTATGTTAAGGGTCAGTTGCCACTCCCTGCACCAAGTGCCTATCCGCTGCAGATCTTCCTGCATTTCGCTACAATTTTCTAATGCTGGAACTTCTCTGTATACTACAGCATCATCCGCGAAAAGCCGCATGGAACTTCCGACACTATCTACTAGGTCATTTATATATTTTGTGAAAGGCAATGGTCCCATAACACTCCCCTGTGGCACGCCAGAGGTTACTTTAACGTCTGTAGACGTCTCTCCATTGATAACAACATGCTGTGTTCTGTTTGCTAAAAACTCTTCAATCCAGCCACACAGCTGGTCTGATATTCCGTAGGCTCTTACTTTGTTTATCAGGCGACAGTGCGGAACTGTATCGAACGCCTCCCGGAAGTCAAGGAAAATGGCGTCTACCTGGGAGCCTGTATCTAATATCTTATGGGTCTCATGAACAAATAAAGCGAGTTGGGTCTCACACGATCGCTGTTTCCGGAATCCATATTGATTCCTACAGAGTAGATTCTGGGTTTCCAAAAACGACATGATACTCGAGCAAAAAACATGTTCTAAAATTCTGCAACAGATCGACGTCAGAGATATAGGTCTATAGTTTTGCGCATCTGCTCGACGACCCTTCTTGAAGACTGGGACAACCTGTGCTCTTTTCGAATCATTTGGAACCTTCCGTTCCTCTAGAGACTTGCGGTACACGGCTGTTAGAAGGGGGGCAAGTTCTTTCGCGTACTCTGTGTAGAATCGAATTGGTATCCCGTCAGGTCCAGTGGACTTTCCTCTATTGAGTGATTCCAGTTGCTTTTCTATTCCTTGGACACTTATTTCGATGTCAGCCATTTTTTCGTTTGTGCGAGGATTTAGAGAAGGAACTGCAGTGCGGTCTTCCTGTGTGAAACAGCTTTGGAAAAAGGTGTTTGGTATTTCAGCTTTACACGTGTCATCCTCTGTTTCAATGCCATCATCACCCCAGAGTGTCTGGCTATGCTGTTTCGAGCCACTTACTGATTTAACGACACTAGTGACGCAACCTGCGACTGACACGGACGAGTAGACAACCCAGCTGCTAGCCACGGCTTTGTCGACATAAGCCTCCACCGAGAGGAGGAAAACACGATGCAATTTGAAAACGACAACTCAACAGACTTCACAACGGAGGGTAGGAGTGGCCCCTGTGCCATGTGCCGAAGGGAACTACACAGCTCAGTCTCGAGACCATGTTATGTGCCAACTGTTCACAACAGAAGAAGCAGAGATGTACCAACAGTTATCTGACGACGATTTACATGCTTCTGGGAAGAAAAGGACGACTTGACTACCATCCAGGATGAGGCACCATGGGAAGAGTGCAGAAGAACTACACAAACGACCTAAACGACGCGTTGACGAATTAGAGACGACGAACAGATACCAAGTGATTGTGCCACCAGTGGCACTGCCCAGAGAGGTCCAACGACCTGTACGGGCAGCGGCGACTGAAAAACAAGAAACTAACCACCTCAAATCACCCACGGTACGACGAGTGACCATTGACCATTACCAGGATTACCTTGAACTCAAAAAACTGCTCAGCTCGCTTCTCGAGAGCTTGTTGAAGGCCATTTATCAGTGAGAGAGAGTAAAATACCACATCGACACGTTTGCAGACCAGCAACAAGTCATGTCGTTTTTCACCAACCGCAACATCCAATTTTTACTCACCAGTCTCCTGACGATAAGGAGATCAAAGTCGCCTGCCCAACAGATTCTTGGGAAAGTAGTGCTCAAAAGCATTACGAGAAAATGCTACACGATCATGAATGTATGTCAGTACCGCAAGATAGATGAGAAAACAAAGTAACTCGTTCTGTAATGGGTATACTGGTCCGGTTACTGAAGGGAAGAGATAAACATCAGATCTACGAACTGAAGTGTCTCCTCTACACGAGAGTGCGTGTAGAAACCTACAACTCCAAGGACAGCCCCGTCCAAAAAAAAAAAAAAAAAAAAAAAAAAAAAAAAAAAAAAAAAAAAAAAAAAAAAAAAAAACAGAGAAACCTACATGCTCCAATTGTGAAGAGGTCCGTCCCGCGACGTACTGTGGATGCAAATCATACCAAACGCTTCTGAGGAAGTATAAAGCGACGCCCCATCGTCATCCATCACAGCAGGAGACCTTTGTCATAAAAGGACCGGGCAGGAAGAGCAACAGCGCCCAGCGACAAGTGTCCGAAATGGCGACACTGCACTCTGCACTTGGCTGCACAAATGACAACAACAGCGCAGTCTCTGACATGCGACCACAACGACCTTTAAGGGCTTATGCCGACGTGGCGTCCCCACGCCTCTTACGACCATCCAGAGAAACAACGACGTCCGCCAAGGATTCCATCATAGCAACCGTCACGGGTAACACCCCACTACTGACCCCACTGCAAAAGCTGAAGGAATCTTATCAAAGCATTCGTCTCGCCCTGGAATGGACCGCACATGTCCTACAATGCTCCTGAAGATCTGCATATGGAATGCGAATTGTATCAAAACAAAGAAGACAGACACACCACAGGATTGATGTTGCGCTCATTTCAGAGCCGCACTTAAAGAAGTCAACACAGTTCCGCATACAAAGCATGTACGTGAACCGCAAGGATCGGATCGATCCATCCTAGTCAAAAAAGAAATTCGCCATCACGGGGAACAACTTACAAGACAAAGACAAATAATACGTACTCGTATAACTACTTGATAACTCCTTTCATGACATGAAAATGTATGTGCGCGTCGACGAGAAGAACCCTGCCAAGATACCAGTCCATCCCACAGGTATCTGTAACCTCGCCTTTTCAACGTCTATACCAACGACATACCTAAAGCCCGTAGCCACCCCCCCCCCCCCCCCCCCCTGATTCCAGGACGCCGCCAGGTTCTTTTAGCTAGCGAAAAAATATATTAGGTCTATAACTTTTCTTCCGCCGTTTTTTCTCGAAGTTCGGGGCTTTATTGTGAAAAACTTACAAAAAAAATTATGATTCATACTATTGCCCATCGCTGGACACTACATTCTCCCATCCTCCGGATAGCACACGAATCCCGTGGCGGAAGAACTGGGCGTCTTTTGTGGAGATCCATGAATCGATTCAATTTTGCGCTTGTTCATATGATCGGAAGTGCTGGTCAGCCAGACTGTATGCCACTGATCGAAAAACGTGGTAGTCAGAGAGCAACGTATGGAGAATACGGCGGGTGGGATAGGACTTCTAATTTCAACGTTTCCACGTATATTTTGACGGGTTCTGCGACATGGGGTCGAGCACTGACTATAAAGGCTCCTTTGAAAAAGAAAAAAATTTATTTACTCCTACTGCTAGGCTAATTACTGTTTAGCTCTACAGGACCTTTATACTGAAATGTTTCCCACGCCACCTTGTATTGTCTTTCTATGTGTGTGAGTAACTATGTTCACTGTTGTGGGTAAATACATACAGCGTACACAGGGCGATGTGTGAAACTGATAGCGATTACACGCTTCCGCTGTTGTAGAAATCTGCTCCAGTTGCTACAGATACCGTGTCAAGCTGAAAGTGGTAACCAAAGTACGGAGAAATATTCTTCGGGGCTCTGTTGCATAGCAATTAGATTGGTTTCAGTTCTGAGAAATGTCCAGGTACTATTGTGTATTTGAATGATCCATGAAGTGACTTCTTTTCCGAAGAAAACATGGGACTATTTCACTAGAACTGAACGTTCCCGTCGGAACTGTTGTCAAGCTAGTATTTATTATTAAATCACAATAGAAGCATACGCTGGGTGTAGAATATCACGTACCTTCTTGAAATGAACAATATTTTATTGTTCTATTAACTGATTTCCTTCCATATACACATATATTTTACAATGTGAATCAAAAACTCGCAATGGCGTCGGTTTTTACATCACAAGAATTGTTCTCTTCTTGTAAAAATTTACTCTTAACAAGAACAAAAACTCTGTATCCTAAGAATAATTATGTGAGCGCTGACCGCCACAGAGTGATAAACAATATCTTTGTCTCTCTCTCTCTCGCACTGTCACAGCAAGTTACGCTGCATGATACATCATATGACCGGCTGTAAAATTAACTTTACGTGTATAGCACTGTATTGTGGCCGTCTGTGTTTCAGTGCTGGGCTCGAACGCATCAATTGCTTTCGATAATGATGTCCTGTGACTGTCTTCGTCGGTTTCAGTAGTTACGAAAACGTTCTGTCTCACCCCGCCATTCCGGTCTTCGAAATCACCGTTCTTAAGGTGTTGAAAACATTCTCTCCACGTTCTTCTACTAATAGTTCCCTCACCATTGGTCTTACCCATCATTTTAAGAGCCACAGCCGCAGATTTCTTCGTGTTAAAGGAGAAAATTAAAACTTCCCGCAAATGGCGAGAATTGGGTACGTAAGTTGACGTACTTAATCGAGAATAACCTTATGATGCAATCACAAGCCGACTAATATTTTTATTGCATTACGTTTACAGATGCCAAGCTTATTGTATTACACCTATGAACAACCACCTGAACCACACTTGCCGCTACTGCCAAACGGCGGAAGCAAAGCTGTAGACCCAATACATTTCATAGGCACGACTGTCTGGGAAATTTAGCAGCCTTCTTTCAGAAATTGTAAATGGTTGGCCTGGGAATATTAGATCTCCATCAGTGAGTGACTGTGGCCTTATCCAGGTAGATGTTTTCTGTCAAAACACGGTTGTGCCTGCCTACCGTGAGAATGACACCTCCCTAGTCTAAAATCTTCTTTTTTCAGACAATACAGATTTGGAGTCACTGATTAGCTCCTCTGAGGATGCGCAAAGTGCAGGCTTGCTCCTCTAGATTGGGAACCATAGTGCTGGGTCTAGATTGGCAACCAAGTCAAGAGAACAGCCAAGAGGGGAGATTCAATGAGTACAGTATTGTTCGATTGGTTTGTGCAATGTGTGGGCGGTTTCGTTTTTGCTAATTCGGCTCCTGTGAAGAGGCTTGATGGAAAATGGATGTCATTCTTTGCCTTCCTTTGTCTTCTGGTCTTTTCTAGTGGGTGAGACTAGTTGGGGTTCTTTGGCGAAGGAGACCAGACAGCGAGGTCATCGGTCTCATCGGATTAGGGAAGGACGGGGAAGGAAGTCGGCCGTGCCCTTTCAAAGGAACCATCCCGGCATTTGCCTGGAGCGATTTAGGGAAATCACGGAAAACCTAAATCAGGATGGCCGGACGCGGGATTGAACCGTCGTCCTCCCGAATGCGAGTCCAGTGTGCTAACCACTGCGCCACCTCGCTCGGTGGTGAGACTAGTGGTCTGTATGTTGTGGTGGGCTAAGAGCCGGTGGCAGTTTCCAACTGTACCGACAGTGGAACTACGTGCCATCTCTAATATATCGTGTGTAACAAAGGTGAACTTGTTCGTCTTGAGCCAGCCGTCTGATGTTTGACAATCCCAGCACTCACTGTCGAGCCTGTGAGTAAAATTGGTCTGGCCAGACCAGCAAATGGGTTCACTTCACAGTGAAATCTGCCGGGAGTTCAGGCCTCTGATAGGGAAGTTTCCCGCGCTCTGATAATCAGGTCGCCAAAGCGCACAGTCTTCAGATTTTCGTGGACACGTCAGGATACTGCTGTCGCAGCACGCCACTCGGCGCCCACAGCGCGCCACTTACTGCTGGCACCTGAATCAAGGTGAAAGAGGAAAGGACTGCCACACTGGCGTGAGGTGGTTAAATGGTATTCGCAGCTCCCTGTTCTCAGGTGAATCATAATTTGTGCTGTACGTGGTCCTCGCTGATTCCATTTGAATAGAGTCTCACAAAGAATTGACGTAAACAAAGATTGCGTTATAAATGGGATTAATTCAGGGGAGAAATTGTATAGCTTTCAACCCAATATACGCTTCACAAACTGAACACCATTCCTCTTCTGAATTGCGTTTGTCATTTTTGTGTATGGTTTATCAGCTAGTTGTAATTACAGGAAGATCGATAAAACTTGTCATTATTTTGTGAACTTAAATACGCCGCTGTTCTCACTCATGCTCCGTCTACCGTTCAGTTTTTACTTTATTGCGGTGGTACGTGGGTACACTATTAATTTAAGGTTCAATATTATTAAATTAGTTAATTTGATTATTAATTCGAGTTCTGAAAATGACGACAGGCATTGCAACAGAAGTGCAATGAGCAAATTAACTAATTCATATATAAAAATAAAGGGTGTAGGTCGCGATTTGAAGGCTATTGAAAAGATAATACTTTTCTTTATGTAAAGATAATAACATTTAGCATTAGTAAGACCTATAATTATGATTAAAGCAAGCGACAGCTTACAAGCTTGTTGTTGTATCATTATCACCCTTCCTTCCCATCTAGGGCTATTTGCTAGACTGGTTGGAACAACTCTCCAGTAGTAGCGAAAATATCCACACCACATCGAGCAGTTACTGATGAAACTGGATGGAGCTATGTCTAGTGCTAGATCAATGGTAATTGAGATTGTTTAAATAAACAATGTTCCACACTCCAAACAAACTAAAGACTTACATCCATCATATCCAGCAGCCAAGCACAGACTGAATCCTTTTCCCACCAATTTCCAGATGGGCGACGGGAGAAGAGGGGAGTGGGGGAGGGTGAACAGCGTCCTCTGGTCGTGGTACTGTGAACTAGCTCAATTGGTCTCTGTACAATCGCAAGGAAAGCGTTTCTCGAGAAGAGAAATTTGTTGACATCCAGTATAGATATAAGTGTCAGGAGGTCTTTTCTGAAAGTATTTGTATGGAGTGTAGCCATCTACGGAAGTGAAACATTGACAATGAATAGTTTAGACAAGAAGAGAATAGAGGCTTTCGAAATGTGGTGCTACAGAAGAATGCTGAAGATTAGATGGATAGATCGTGTAACCAATGAGGAGGTACTGAATAGGATTGGGGAGAAGAGGAGTTTGTGGTACAACTTGATTAGAAGAAAGGATCGGTTGGCAGGACATGTTCTGAGGCGTCAAAGGATCACCAATTTAGTATTGGAGGGCAGTGTGGAGGATAAAAATCGTAGAGGGAGACCAAGAGATGAATACAGTGAGCAGGTTCAGAAGGATGTAGGTTGCAGTAGTTACTTGGAAATGAAGAAGCTTGCACAGGATAGGATAGCATAGAGACCTACATTAGACCAGTCTCTGGACTGAAGACAGCAACAACACCTCAAGATGAACACACAAGATTTAGTATTCCCACCAACAAATTTGAATTTCCCTCCATTTTTTAATTTCCTGCCATAATTCCAATTTTTCGCCATTTTGAGGGAAGGAGGGAAGGAGAGGTGAAGGGGAAGGGAATGGGGAGGGGGAAGGGAAGAGGAAGGGGAAGGGGAAGGGGAAGTGGAAGGGATAATGACTCACGTGCTGGCTGGGAAAAACCCACGACATCATCAGGGGGTGGCTGTTATTACTGGATCAATTAATTAATTTGCATAATTAATTTGATATCAAAAGTGCTTTACATTACTTCTTGCTATGTAAAATGTTTCTGTGTGATGTACACTGTTCTGCGACGTATAGACTGGCTTATTAGAACAGCAAAATGCACATCTGGAAGTTGAGAAGCAGTTTGCCGAGTTTTAAAAGTGATGGAGTAATTGCATTTGACAGCAGCTCATTTGCTATAATGATTAACTTGCATCTAGACTATGTGGAAATCTACTATACAGAGCCAAACACTATTTATGACTCTATAGCATTCTTACCGATTTTATAAAGTCCTGACTAAAGAAGAGAATGGCATTAGGGTACGATTTATAACTACATTGTTTGGCTCTTTATAAAGAAACAAAACAGAAGCATAGGAAATGGTGAGTGACATACAAATCCTACGGCTGACAATGCATCAGATATTGAGACTTCCCAATCCACAGAACTGTACTTCCCCGCACAGTTGTCTTACAGAGCTATGCTGTGATGTGGATTTACTAACAGCACAGTATCTGTGTGATCAGCATGTCGTAGCAGTGGTGTATCATGATGCGGACGTCATCTGCTTGCAGGGACCACCCAATTGTGATAAGCTGTCAGAAAAATGAATAGGAGGGATGGGTGGAATTTTCAATGTCTTGCCGCACTGCTTTGCTGGATTTATTTTAAGAAATGGACCTGACTACTGTTGCATGGCGTTAAACTATCATCAACATCTACACACTCAGTACCCTTAGGAATCTGCTGTGTCCTGTGTAGGACGTAAAACACTCACACTTTTGGTGAGGTTCTGCCGGATCTACGCACACGTTTTTCGAGGCATTTACTTGGCAGTTATTGAGTGTGAGAGAGATATTGTGGTGACGTAGTGCTCTATTGTGTTATTGTTCTCGACGTTGCTGCAGCATACTGTTAGATCGATGCCAAACTCTGCTGTCCCGTCCACAACTATTTCTGTCAAAGAGTTCGCCTACATGTCTTACGGAATAATTGTCACTGCTCAGAATGTGATGAGGGTGCGGCTTCGTTCGGTGCATGGTGTGGAAGCATCTGACCTCTCCCTGTGTCTCGTGCACTAACGGGGGCGAACCCGGCAGCGTCAGTCATTCCAAGGTGTCACACGTACATGACGAAACAACATCGGCTATGATTCTGGGCTTTGAGGAGGGCGGTGAGCGGGCCGTAGCAACCTTCACACGTGGTGTTTGTTTGGATACACAAACGTTCCTGCCCTGATCTACAATACAAGGTTAGATTTATTACTGGTAGGTTCGAACAACAAGCAAGTAGTACAGAGAAGCTTCGGCAACTAAAATGGGAATCCGTGGAGGGAAGACGACGTTCTTTTCGAGGAACACTGTTGAGAAAATTCAGAGAATCGGAATTAGAAGCTGACTGCAGAACGATTGTACTGTCGCCAAAATATATGCTTGCGTAAGAACCACAAAGATAAGAGAGAATTAGGGTACATACCGGGACATATAGATAGTTGTTTTTCCTTCGCTATATTTTCTTGTGGAACAGCAAAGGAAATGGCTAATAGTGGTACAGCATTTCCTCTGCGGCCTGCAGAGTATGTAAGTAGATTAAGTAGACGTAGGTGTACAACATACTGGTCAATGGTCTCGGGCGCATGCCTCCTCATAGTACAGCCAGCGTCTAACATCTTCGTGTCATTGCACATTACGTAAAAACATATTAAACCATCAGGTAACGATACTTTATCCTGTGTACGAATGCCTGTGTACGCATCATAATTTCTCTCGTGTTTGAGATTCTCCTGTCAGATGTGGTTCCTTCCAATGTTTGTCTAAAATTTGCCCGGAGTCAGGGATTTTTTGTGCCTCGTGATGACTGGGTGTTGTGTGATGTCATTAGGTTAGTTAGGTTTAAGTAGTTCTAAGTTCTAGGGGACTGATGACCATAGATGTTAAGTCCCATGGTGCTCAGAGCCATTTTCTACAATTTGCGACCATAGTGTGTGGAACTTGCCTCCTGATCGTATGGCAGGCGCTTGGAATACTCATGCTCATAAATTAAGTATAATGCTGACACATGGTGAAACAACGCTCTGGTGGGCGGTTTGCAGGTTTAAATCACCTCAGGGTACGACCATGAGGTGCATTTGACCTGCGGTCGCCGCACGGTGGCGCTGCCAGCAGTCCACATACTCAGAGGTGTGTTGGTGCATGTCAGAGTGCGGTGCAGCGAGTAAGTGTGCAGACGTTTCCAGACGTGACAATGTGACTGTGTGTTGAAAATGACTCAGAGAAGACATATTGATGACTTTATGAGGGGTAGAATACTAGGGCGACTGGAGGCTGCTCAAAGACAGCAGGTCGTAGCACGGGCCCTCCGTGTGCCACGAAGTGTGATCTCAAGATTGTGGCAACGATTCCAGCAGACAGGAAACGAGTCCAGGAGCTACGGTACGGGACGTCCACAGTGTACAGCACCACAAGAAGACCAATATCTCACCATCAGTGCCCGCAGACAGCCATGGAGTACTGCAGGTAGCCTTGCTCGGGACCTTACCGCAGCAACTGGAACAGTTCTCTCCAGACACACAGTCTACTGATGACTGAACAGACATGGTTTATTCGCCTGGAGACCTGCAAGGTGCATTCCACTGACCCCTGGTCACAGGAGAGCCCGTAAAGACTGGTGTCAAGAACACAGTACACGGTCATTGGAACAGTGGTCCCAGGTTAACGAGTCCAGGTATAATCTGAATAGTGATTCTCGTCGGGGTTTCATCTGGCGTGAACCCGGAATCAGATACCAACCCCCTTGTGTCCTTGAAAGGAACCTGTATGGGGGTCGTGGTTTGATGCTGTGGAATGGGATTATGATTGGTGCACATACACCCCTGCATGTCTTTGACAGAGGAACTGTAACAGGTCAGCTGTATCGCGACGCCATTTTGCACCAGTATGGCCGCCTTTAGGGGTGCAGTGGGTCGGTCCCACCTTCCTCCTGATGGATGATAACGCACGGCCCCACCGAGCTGCCATCGTGGAGGAGTACCTTGAAACAGAAGATATCAGGCGAATGGAGTGGCCTGCCTGTTCTCCAGACCTAAACCCCACCGAGCACATCTGGGATGCTCTCTGTCGACGTATCGCTGCACGTCTTCAAACCCCTACGACACTTCAGGGTCTCCGACAGGCACTGGTGCAACAATGGGAGGCTATACCCCAGCAGCTGCTCGACCACCTGATCCAGAGTATGCCAACCCGTTGTACGGCCTGTGTACGCTTGCATGGTGATTATGTCGCATATTCATGTCAGGGTACATGCGCATGAAACAGTGGCGTTTTGTAGCACATGTGTTTCAGTACGGTTTTCTCAACTTGTCACTAATACTGTGGACTTACAGATCAGTGTGGTGTGTGTTCCCTATGTGCCTATGCTATTAGCGCCAGTTTTGTGTAGTGCCACGTTGTGTGGCACCACATTCTGCAATTATCCTTAATTTATGAGCGTGAGTGTAGGTTTCCTACGTCGCAGTGTTAACAGTGGTGCATTATAGACGACTAGTGTAGCAGATTTGGGTCTATTAGGGGAGGGCGTCTACGGGGGAAGTGGGTGGAAGACTTACGATTTTTTCGAAACATTAAGAAGGTGTTACATCACTGGCAGCAGCATTCGCCAAAAATGCATGTGGAACTCTCCGTTCGTTGGTTGTTGTTGTAGTTTTGGTTCTGTAGCAGCAGTGGGATTGGTGGACAAATCTTAAACAGTCGTCTGTGGTCATTTTGAATAACGTTACTGTAATATTCCCGGTTTAGAATTCTGACGTGATAGAGCTGCTCCAGCAATCTCTGGTCAGCCATATAGAGTGCATCGGTTGTGGCAGAACAGACGGTCTGCACGGGGCGAAAGGTAGGGAATGTCCGTCTACGTTCCTCATTGCAGCTCCGGAATTATACTGCTGGAGGTGAATGCGGCTACGTACGCAAGGCCACGTGGTCCGCTGCAGCTGCGAATACGACACGCGCACTCCCCCTGTTTAGCTGACTGATACCGGCGCGGTAGTCCAGTGTGCTCGGTCAGAGGGTTAGCTGCCATCTGATAAAAAAACTGAGTAGCTGCATCAGCGACGGACTTGGACAGTTGTCATGGGACGTCCGCAACGAACGAACACTTCTTTAACCCTTGTGCTGAAAGGTGTGCAGTGTACTGCTTCATTCTCTTTGAATAGGATGCCACAAGAATTCAAAAATCTTAGCAGTAATTCACTCCCTTTCAAATCGAAACTGAAGAGTTTCCTTATGGGTCACTTCTTCTGTTCCGTCGAGGAGTTCCTTGAAAAATTAAGCTGATTCCTATGTTATATTGTTGATTGCGTTTACCTAAACTTATGGCTGGACCTCTTTGGATTCATAAAGATTTTCTTTTATCTGTTATTACTTTTACGTCGTAATTTCAAGTACGACACGTTCCATGACCTTCGAGATATGCTCGTCATTTTGGTCCTACGGAACTAGTCGTGTAAATGTAAATAAAAAATAAAAAGGAAAGCACATCTGTTGAAAGGTGAGCAGTTCGATTACCACGTGATCGTCTTCAGACAGCCATTTTAATGGATAATGGTTCTGTATGGAGGAGAAGTCGCTGAATGACGACGATCGTGTGATGATCGAAACCGGACACCTTTCAATAAATATGCCTTGCGATATAGAGTGTTATAGTTATTTTGTAATACCTAACTTTTATTTCTCCAAGCGAACAGAGACTTCTTACAAATATTGGAGCGAGAAATAAAGTCCAGCTATCAATTTCAACATTGATGAAACTCTCTGAACAAGAGCATGAAGTACGGTGTCAGAGCCGTGGGTAGGCAGCATCTGCGTTGTGTCCCGTAGGGAAGTGGCTCTGAGCAGAAGTAGGCTGAGGGTCTGCCAACTCCCGTCCCGTACTGAGGCGGCAGGCGGCAGGCGGCGCTCACTGGAGCCGTGGCTCAGCCCAGTGGGTGCGCACCGCCGGTCGCAGGTTCGAATCCTGCCTCGGGCATGGATGTGTGTCATGTCCTTAGGTTAGTTAGGTTTAAGTAGTTCTAAGTTCTAGGGGACTGATGACCACAGCAGTTAAGTCCCATAGTGCTCAGACCCATTTGAGCCATTAGAATAGGTTGGCGGCTGCTTCCCAAGGAGGACATTGTTGAAGTTGGCCTAGAAATGTCCCTGGGAGGATTCTGTATTCTCATTCAAAACGGTAACGCATTTCTCTCTCGAAACGCAAAAAGTCTCCACGTGCTGTCAATTTGACAACAACCACCCTCTGTCCTGAAAGTGCAAAGTGCAGTGCCCTCATGCTCTCTGTGATATTACGCGAGTGCTACAAATTCTTGAGGTGCTTCGTCACCACAAATGCTCTTTGTTATTATGCTCTTTAGGCATTGCTTGGTGCCCGTGGTCTCTGGGCAGCCGGCACGGTAACTCAGCGTGCTGCATCAGAGGGTTAGCTCCCCTCTGTAACAACAAACGTGGGTGAATGGATCAACGGTGTCATGGAACGTCCGCTGCGAACAAATGCAACGATCGATAACGGACAAAATGAGACCAATTAAAAAAAGTAAAATAAGAAAAGGAGGTGGCGGCTTTGATGAGTAACCAAAACGTCCTATGTCAAAGGTTCCGAAACACGCCACACTTTAATTCTGATTAATAATCTGCATTGGCAGCCGAAGACTTCCGGCATATGAAGTCGGCCTCATTCTGCCAACGCCTTGTCAAGGAATGAGGAGGTGCAGGCAGAGGTTCAGGGCACTCTCTCGTCCTAGGGGTGGGAAACTGCCCCTAAAGGCGGAAGAATCAGCAATGATCAACGGCGTGACGATACAGAAGGCAATGGAAACCACTGCATTACAGGCACGTAACGTGTATCTACAGGACATGTGGCCTGTCATGGAAAAAGTGTCATGATTATCTCTCCATTGTCAAAAGATTCTGAAATAGTCTCCCATTCATATCTCTGGGAGGGGACTACCAAGGGGGAGTCTACAGATACAGCAACAACGAATAGCTCAGGCAGTACAGTTCAAGACGAATGGACGTCTCTAAAAAGGGCAGTCAGATGAAGGTAACTGCGAACAAACTATGGGTAACAGAAGAGATACTTCAGTTGATTAAAGAAAGAAGGAAACACAAAAATGCACAATGATATTTGGGAATACAGAAATACAAGTGGCTGAGGAATGAAATAAATAGGAAGTGGAGGGAACCTAAGACGAAATGGTGCATGAGAAATGCGAAGAAATTGAAGAATAAATAATTATCTGAGGGATGACTCAGCAAACAGGAAAGTCAAAACAACCTTCGGTGACATTAAAAGCAGTGTTGGTAACTTTAATATTGGAACGAGAATCCCATTGTTAAATGCAGAGGAGAGAGCAGATAGGTGGAAAGAATACATTGAAAGCCTCTGTGAGGGGGAGATTTGTCTGATGTGATAGAAGAAGAAACAAGAGTCGATTTAGGAGAGATAGGAGATCCAGTACTAGAATCAGAATTTAAAAGAGCTTTGGAAGACTTAAGATCAAATAAGGCAGCAGGGATGGATAACATTCCATCAGAATTTCTAAAATCATTGGGGGGGGGGGGGGGGAAGTGGTAGCAAAACAACTACTCACGCTGGCGTGTACAATGTATGAGTTTGGCGACTTTCGGAAAAATATCATCCACACAATTCCGAAAACTGCAAGAGCTGAAAAGTGCGAGAAGTATCACACAGTCAGCTTAACCGCTCATGCATCCAAGTTGCTGATAAGATTAATATACAGAAGAATGAAAAAGAAAACTGAGGATGTGATAGATGACGATCAGGTTGGCTTTAGGAAAGGTAAGGGCACCAGAGAAGCAATTTCCATGTCGCGGATGATAATGGAAGCACGACTCAAGAAAAATCAAGACACGTTGATAGGATTTGTCGACCTGGGAAAAGCGTTCGACAATGTAAAATGGTGCAAAATGTTCGAAATTCTGAGGAAAATATGGATAAGCTATTGGGAGAGACGGGTCATATACAACATGTACAAGAGCCAAGATGGAACAGTAAGAGTGGAGGACCAAGAACAAAGTGCTCAGATTAAAAAGGATGAAAAGGGTATAACACAGGGATGTAGTCTTTCGCCCCTACTGTTCAGGTTGTATATAGAAGAAGGAATAATTGAAATAAAAGAAAGGTTCAAATTCGAGGTGAAAGGATATCAATGATACGCTTCGCTGATGACATTGCTACTTCGAGTGAAAGTGGAGAAGAATTACCTGATCTGCTGAACGGAATGAACAGTCCACCGAGTATAGAATATGGATTGAGAGTAAATCAAAAAAAGACGAAAGTAATGAGAAATAGCAGAAATGAGGACAGCGAGAAACTTAACATCAGGATTGACGGTCACGAAGTAGATGAAGTTAAGGAGTTCTGCTATCTAGGCAACAAATTAGCCAATGACGGTCGGAGGAAGGAGGACATCAAATGCAGAGTAGCACTGGCAAAAGAGCATTCCTGCCAAAGAGAAGTCTACTAGTATCTAAGATAGGCCCGAATTTGAGGAAGAAATTTGTGAGAATTTACGCCTGGAGTAAAGCATTGTATAGTAGTGAAACATGGGCTGTGGGGAAAACCGGAACAGAAGAGAATCGAAGGATTTGAGATGTGGTGCTACAGACGAATGTTGAAAATTTGGTGGACTGATAAGGTAAGGAATGAGGAGGCTCTGCGCAGAATCGGAGAGGAAAGGAATATGTGGAAAACACTGACAAGAAGAAGGAACAGGATGATAGGACACCTATTACGACATGAGGGAATGCCTTCCATGGTACTAGAGGGAGTTGTAGAGTGCAAAAACTGTAGAGAAAAGCAGAGTTTGGAGTACATCCAGCAAATAATTGAGAACGTAGGTTGGAAGTGCTACTCTGAAATGAGGGGGTTGGCACAGGAGAGGAATTCGTAGCGGGCTGCTCAAACCAGTCAGAAGACTGATGAACCGAAAACAAAAAAAGCCTTACTTTAAAATTTCATCTGTTTGCTCCACGTACATTGTCTCATAAAACTGGCACTTTATTTCATAAACTCTCGCTTTTCCCATGCATTTCTCTCCTTTTCAATCTTACGCGTCAACCTCTGCTCCACCTTGTTGTCTGTCCTGGATGCAATGTTTACCTCTTTGTTATTAAATAACCTCGTATTTACAGCTGAGCCTTGTGAGAGTATGATGGGCCATGATGAGATCATCAAGGAAGAGCTTTATGTTTGACAAGGCCTTGACAAGGCTTTTTACTCGTGACGGTGCTTAGTGGCATAGAAGCTTAAGGAATATTACACACTCCAGGACGATGTAAATGTTTACGTATTTGTCGATACGTGAAGTACTGCGATGTATCGATATCTTTCCTTGTTTTCTAGCACATGATGGAATAGCGTAGTCCCGACACGTATCGTGATAAATACACTACTGGCCATTAAAATTGCTACACCACGAAGATGACGTGCTACAGACGCGAAATTTAACCCACACAGAGAAGATGCTGTGATATGCAAATGATTAACTTTTGAGAACATTCACACAAGGTTGGCGCCGGTGGCGACACCTACAACGTACTGACATGAGGAAAGTTTCCAACCGATTTCTCATACACAAACAGCAGTTGACCGGCGTTGCCTGGTGAAACGTTGTTGTGATGCCTCGTGTAAGGAGGAGAAATGCGTACCATCACGTTTCCGACTTTGATAAAGGTCGGATTGTAGCCTATCGCGATTGCGGTTTATCGTATCGCGACATTGCTGCTAGCGTTGGTCGAGATCCAATGACTGTTAGCAGAATATGGAATCGGTGGGTTCAGGAGGGTAATACGGGACGCCGTGCTGGATCCCAACGGCCTCGTATCACTAGCAGTCGAGATGACAGGCGTTTTATCCACATGGCTGTAACGGTTCGTACAGCCACGTCTCGATCCTTGAGTCAACAGATGGGGGCGTTTGCAAGACGACCACCATCTGCACGAACAGCTCGATGACGTTTGCAGCAGAATGGACTACCAGCTCGGAGACCATGGCTGCGGTTACCCTTGACGCTGCATCACAGACAAGAGCGCATGTAATGGTGTACTGAACGACGAACCTGGGTGCACGAAAGGCAAAACGTCATTTTTTCGGATGAATCCAGGTTCTGTTTACAGCATCATGATGGTCGCATCCGTGTTTGGCGACATCGCGGTGAACGCACATTGGAAGCGTGTAATCGTCATCGCCATACTGGCGTTATCACCTGGCGTGATGGTATGGGGTGCCATTGCGTACACGTCTCGGTCACCTCTTGTTCGCATTGACGGCGCTTTGAACAGTGGACGTTACATTTCAGATGTGTTACGGCCCGTGGCTCTACCCTTCATTCGATCCCTGCGAAACCCTACATTTCGGTAGATTAATGCACGACCGCATGTTGCAGGTCCTGTACGGGCCTTTCTGGATACAGAAAATGTTCGACTGCTGTCCTGACCAGCACATTCTACAGATCTCTCACCAATTGAAAACTGCTGGTCAATGGTGGGCGAGCAACTGGCTCGTCACAATACGCCAGTCACTACTCTTTATGAACTGTGGTATCATGTTGAAGCTGCATGGGCAGCTGTACCTGTACACGCCATCCAAGCTCTGTTTGACTCAGTGCCCAGGCGTATCAAGGCCGTTATTACGGCCAGAGGTGGTTGTTCTGGGTACTGATTTCTCAGGATCTAAGCACCCAAACTGCGTGAAAGTGTAATCACATGTCAGTTCTAGTATAATATATTTGTGCAATGAATACCCGTTTATCATCTGCATTTCTTCTTGGTGTAGCAATTTTAATGGCCAGAAGTGTATATGACACGTTTGTCAACTGGCGCGTAACATTCTCAGTACCGAATCTGTAACTATGCGAACTGGTTGTTAGACGACTGACGGAAGATTGTGGCAGGAAGCGGCTGTCACGATCGCCCAGCCAGGGACGGGACGGGACGCGGCGTGGCGACCGCACCGGCCGCGACGTCCGTCCGCCCGGCCGGCGTGCTTGCGACACGACTCGCTGCCTGCCCACTGCGGCACGCAGCAGGCGGCGCGAAGAGAGCGCAGAGCGCCTCAGCGCCTCTGGCCGGCCCTCCGTCACCGCTGCGTGCCGCAGTGGGCAGCGCCTCGGCCCATGGACCAAGGCCGTACGGGTGGCTGCTGCGCCCTCCTGTTCACGTGTAAAGCCGGCACTGATTTTCGCGCCCTGACGAAATATCCGCTTTCCAAGACCCAGTTGTTTTACACGAATGCTGTTTTTATATCAGCTGCACCGTGAAGCGAAATTATCGTCTGTTATGATGTTTCTTAATGAAGAGAGACTACGATTTCCTCGTGGACCTCTACATCTACACCTACGTGATTACTTTGCTATTCACAAAAATGTGCCTGGCAGAAGGTTCAATGAACCACTTTCATGCAGTCTCTCTACCGTTCCACTCTCGAACAGCACGCGGGAAAATCGAGTACTTACATTTTTATGTGAGAGACCTGATGTCTCTTATTTTATCGTGATGATCATTCCTCCCTATGTAGGTGGGTGCCAACAGAATGTTTTCGCAATCGGAGGAGAAAACTGGTGATTGATATTTCATAAGAAGATCCCGTCGCTACGAAAAACGCCTTTGTTTTAATGATTGCCACTCCAATTTACGTATCATGTCTGTAACTCTATCTCCCCTATTTCGTGATAAGCTGCCCTTCTTTGTACTTTTTCGATGTCATCCGTCAGTCCCACCTGATGCGGGTCCCACACCACACAGTAATACTCCAGAATAGGGCGGACAAGCGTAGTGTGAGGCAGTAACTCTTCCAACAGTATCATAATGCAACAGTCTACAGAAGTGCTATTCGTAGAACACTTTCTAATGAGTTAAGCCACATCTTTAATCCTTAGCATAACATTAATTAATGTTTTATCTGAAGCCATTTATTTCATGTGTTACCTTTTGGTACTACAAGAGAGAGTTGGTATGGTGATTAAAAAATTAGCGTCCTACGCAACGTATAGGGTTATTACTACGCATTTTTATTTTTCTAATTCAGTCGACTTTCCAAAAGAAATTTGAGCGTTGTAAACACCTGTAGCATTAAGAACTGCGCTCTATCCGCATAAACAGATTTAAAATAAACACTGAAGTAATTCATATATTAAACATCGCTAAGCATTATACCTAAAATACCGATGAAGATTTCTTAGCTTTGCATATTTTGCTATCGGAAAAACTCAAATAACTTTTAAAAAACTTTTAACAATATGTTTATCTTCTTTCCATTTGACAATCGTAGAGAGAGAGCTGTATCAACACCAGGTCCTTAGCAGCGTACTCTCTATAATGAATTCACCACTGCCAGTGGACTGCTGGCTTCACATGTAGAGGTTCGGTAGTGCGTCCTGTTCCATCCAAAAGCTCGTAGGCTAAAACATTCCTTTCAACATTTCATAATAATAGTTAAGCAGAAACTCACTTTGTTTATTCAGCAGTTTTTTTTTATCTGGTGGGCATAAATCTGAAGTTCCTCTAGCAGACATAAATCATAACTTTATATATCTGTGTGCAACATCTTCATTTGCCCTACTGTTGTGCCAACGTCATTTTTATTATTTTTACATGCTCTCTAAACGCTGTACTGTTACTGTGACCAAGATGTTCTTTACACTGCATCTCAGAGCTTCGGTCAGACTCGCCTATATAATATTCATCACAAACTGCACGTTTAATCTTGTGTAGGTTGGAATTATTATATTCCTCCTTCTTTGTGTCGTTGGGTTTATGCGTTAATCTGTGCATCATTTGCCCTTCTCACAGACGACCTTTGTATGTGAAAGTGATAAATTCCTCCTTAATTTTAAGCAAATTTGCGAAATACAAAGTTAATATAACATATAATAACGGTAATAATAATATCGAGAACTAAATTAACGTCCCACGAATGATTTCGGCCCCTCAGTTGCGATTTAGTTACAACAATGTTTATTCAGAAAACAAACAAAAGTGGCTGTATTAAGAGTTGCTGTCACAATCGAGCGCATATCCATTTGACACGTTTCGATCATTCACAATCTCAGCGCGAAACGCAAGTCCGATACTCCACCTCGTCGTTTACACGAAAAGTTACGAGTTCACACCAGGTGCGAGGCTGCTCACCGCTCAGAGACTAAGTCCCGCGATACCACACAACGCGACATTTTCCAAGTCGTTTCACTTCCTAGGTGCCTACAGACCGACTGCCCGCTTTCGCGTCCCCACCCGCACTGCTCACTTTGGCGTCTCCAGACGCTCTGCCCGTCTCCGGCCGCGTCCCCCGCGTGCCGAACACCGTCGCTCAACTGACTAGGACAGTTCCCTTTCCTGAAGCCGTCCATCTGATTGGATACAGCTTATTCTACATTATTTTACATTTTAGCCTATTTAAATAATCAAAGCTTGATCACTTTCACCTTCTAAATAACGTAACAATAATATCCACTACATAATAAACGTTAAATTCTTTCACATAAAACCAATACAATTTCCTTCTTAGCTTCGAATGACACGTCCAGTAGCCTTGCACCAATGTGCTTTCTAATAAATAAATAAGCAAGAAAAGTAACTATTATGCACTAAACTTTACAACAAATATTCTGTTACCTAATGAACCCGCCAGGGCAGCCGAGAGCGCTAACGCGCTGCTTCCTGGACTCGGGTAGGCGCGCCGGCCTCGGATCGAATCCGCCCGGCGGATTAACGACGAGGGCCGATGTGCCGGCCAGCCTGGGTGTGGTTTTTAGGCGGTTTTCCCCATCTCACTAGGTGAATACAGGGCTGGCCCCCATGTTCTGCCTCAGTTACACGACTCGCAGATATCTGAACGCATTCGCACTATTCCATGGATTACACTCGACGCAGACAGTTGGGGTACACTAATTCCGTCTCGGGGGATACGGGGTAGCGGCAGGAAGGGCATCCGGACACACCTTAACCATTAACATGCCAAATCCCATTAACGATGGCTGACCCTGCGTAACTGCGGGACAAGGCTCAAGCGATAGATAGATTCTATTACCTAATGATTCAGTAAGGTGTGATGCTGTCTTTGTTCAATGTGTTTTCTGTGGAGGAAATGATGATCTGACGCTTAACTGAAAATACTGATAATTTAAATCTACTATATTCTTTAAATAAATATAGTTACAGACTTGATATTTACAATATTTGTTCAAAAATAGTTCAAATGGCTCTAAGCACTATGGGACTTAACATCAGAGGTCATCAGTCACCTAGACCTAGACCTACTTAAACCTAACTAACCTAAGGGCATAACATACATCCATGCCCGAGGCAGAATTCGAACCTGCGACCGTAGCAGTAGCACGGTTCCGGACTGAAGCGCCTAGAACCGCTCGGACACAGTGGCCGGCTACAATATTTGTCATTTTAATGATGTGCTTCTACATGAAATGTCGATCGTTACGATCGACCAAAGTGCTCAGATTTTAGCATTCAGGTCTTTGTTACAAAACTTGTTAATTTCACTTTAACAGTAAATCCTAAACTATTACATATATGATCAATATTCAAGTGTTAATGGGATCACCATGAAAATTTATGAGGGATGGCAGATTAAAATTACTGTGGGTTCATTCCCTGCATTACTACAGAATTAAATAGTTTTCATAAATGTTCCCCTTTATGACCGATCTTATGTCCACCATATTTAACACTGCAACGTCTTCTTAGCCACAAACTGCTTCTACTTGGTTTCCCAATGACTTAGGTTCTCATCTCTCTCACTTGCACACTACAGCGCTTAGGCCTCAATAGATAATAGACGCCTGTGAGTTTCCCGATCTCGTGGTGAACCTGCACTCTCTGTGGCACCCGGTCCGGGACAACAGTGTTCGTTCCACAATTCCTGAACGCTGACTCTTTCGGCCATATACTTAAATGAGAGCAAAATGCTCGTTAACTCACAGGGTGACGCAGTCGTTAGCACAGACGACTTGCATTTCGAAGGACGTCGGTTCAAACCCGCACCCGGCCATCCCGATTTAGATTTTCCATGATTTCCCTACATCGCCTCAGGCAAATGTGGGGATGGTTCCTTTGAAAGGGCACGGCCTGTTTTCTTCCCAGTCCTTCCGTAATCCGATGGGAGCGATGACCTCGCTGTTTCGACCCCTCCCCCCAAATCGACCAAGCAACGCATCCGTTTGCTATTTCTATTTGTTTAGTAACTCATAATTCTCTCTGTAGTTCAACTTCCGTGAGATATTGTACGTTGCACGAAAGTATGCTGTCTGACTCTCTGATGCTGGGCGGGCTGACACGAGGTCTCTTCTGCCGGGCAGTTGCTCCATTCTTTTCAGCCTCTAATGCGAATCGCATGCAAGGGTCCTGCTCATTTAATATTTCCATCATTTCCACTGCTTCATTTTTGTTCTCTTCAAACAATAAAATGGGGTCGTCAGCCTCCAGTCTGTATTATATCAACGTCCATTTGATTTCAGGAAAAGAGCTTAAAAAGTGGTTCTCCAAGATGAACATCGAAATTTCAGTGGCAATGCCTGATAAGCAATTTCCCTTGTTTAAAGCTTCACTTTGCATAAAAATTTTGCCAGAATTCGTTTGCTGGGTACGAGTTTGGACTCTCCGGTTCACAGTTGGGGACCGCTAAGTGCCGCCAGAGCTCTGTCACCTTAAGCTCTGGTCATGCTTCAGCGACCACCGTGCAGCACGCCAGTGGAACGTTGTGCGTCACGAGCAATGGCGACCTTGGCTTGACTGCCTGGATCGCGTGGGTGGTAGAAACCCCCCACTCTCAGTGTGTGCTGCGCGCTGGTGAGACGCATGGCTGTTAATGTGGAACAGTCGTTAGTGGGCAACCTCTGGGGAAACCTGTCACACCTCAGTTGTATAAGGCTCACCTAGTCACGCGGGCCTCTGTCTGAGTGGACTTTTACTCCCATAACTGCTCTTGGGACCCTGATGGAACCTTCGAAATTCCCCACTCCTTCCGCCAGGAAGTCTGGCTCGCTGGTGGCTACCAACACGCAATCGAGGCTGGTAATCCTGTGTTTTAATAGTGAAAAGGAAAGAGGGTAACTTCGAGAAAGTTTCGCCTTTCTATGTTCAAAAAGGCTTAGAGGGCATTGCTGGAACACTAAAATCACTCAGACGATTGCGTAACTGGACAATGTTGATTGAAACATCCAGTTCCCAACAAATTAAGAACCTCCAGAAAGCCCAATGCCATGGGGAATAGCCATCGGAACTGAGCCACACAGCACCTTCAATTATAGCAAAGGAGGGATTGAAAGTTGAGTGGCTGCAGAAGGTACAGTCGATGTGCTGAACTTCAAGAAATTTCCTGAGCACGTTAATGTAGGTTTCCTTCGCCTAAGCGTGAGGTCGTGAACCCAATGTGCTGTTTCAAATGCCAGCGTTTTGGTGATTCTACTCTTCGGTGTTATGGAGAAGCCACTTGTAGAAAATGTGGTAAGTCTATCCATGAAGGAGTCGCTTGTTCATCTAATTTGGAAAGTGGGAATCGTTCTGGGGCTCTGGAGCTGGGACTGTAGCATACATCTGGAAGAACAGAAGATACAAGAGTTTAAGACTATAAAGCGCATCTCATATGGTGAGGCCAAAAAGGTGTATAAGGCCATACTGCCCCTGACACCCACTACCTTCTTTGCTTCGGTTCTTAAACAGCCGGAGGGGAAAGTCAATGCTGCTACATAAACGGAGGTTGCTATTGTCAGTACTAGCACCTGCATTTGTCAATGCACTTGTGCTGCTGCAGTTAACTCAAGGCCTATCCCACCCATTAGAACGTCAGAAAAGGCCGTGGTTCCTATGTTACGTGATTCTCTGCCCGTCCAAGGACTCAGTCCGGTTAACAGTCCAGAGCTGCCACTACCACTTCCAAGGTTGTGACCCAAAGGCTCACCAGGCAAAAAATGGGGAAATCGAAGGTGAAGAATCGACTGCTGATGGAGACAGAAAGCACACAGTCCGACGATCACAACGTCATCCTCTCTGACGTCTTTCTCGACTCATCTTCACAGCTTTCATGTCGGACTTTAGAAATCAGCTCGCTCCAAGAGACTGGCCTCCACCCAATTTGGCCTCCCCCCCCCCCCCCGCCCCACCCTGGCAGAAAATCAGGATGAAAGTGCTATACCCTGATAGATGGCTCCACTTACAGTGGAAGATTAATGGGTTTCAGGCCACAAGTGGAGGAAGTGAAAATCCTGGCACAGGAGTGCTTCATATGCTTTTGTTTGCAAGAAACACATTTTAAAGCGTCTGAAGACCCTTACTACAGGACTGTAACCCCTATTGCAAGGATGATCTCACTGGGGAAAGGTAAAACGGAGGGGTCGCTTGTTTTTCAATAATGCGCACACCTCGTCTGCTCTTCTGTCTGTCTACTAACTTGAAAGGAGTGGCAGTTGAAATTCATGCGTGTTTGAGGATCACTGTTTGCTCATTTTATTTACCTCTGCAGGATGCCTCAAACTTTGATGCTCTTACAGATGTTATGGAACAAATCCCCCCACCTTTTCTTCTACTGGGAGACTTCCACGTACAGTCGTGCTCAAAAGTACCCGAACGACCTGAATTGCATTTCGCCTGATTCGAATGCATCCCGCATAACGCAGCTGTATAGCAGGTCCTCTAATGGCTCCACGGTATAGTCGTTGGACTATTGAAAATGGTTCCAACAAGTCACCACTAGAAAACATTCCTCTGTATCGCAGTAACTCAAGATGTAAAGTAACACCACGATACTACAAATATCAGGGAAAAGTTCTGCATATGGATTCAAACGCAGGTCATGCAGGCTAAGCAAAGATTTCGTGACTGACGGAAACTAACAGTCATTCCTGACTGGGCACACAGAGAGTGATATACCCCGATTTTAGATAGTATCAGTTAGCAAATGCCGGCCGCGGTGATCTAGCGGTTCTAAGCGCGCAGTCCGGAACCGCGCGACTGCTACGGTCGCAGTTTCGAATCCTGCCTCGGGCATGGATGTGGTTAGGTTAGTTAGGTTTAAGTAGTTCTAGGGGACTGATGACCACAGATGTTAAGTCTCATAGTACTCAGAGCCATTTAGTTAGCAAATATCAACTTTAAATTACAAAACGTAAACATTTTTAACGTACCCGAATTCCAGCCAGCAACTGTTGTCCCTGTTAACGAATTACGAGAGATGTCAAATATTGCTTCTTCGCAAGTGACTTACTTGAAATGCCGTGAGGTAAAGCTTAGTGTTGGACAGGGATTCGAACCCAGAACCTATTCGGATTGTTATCGAAGCACAATCAACTGTGACATATCGGGTTTTTTCGGCAGTAGCTAGAAGTTTTAACTGAAATGACGAGACGAAACATTAATTTTTTCCTTCCCAGGACTCCAACCCGGCACCTATCACTGTTATATTCTAGAGCAAACGAACGTTAAATACGGGTTTGTCATACCAGCAGCGACATGTGAGCATGTTTGAACCACAAATAATACGACGAAGAGATCAGTGCTGACTGGTAATCGAACCCCACGCATATCTTTGTTGACTATACACAAAGAGACGTGAGCTACCAAATTTTTCTCCACCAGCAGCTCGGAATCACATCCTTGAACTTACAGTGATCTCGCAAATAGTTCTGTGTCTCAGTGGGAGTCAAAAACGTCAGATATCGTTAGTGTTGACAACGAATGAAAATACATTAAAAATCAAAATTATTATCCACCACCAGATGGGTGTTCTCATTTTAGAGCTTGATAATACATAATGAAACCTTTAGTGCCGGGCCAGGATTCGAACCCATTCACGCACAATATGTGGAGATGCTGAAGAATCTGCAGTTTTGAACAAACAACAAATTGTAGTCGAGCTGTATCGTCACGAAGAGGTCAAATTCCACGTCAAGAACGGTCTGAGTTGCATTCCCAGTTCAGAACCAATTTTAATCGACGTACAGAAGCTCAAATAAAAGATGGAATAAGTGTCCTGCGATCCTACATAGCGTGAGTTTCGTCACTATAAATAAGTAACTAGCATAAGAAAGGTTAATTGTGATAGAGTTTCTACATGTCGCCACTCCTGACTTTATTGTGGTTCAACCTAACATCTGCTTGGTAGAGAAGGAATATTATGTTTAATGTGAATTTCAGACCTCAATGCCATTATACCTTCTTCACTTGGCGTAGCCAGAAGAGAATAGAATCTGTCTCTCCCTATCAAAAGTCGTCGGTAGGAGTTGGAATTAAACCCAGACCATAAGTATATGAACCTGTCATCAACCCAATAGACCACCAAATCTCTTCTCGGTGACTCATTTTTCTATCGTACCGCCGTTGCGCCACACTGGATTAGAATTCTGACACACAGGCTCCCTGTAGTGGTTTGCAGCATGTTCAGTACATTCATTTACTTCCCTGACCGAATCGCCATGAACTAGATGCCTCGGCTACCCAGTGCATACATTCGACTCTATCTTGTAATCGCCGAAATAAAATCATGTAACTGCCACCTACACAGAACTGCCAACAGTGTAGGATGCAGAAATTTAAATGGGAAGTGTTCCTTTCCACTTGAGCTACTCTACTACGCTATATGTTTGTTGAAAACTTCGTGCAGTGCAAGAGAAAAGGTGTAACTGTCTGTCTTTCAGAAGTCTTGGTCCGTCCGTATGCATTATCTCACAGCACTGAGGAATGCAGAAGTTCTGGTGGAATTGTTGTTGACTTCTGGAGCTGCTGTAGCTATGTGTCAGCTGGTAGCGTCATGGTAAGTGTTGCGAGTTCGAATACATTCACCGCTGCATTGTTTAAAACGCGTTTCTGCTGTCTGCTGAAGTTATCAATCTAATGGAACTTTGAACATAATTCCCTTGACTTCTAAACATAAAATAGCCGTAGGTGGATAAAGGGCTATTCTCTGACTCGTGATGACTGGGTGTTGTGTGCTGTCCTTAGGTTAGTTAGGTTTAAGTAGTTCTAAGTTCTAGGGGACTGATGACCATAGATATTAAGTCCCATAGTGCTCAGATCCATTTGAACCATTTGATAAAGGGCCAACTACTGCGATATTTTGTTCTTTTCAAGTTTAATAGACGGCCAGGCAGCAGATCCATCTCGAAACTTTTGCATTAAGTATGGGGAGAGCGCATCGTGCCAAAATACGTCAGGAAAGTATTTACTACATTAGCTGTCGTGTGGTAGTTGCATTGTGTTCTTCTTCAAACCTTGTTTGACAGCCTTAAATCAGAACAAGTTTTCTACATGCATGTAATCAATAAGCTGCATGTGTATTGTCAGACTGTTATAGATAACATCAGAGAATTCGCACATATCGTTGATGATTAATTGGTCTCTCATGTTTACTGTTGTTTTAACAACAGTAAAAGAAACCTTACGAAAATTGTGCACTGTATTAAAAGAAATGAAATTAAACTACCAACGATAACCTTACAACGAAAGTTTGTTTTAATAAATCTGAATATCTGTACACAAGCGTGCCTCTATCGGCACGAATTAGTAAAATACTACTCACTTAGATTTTGACTGGGTCTAAGTTTAATTGGTATGCTGTGTCAAACTCAAGAGGTATGCAAATGTGGCATTTCATAAACAATGTTATGTATTACTAGAAACCAAAAACATGCTTGTCAGCAGCGGAAAGAAGCGTTACCCGTTGTGCAGCATTGAATGTTTTTCACCATTACACTATGAGCCGAAAGTATTTTCTTACGATTTCCTTATCGATGTTTGATCTGCCTGCTTGTAGCTCGTTCACAGAATGGATTAAATCGTTACAGTCAGTGTGACTGGAACCGCAAACCATAAACAGGCGGTTCCTCACAGGTCAGCATGTTGCCACAGAGATAGCGGAGAGGTGTGTGTCTTAGTTTCCACTTACGAGGCCAGTAGTGTCTAGCACTCGTAAACTGCTATTTAAAGGACGAGATTAGTTGCGATTTCCACATGCAACGACTTTCGTGGGCTAAAAACCGTAAAGGTAAAATCTTTTGTTACACCTCAAACGATATTAACTCAGATTATTCAGTGGAAATGAGAGGAAAAATCAAGTGCTCTTTGAGGCTTAATTCCGTGCACACCAGGAAGTAACTCGTCGATCACAGAGTTGCCAAACATACCTTGCCTTGTTGCCAAATCTCAGTTACAGTACCAACAGGAAGAGGACGAACAGATGTGCTCCTACAGCGGGCTGGGAAGTGACCATAGCTGGTGTCTCAAAGATGCAACTGCCATGGGCTGGAATACGTAATGCGTGTGATTCGCATTTCTGTAACTAGTTTTAGGGACTGGAGCGTAGTTACTAACAATACTCAGAACTGACTGCAAACTAAGCATCATAAATCAGTAACTCTCATAGCTGTTTCGGTGTTTCTTTCGTACGTGTACTCAAAACAAAGCAACTCATTCACAGACGATCTAATTTAATCATATCATATTACTGACTAGCCATGAAGAGTCAGAAATTACTGAAATTTTGCCAATATGAGTAACCAAATCTAAGCTTGAAAATAAAACACGACAGTTTTTGTAATAAACTGGGACTCCTATTAAGCCTCTTTCGTCCCTGTTAACTAACCACGAAAATTGTCTGATATACTTCCATTCGGAAGTAACAAAGTGTACATGCTTTTTAAGATGATGTTCATGATGATAAGTTCTGTGACGGAGATACGAACCCAACTCATAATCGGATTATTAATTAAGTAAAATGAAATGTTACGCTTGGTTTTTTTTTTTTTACTACCTGATAGGTGTCTGAATCGAAAATAAGGATACAAATTTTTGTGCCCGAGGACAATCGAACCGCACACCTACCGTCCGTCTTTATCATCCACGAATCTAGCTTAAGTATCAATTGCTTAGTCACCAACAGTAAGATGTGTGCGTGTTTGACGAGAAATAACGAGGCCTATTGCGATTGTTGACAACTCATGAACAGACATTAAAAATGCACGTTAATTTTCACTTGCAGGCTGTTTTGCACGTGCAAATGAAATTATGAATATTTTTGTACTGGATCAGGATTCGGACCCACATACTTATCTTTGGAGGAGACCTAGAGAAGACTGCAGTGTTGGGAAAAGGAACAAAATTATTGAACTACACTGTTCCGAGAGATTCAGATCCTCAAAAGAGTAGATACGAATTCGAATCACAGAACAGCACCAAATTTTTCAACGTCTCTAGTTCAATCAAGTACAAATAAAATAAGGGCCCTGTTCCTTTAAATGGCTATCGGTTCATCAAATAAAATCAAATTTTCTAATGTAAGTAAGTTTAGTGGCGACAGTATTTCTGTTTACCATGACTTCCACCTGTATCCTCTCTCAACCTAAACCGACTCTGCCCAGTTGGTAATGAAGGAACGTGATGTTTAATGCGGATTCTCGATTATAACGTCTTTATCTTGAGGTTGCCAGAGGTAAAGTAAATCTGTTTGTGCGTCTCAAAAGTAAAAGCCTGAACCCACGCGTTGCACCTGTGATAGTTCGATCCACCAGACCATTGTGGCCACATTTCTCTGCCACAGGTGTGTGCTGTAACGGATGATGTGCTTAGCTTACAAAAATAGTCACGGTGGAAAAAATGTGAGTCTATTAAATGGTTAAGTAGAAGCAAGCTTCTAACAGGGACATTATGCTATTTTCATGTCAGCAGGATGTAAAGACTCTTCTAGGCATCATAGCCTGGATGTGAAGCCAATTTGAAATTTTCACTAATTCAGCAAATTTCTTAGTTCAAGAAATTCCATTGTGAGTTGTGGAATTACCGGAAAATTCGGTTATTATCGAAATTATTACTATCATTTTCTTCATACCGCTCACGGAACACATGTGCTTGAAGATCATTTAATGCCTTTTGGTGATTATAGAAGCAGTTGCCCAAGAACAGGTTCTTTCCCTGTCTACAGAATCCTTTTCATGTTAATATCAAACATCAGCAATTACACGTAAATTACATTAAAACTAAAGTAATTGATGAAGACGTTACTTGATAACAAAACGCGCTGCCTTTCTTCATTTACTTCTGCCTTGAAATGGCTGTCGAATACTGTTTTCCAGTGCTCTTTCTCACCAGAAAATACGCAGTTCACTCCTTGGGCTCCATAAGTACACTGTAACCATAATTTCTGTGTGTATGCAATGCATACGGATTGTAAAATTTAGTGGTGCTCTCTCTTCTCCTTCTGTATACAATATGCCTGAGCTAAATGGGCCGTTTCTCAATACAGGCCCTGGGCAGTACAACATCATACTGACAACAGTAATGTGCTTACACTGACAACTTCACTGTTCCTTTTTACCTGATTTTGTAATCATTTAAATAAAACAACATGTCCTTCCAGTGGGAGACGTTTCGCCCCCTTTTTCCTTCTGTGAAATTTGTCAGTAAGCTTTTTGCCTCCCAACCAGCGAAATGGGGCAGAGGACGGCCGGTAAACAATTCACAAACCACGATTTAGTGCCGTTAAGACGATTTCTTTACACATTGTCGTAGCTGAAGGAATTTAGTTTCTTCTTAAATCGCCTTATGCAGCAACGTTCACAGACATGTCAAATAGGAAAAGCTCTTTATCAAGGTACGAAGATTGGAAAACAAACTTCTCACAGTTTGTGTCAGGTTGATCTTTTGGTCTGATAGCACGGCATTAGTATTTTGTCTAAGAGGTATTACAAGTAGTGTTCCTGTAGCTGTGGGAATCATTGGTTGAAAACGATTTTAACGCCAATGGGTACAGTACTGGTAAATATTCAAAATGATTATCAACCGAACAGAATTTTTTCTGTAAATTCGCAGCTCCATTAAATAAATCAGCTTGCACATGCTGGCCCCTACCACGTTTAGAACTGACGACACGAGACACGGGTGGTACCATGGGGCTACGAACACATAGCTGCCAGCACCCTTCTCTCATCATGGTATTGGTCGCTCAGCCTCATAACGCATCGTGAAAGTTAATAAAATTTGTCACTTATGTGAAGAATAGTGTTTCTTTAGCCAAAAAATTGAATTTTCATTCTCAGTGTCTTAGTTTACATGGGAATTATATAGCACGAGTCATTCAAATGGAAAGGGAATATCAAGTGAATTTAAAGAGTCAGTTCAGTACCATACACGGAAGTGATTGCACTGTGACAGTGTTGCCAAATGTTTGTGACGATGTTGCCAATTCTCAGCTGCGCTAGGAACAGCACATAGAGGTATTTGACTGAAACACAGGTAACTGTGGCTAACAGCATCGTCGTCTACCACCCTGAAAACTCGAACGGCGTCAGTGCTCGGACAGTTACTTACGTTTACTGGTATCAAAGCTACAGCATGAAAACACAGAAATGTTAATAACCCGGACATCATTAACTTTGGAACCCATAGTAAAGTAAAGCAGTCATCAGTCGGACGATTGGTTTGGACACCACAGTGCTTTAATAGGCACGGTCTTGTTGGAGGTGGTATGGCGTTGCTATCCTCCGACCTTTGAGTTGACTTACCCAGCCAGTTAATAGGGGAACCTACAGTTTGACGTGGCTTTCGGACCACGGTGCAACTCGGCATTTTCACATCAACATACACTGCCCAAGGGGAAATAAGTGTAAAATGCCAGTAAAAAATACCTTTGTATCCGTGGTCTTGCTCTTCACCACTTTGCCATGACGTAATGCATAAGACCCCGAACGTATTAATAAAACGTTTTATTTGTAGACGCTCTTTGGGTGTACAGAATTGAAAATACGATTGTCCGTCCTCAAATGTGGCCTCGATTTTTTCAAAAGCTAGGGAGTGTCTAGCAGTATTAGATCAAAATATTAGATCAAAATAGTTAGCGCACGTGTCAGACCCTCTGCTTGTGAGACTTATTTACAAATCGGAAGTTTGTGGAGACTGTTTTCCCCTGCTCCTCACAACGAGCGTTCTAAGTGACATACAGCAATGTATGCAATGCCTCGAATACACTGAACGCCACAGTTTACTTCAGTCTTCTGTACTAAAACATGTTCGTTTCTTCGAAGTAATAGTTACGACTAAAACATATTTCTGTTTAACCTGAATTTTGTTAACCAGATATAAATTGTCATCTAACACAACTCCTTAAAAACAGGTCTATCATGGTTCGAGAATCTGTTTTTTAAGACATATGTGGTAAAATCAACAGCTACGTATTTCAGACTAGTGATTTTGGCAGATATACCCATAAACTGAACCCACCCATCTGTTGTAACTGGATCGTCTGCAACAGCATTGATTTAATGATATTGCTCTAAACGTTCCAGTGAAATCGTAAATATAATCCGCGTGTCACAGTATTGAAAGCTTGAAATCGGGAATGAATTTGACGTCGGTGCTCTTGCGAGTGCTCTGCTTCCTGTGTGGCACTTCGTTTCCTGTTGCCTTGTGAGTCGGTTCTTACTTCTGTCAAGGCGACATGTCACAGGTCAGTGAGTTTGATAAAGGTCGTATCGTTGCGCTTGATGAAGACGGGTACTGGTTCAAATGGTTCAAATGGCTCTGAGCACTATGAGACTTAACTTCTGAGGTCATCAGTCCCCAAGAACTTAGAACTACTTAAACCTAACTAACCTAAGGACATCACACACATCCATGCCGGAGGCAGGATTCGAACCTGCGACCGTAGCAGTCGCGCGGTTCCACACTGAAGCGCCTAGAACCGCTCGGCCACTCCAGCCGGCAAGACGGGTAGTGTCAGTGCCATTTTCCGTGTTCTGGGATACAGCAAATCCACAATTCGTCTCTGGGTGAGGAGGGTGGAAGATGAAGGCCACGGACACCGTCGTCGTCGCTCTGGACGCCCACGGACTATCACAGAGAATGAAGACAGGAGTATACTCCGCTGCAGTGTTGAGGACCCTTTCAGGAGTGGCAGAGAAATTAAAAACATCCTGCGGCTAACAGTGAGCAGGTCGACCATACGTCGTCGGCTCAACCATGAAGGAAGGTATGGACGGAAATCAGCTGTCAAGGAAATGCTGAACGAGCAACATAGGACTGCCAGGTTAAATTTCGCACTGACCTATAGAAAGAAGCCGCTTTCGTACTGGGATCGAGTTATGTTTACCGACGAGAAGGTATTTTCAACTGCTCCAAATAGCTCTGTCCATGTGTATCGACCACGTTTTACGAGATACGACCGTAAATATGTCCAACAGAGGCAAAGGTATGGCCGGACGTCTGTCACAGTTTGGGGCTGGATATCAGCAAATGGTTGCGGCGTGCTGTAGGAACTTGAGCGTCCGCTTTGTAGTGCTTATTACTGCAGAATACTGGAATAAATCATACTTCCTTCTGTTCGCCAGCTATTTCCTGTAGGTAGAATCATTTTCCAACATAACCATTCCCCACTTCATACAGCCAATCGTGTAAGACACTGGTCTCAGATGAAAGGAGACGTTGAGCTGTTAGACTGGCCTCCAAAAGCTGCTGACCTCAATCCCATAGAGCAAGTGTGGGCAGAGATGGAAAAAAATATTAGGAACAAAAGACCTGCACCAACATCCAAGCCAGCGTTGTCGGAAGCAGTTAACGCTGCGTGGGGAGAGATGTCACAGAGTGACAGATTCATCAGAAAAGCTTGTTGCCTCTGTTCCCTGGCGATTAAATGCATTTGTAGGAGAGGACGGGAACTGGACGCGGTACTGACCCTACTGTGTTAATAGGAAGAAGATTTTGTTTAAAGCACATATTGTTTAATTTCAGCTTCACTTCTCTTCAGCGATTAAGAAGCTGTGAACAAAAGGAAACTTCTCCTATTTTAATTTTGTTAGTAAAATTTTAATGTAAAATAAATCGCAAATACTTGCATAGCAAGACAAAGATGTTATTTTGATGAAGAGTACGTTTTTTCTCATAAGGCGCATAATGGCAATGAAGATTAAGGCATCAAAGAGAGACAATTTATGTTGTTTAATTTTTCTCCATTTCTGTTTATGCCAACCTGGAGGCACTACATTCAATTCAGTTCTATTTACTTTGGTGCAAGGACACGCAAGTGCCAACGCAGGCACAAACGAGAGATTCTTAATGTTAAGGCCAAGCAAAAGCCACAGTGGTGGCTACGTGGTGGCGAAGTGGTAAAGAGCTGTCCGCCGTAAGCAGCGGTGGGGTAAGGTCGTCGTGCCTGTGTCCCTCTGTTAGCGTACCGCGCGCGCCAGTGTTTACTTGTTTACCTTCTGCTGCAGCGAGTGTCACGGGTCCGTGTCTCGGTAGTGCCATGCCGCACTCGTACCGCAAGTCCACAATTAAGATCACATTTCAAGCGGACTACGCAAGACATCGAGCACTTGACATAGAACGTTTCATCCGGGAAGAACTTAAATTGCACCTCAAGACATCATTGGGATCCTCGTTTCCATAACACAAAGTGTCGTATACATGAAACTGATCAATGAAAAGGTGTGCATTGATGTTGTGCGCCGACACACTCATGGACTTAAATGTAAGCATCCTTTTGGCCACATAGGAACTGTCAGGATCGACCGCGCTGGATTAGGCCTTCGCACTCTGAGGGTCTTCGAGCTGCCATTCGAAGTCCCGCCAGAGGCTGTGATGACAGCTTTCAAACTGTACGGCAACGTGCTAAGCCACCTGGCTGAAATATGGCATACGTTTGAGACGTACGCCGTCTCAAACGGAGTGCGACAAATTAAGATTGAACTGACGAAGCATGTGCCATCCTATTTAGTAATTGGCTGCTGCAGGGCCATTGTCATGTACGACGGACAACCGCGTACTTGCGCCAGTTGTGGCCAGGAAGGGCATGTCCGATCGGCCTGCATGCAACGCCGACTGCCCCAGACACCGGTTGGTGAAGTTCCATCCCCGGCGACGCCTACTTCACTCCCCATCACGTATGTAGCGGCTGCAACCGCAACAGCTGTTCGTGCCCAGCATCGTAACACCATATTGCAGTCAGTGGTCGATGACAGTGTGGCGGACAGCATATCCCCCTCTACGACGTCATCAGCAGACCCGCCTCAAGACGGTGATCAATTGTGCCACCGAGACGAGCCTAAAGAGAAGATGGAAGTAGAAACGGAAGTTGTCCCGACTTCTGCCTTCCTACCAATGGAGACTGCATCAGACGATTGCCCTCACGCACTCTGACACAGAACAACATGTCCGAAAACAACGGACCCCTCGAAAATTCAAGAAACGGCGCCATACGCCATCCGATGATTGACTGCTTCGGATGTGTGACCCGGACGAATATCCGGCGTCGGACGACACTCACCCTTCCCGTCACGATTCTACGGCGAATACAGTTTCTGAGCCTCGGTCTGACAACACGACTTCTGCTGCTGAACATGCGCGTGAGCGCTCTACCGACAGCACTACTCAACAGTACCCAACTGCTGCATCTGATTCTTGGGCGGATGATGTCGAGGATGAGTCACAGCACCAGGAGGATGCCGAGGGCAGAGATGCTCCCTCGGCTGTACCCAGCACCGACCAACCACAGTGACTACGGCTGTATCGTCAGCCTGTGTGGGGCGCCCCTGCCGCCCACACCTGGCCTTCTAAACAACCCAGTTGCCGACCTGGCTGACCAAACATACCGTCTAGCGACGATTAACATCAACGACACGCGTGCCCGACATAAACTAGCGATGCTACAGGTTCTGCTCAACGCAGCACACATCGACATTGCGCTCCTTCAAGAAGTGTATGTCGCAGACTTCAAGGAACCCTATGGCTACAAGACTTGGGTCTCACATGCGTCGGCCAATGGCAGTGGTGTGGCGATCCTCCTCCGCGAAGGTATATCATCAGAAGATGTCGAGTATCTCCCTGACGCCAGAGGCATGGCTCTTACTATCCAAGGAGTCAAACTTACTAACGTCTATGAGCTGTCAGGATCTGGTCGGCGTCGCGAACGATCCACTTTTTTCGCTCATACAATCACGCCCCTCTTTATGGGCCGTCAGGACGCCTTGATATTCGGAGGGGACTTCAACTGTAGCCAAGCACCTAAGGATCAGTTACCACATCATTATCCCTGCACAGAACTTGCGACAGTTATAAATAATCTTCAGTTGGTGGACTAATGGGAACATGTTTGTGGCGATCGGTCCGGATTTACTCACTACATCAGCCATTCCTCCAGCCGTATCGACCAGATTTACATCTCGCGCTCCATAGCTGTGGGGACGAGAGCTGGCGAAGTTTGGCCCACAGCGTTTTCTGGCCACGAGGCCTACATCTGCGCCATTACCCTCGGCCGTCAGAAGGAATGGCACAGCTGTGGGCCTTGGAAGTTGAACGTCACTCAGCTAGCCTCTCAGCAAGGCCGCCGCCTCATAGAGAACACGTGGGATTCCTGTAGCCGCCGGCGTGGAACCTTCCGGTCCACACTGTCGTGGTGGTTACTCTGTGCCAAACCAGCCCTCCGGAAGGCCTTGATAGGCTACGGCCGAGATGTTGCAGCATGGATGAGACATACCATCGACTTTTACTACAGCATCTTAATGGAATCTACAACGTTGCCGTACTCACGTGCACGGCAGGTGACAGTGAACCGTGCCAAGGCACAGATCATCAGATTAACACGTTGCCACCTTGAGGGTGCGATCGCCAGAGCGTGCACTCAAGACACAGTGGCCCAGGAGGAACAGTCCATGTATCACGTCATTTCAGAACGACGGCGCCGACGCAGGACTCTGATCCAAGCTATCACGACGGAAGACGGACGACGCCTTGATACCCAGCGCGATACAGGAAACGCCCTTCATGCTCACTACACTAGGCTGCACTCGGAACATCGACATCCCCCAGAGGTGATCGCCGAAGTCTCTCAACTCACTTATGGCGCGATCTCTCCGACAGCGGCAGCGGATTTGACTGCAGATGTAACGGAAGAGGAAATCATTGAAGCAATATAGACGGGGTGCTGCTCAAAGTCCCCGGGACCTGATGGCCTTCCTCTGGAATTTTACCGGACATATCAACAATGCCTGGCACCAGCATGGACTGAAATTTGCCGCGATCTTACGTTTCCCACGACGAATATCCCTGGGGCTTTCCTAGAAGGACTGATTGTTCCCACACACAAACCACGAGGCGTATCCAGGATCAGTGGTTATCGCCCCATGGTTCAAATGGCTCTGAGCACTATGGGACTCCACTGCTGTCATTAGTCCCCTTGAACTTAGAACTAGTTAAACCTAACTAACCTAAGGACATCATAAACATCCATGCCCGAGGCAGAATTCGAACCTGCGACCGTAGCGGTCTTGCGGTTCCTGACTGCAGCGCCTTTAACCGCACGGCCACTTCGGCCGGCTATCGCCCCATGACCTTACTCAACAGTGACTTGAAGATTTTCAGCCGGCTTCTAGCGGCACGCCTAAAGCGATCGGTACGATGTGTTGTGTCGCAGGACCAGGCATCGTTAGGTGGTGACCATAATATTCGCACTGCACTGTGCCGATATCGAGATATCATCGCGCCAGCCAAAGCTCGCCAACTGCCAGGAGATTTGGCCTCACTCGACTCTAGCCAGGTCTTTGACAGAGTCGACCACACATTTTTGATGGAGGTACTGCGACACATTGGGTATCCGGACATCGTAGTTAAGGTATTGATGCGTCTCCTACGCGGCGTGACGTCCAAGGTGTTATATAGTGGCCGTCTCACGCCGCCGATACACATCCAGCGATCGGTGCGACAAGGCTGCCCTCTTTCGGCGATATTGTACGCCCTCGTCTTGGAACCACTCCTCTCCGGACTCCGACAACGCCTGACTGGGATGTCCCTCGGTGGACACACTTTTTGCTGCACTGCCTATGCGGATGATATGGTACTCATTCTTCACAGGAATGACGATGTTTGTGCAGCACTGGCGTGGGTGGCGACCTACTGCGCGGCATCGGGGAGCAAACTCAATCTCCACAAATCGCACGCCCTGTCTATAGGCAGAGGTCTACGCGACGAGAGCGTCGCACCGCTACGAATCAGTGACACAATCCGCTGTCTTGGCATTGAATGTACATCTGACATGAAGCGTTCAACAGCCCTTAACTACAGGCGTTTATTGAATAAGATGAGAGCAGGAGTAAGTGACCACCATCAGAGACACCTAGACCTCCTGCAACGGACACGATATGCTTACGTCTATTTGGCGTCACGTATCCCCCATTCTGCACAGGTACTCCCGATACCACCTACCCTGGCTCACCGCATGTTGGCGGTTTTGGGATCCTTTGTTAATACCGGCATGTTATTTAAGATTCGTTACGAGTCCATAACCTTCCCGAGGAGCAGAGGGGGTTTAGGCCTTTGTCATGTCCAGAACAGAGCGAAGGCCCTGTTCGTCAGGTGTCACCTGCAACTGTGGCGACGAAGTCCGACGTGCCTCACAAGTCTCTTACTGGAGGCCTTACGACCAATCCCACTCGCACCCCCTGTGATGATATCGGACATCCCAGCACCTTTCTTCTACATTAGCCAACTCTTCCTTGAGTTAAGCTACATCCGCACCGCACTACTACCCACACGCTTGGTGATGACGAGGGCGACATATGCTACACATGCAAATGAACAGGACGCCGAATGTGACTGAAAGCAGACGCCCCACTACAAAGTGGCGTGCTGTGTGGCAGGCAGTGAATGCCACCACCCTTGATACTGATGTCCAGTCTGCATGGTACGTAACTGTTAATGGGAAACAGTTGTGCCAAACCGCCTACATCACATCCACATCGCCGATTCACCCACGTGCGCCACATGCCAAGTATTGACATGGATGAACATCGTTTCGAATGCGGGTCGGCAAAGGACGTTTGGTGTTTGGTGCGTCAGATATTGGCTTTTCTCACACGCAATACTCCCGACAGGATAACTACCCCATCACTTCTTTTCCCCGATGAGATGTATTTCCCAAGAGCAAACACGAACTCTGCGACGTGGATTAGCGGCCACGGTGTTCACTACCTGTTCGGTAATGGCGAAAAGACAGTACTCGATTGTTGGTATTACGTCAACGAACGACATTTTGCGATCGTGTAGAACCATAGATATAGGCAATATTTTTCTAATTGTCTTTGGAGCGCATTCCATAATCCGCCTCGCAGCTGGATTATCGATGACATGAGAGGATAACCATAGCACCTCTTCCCAGTTCCTTTTTTTATGATATTGAACAAACAACGGAAACAACACAGTAACGAGACGACAGTCATCGAAATTTTCGCAGCGGGATATAGTATGGAGCATCCTTTGTTGTAACGGGACGACTTCCTACTATTCTGTTTATGTAGCCGATCAGGAACGGCCTTCCTTTTATCCATTTGTATAAAAATAAAATAAAAATAAAAAAGCAGAAAAACAAACCTTCCAAAATCATTTTTCCTTTTTTTCAAAATAAATAAAGTAGGCAATGAAAAAACAAAAAAAAAAATAAAAAAAGAAAAAACTAACAAAAGTGGTAATGAGCAAGACTAGGAATACGAAGTTCTCAGGTTCGATCCCTGGTCAACCCCACAATTTTTATGTGCCACTATACACTTATTTCACCTCGGTCAGTGTTTGTTGATGTGAAAAATTCCGAGTTGCACTGTGGTCTGAAAGCCTCGTTAAACTGTAGTTTCCCCTATTAACTGGCTTGGTAAGTCAACTCAAACGTTGGAGGAAAGCAATGGCATACGGCCTCCAACAAGACCGTGCCTATTAAAGCACTGTGGTGTCCAAACCAAACTTCCGACTGATGACTGCTTTACTTTACTATGGGTTCCAAAGTTAATGATCTCTGGGTTATTAACATTTTTGTGTTTTCATGCTGTAGTTTTGATACCAGTAAACTTAAGTAACCGGCCGAGCACTGACGCCGTTCGAGTTTTCAGGGTGGTAGACGACGATGCTGTTAACCACAGTTACCTGTGTTTCAGTCAAATACCTCTATGTGCTGCTCCTAGCGCAGCTGAGAATTGGCAACATCGTCACAAATATTTGGCAACACTGTGACAGTGCAATCACTTCTACGTATGGTACTGAATTGACTCTCTAAATTCACTTAATATTCCCTTTCCATTTGAATGAATCGTGCTATATAATTCCCATGTAAACTAAGACACTGAGAATGAAAATTCAATTTTTTGGCTGAAGAAATGCTATTCTTCGCACAAGTGACAACTTTTATTATCTTTCACGATGCGTTATGAGGCTGAGCGACCGATACCATTATGAGAGTGGCATGCTGGCAGCAGTGTGTCCGTAGCCCCATGGTACCGCCCATTTCTCGTGTCACAGCACTTCAATTAGTCGTCAGTTCTAATCGTGGTAGGGGCCAGCATCTGCAAGCTTTCTTTTCTGATTTATTTAATGGAGCTGCGAATTTCCAGAAAAAATTCTTTAACGAAATCGGAAGAAAACCTTTACACATCAAGTCCTCTTCGTATGTCGAATCAGTAAGTTGTGTTAATGGTCATAGATCTCGGCTTTATGACTGCCAAGCTGCTTCACAAGACTAGTGTCTCTGAAGAAATTCGAATCGACCGTCAACAATACGAATTTCATTATTGTTCTTCACTTAAGACTCACATGCCAGGGTGATAAGCATGAAGGAAATGAACTTCTTTATTACTATAGGGGGCTCTATGCTAAATTTCCACAGTAGCAATTAGGAACTCTCTGCAGACACTTGCTAACGCAGGCTCTAGCAACTTACTTTTTCTCTGGGTAGCTTCAAATATGTGCAATTTTGTAGCCTTAAATCCAATTGAGTATTTTAAATAATACTTTTGAACAGCGTTCACTTCTCCATTAATTAATGTATGAACCTGAAAGCAAGCAATTTGCCTGAGTAGCTATAGAAAAGGTTCTGAAAGGTATTCACACAATGTTTCACATCCATTTACCATAGGGAATCAAAGAAAGAAACCAAACACGTTACATTGCATTTACTCTCTTTGCCTTGACTAACACATATGAATACACGACAAAAAAAAAATTAATTGAAGAATCTCCAGTGAAAGGAAAAAGAACAGGATGTGATCCTTTAATTATAGCGCGCTGGATCAGAAACAATGAGATTAATTCTGTGTCACATTGATGTATTGCATACTAGTATAATAAAATACTCACCAAATAAAAAGGGTTTTGTACCGCCGTTGCTACCGAGTCTGAAACACAAATCGTACAGGTTTTATGGATCACCACTCAACAACATTATCCTCTTATCATATGTATTATTTACAATATGATGTTTCTTTTTTCGACTAATTCTTTTATTTCCAAAATGAAATATTCAGTGAAGCACGATAATGACAGTAACAATGAAATTATTTTTTAGGTGCTTAACAATGGACATTTTCATCTCTAAATAGCCCCTGGTTTAAAATCACGAGTATACTCGTGACAGGCTTAACTTTTTTTTTCTTCTTAAAATTACAGTAATTCTGTGCATCGAAGCACTAAAAGTGAACTGAAACACTAACCATTAAAATTTAGAGACATTGTTTATATGTTTGCGGCTGTGTGAAATACCCTGAAGCAAGGATCAATAGACAAAGCTACACCACAGTCTTTACACGTGTATCTTGATTCCCTCCGTGCCTTCTTCCCTCCGACATCACGCACACTACGGCACATCCTACACGTCCTTGTTGAATTCTGCTTCTTCTCGGTCGGAGGAATCGTAGACGGAAAATGACGTCCAACAAGTCGCGTTGGGGTTGATTTTGCTGATGGACGGCCCGCTGCTTTGGGTGAACATTGCTCCCCCTGATGTTTGGCAATGACCTGTTCAGCGGCAGCCACACGAAAGTCAAGGGCAGTGAGCTTTCCTCTATGTTTTTTATACAGGACAAAGGCATTCCAGTCTCCTAATTCCAATAGATGAAAAAATATCTTCTTGTAATACTTTTTACCCCTCTTGCATGACAATGGATTGTTTCCGATGCGCTGATCAACTTTATCCACACATCCCCATTGTGTCATTATAAGCAAATACAGCCACTGGTTTAGCAATATATTTGTTTCTTACTTCCCGTGTTTGTATTTCTGCATTGTGGATAGTGGACAGCATGCAGACGTCTCTCTTATCTTTCCATTTCAGTGCAGTCAGTTCACCTCGCTTGAATGCTGCAAACCTCCCCTTTCTTCAGTTTCTTGGTCCGGAAAGAAGGCGGCATTTCTTTTCTTGTAGGTCGCAAGATGCCATACATATCTGTTCTTTTTGTTAGCAGAAGGTCAGCAAGCTGGGTTGCATTAGTGTCATTACAATTTGTGACGACATTGGCAGATCCTTGTATTCTTCCTCAAATGCAGTGCCCTTGCCAACGTAAATAATTAGGAACAAAACATATCCAGTCTGTGACTCACACAACATGAATGTTTTTATGCCAAACCTAACTCTCTTGAGCAGCAAGTACTGGATCCATCCCAGTCGCCCTTTATATAACAGCAGGCTTTCATCTACGGTGACATCTCTTTCTGGAACACAGCTGTTTCTAAATTTAGCCGACAGGTAGCTCACAATAGGCCATACTTTATTCAGTTTGGGTTGTGGATGGCTTTCTGTGTTATAGGTTGCATTGTCAGAAATATGTAAGTTCTTCTTCAAATTGACAAACCTCTTGAATGGTAGAACCTCTCTTAAAATTAGTGTGGCTAATGTAGCTCTTTTTGTCCAGTACATATGATATGTGGGTTTTTTCACAATGCTTTGTAACAATATTACAGCAACAAATATATACATCTCACCAATTGTTTTTGGCTTCCATGCCGGGACATTTGTTTGTGTTGCATATTTGTTGGACACGGTAACCAAAATTTGCAAGTATCCATGATCAATGAACTGTCTAAAATAATGCAAGACATCTTCAATACAGGGTTCACAATTAATTTGAGGTTTACCGGCAAAAAGAAAACTTGGTGGAGCAGGTGGCAGTGGCTTAGATGGATCTATCTCGTACCACACTCTGGCGCTCGCAATGTCACACTCACAGAGGAAACTGATTCATCACTTGCCAAATTCTGAACTCTCTTCACAGCTATCTTCAGAACTCTCAGACCCACTACATTCAATATCAAACTCACCTTCACTCTCCATTTTCAGAAAACGTGAGGAAATAACAGGCAAACTGCAAGAACAGATTGTAGAGTGACCGCTAGTACAACTGCCTGATTCAGAGACATCTCTTGCCAGAAATATACACTTCAGAGTAACACACCACAGTGACATCTACCGAAAATATCAAGCAACTGCCAAAACACGAGATAGAACGAGAAAATTCGGCCATTTAAAACGTGTGCCAGTCAGAAATGATAAGCCCGAGTATACTCGGCGTTTTATTATTTCGTCAGAATTAAAAAAAAAAACGAATATACTGGGGATTTCATGTTAAGCGGTTAAAGCATTTTACACCGTCGAGAGTGAGGAGTGGAGCAGACGTTGTCGGCAGAAGGTGAGGCAGGGTGGTGCCTCAGACCCCGCCAGTGGGCAGCAAACGGGTCCCAGAGAACTCAGACGCATGCGATGTTCAGAGGCAGATGGACGGCAAAGAAATGTCTCGCTAAAATATCGTTAAACCAAACTGTTATTACCAATCTGACAGACAGCGAAATATACTGCAGATTCACTTGAATTACATTCATAGCTTCAGCACCGAGATGAAAGGGCGATAAAAATTGTCGACGTTTGCTTTCGGTTGCCAGATGTCGTGTTAGCTAGTCCCGCGTTTTACCTCAAGACTATGGTCATAGTCACAGGTGATGTACTCAGACTGCTGCCAAGATTTCCTCCGGAAAGTGCCTCAGTCTACAATGTTGCCAGATCGAGCATATTGCCGGACACAGAATTCTGAGGGGAGCACGACTGTATTGTCCACCTTACGTGAACGACTCGGCGGTCAATGTTTTTGTCTAAAACTGTATCTACAACACATACTGCTCGCTCAAGACCCAGAAGAATTTACAAAAAATCAGTTTATGAGAACAATATTAACTATAGTGTTCGAAGTATTATTAGTATTGTATACGTGTGTGTAAACGCCTTGCAATTCCCACTCAAGGAATACAAGGATACTGTAGCGTTGTTCTTGGGGGACGAAAATAAAAAGAACTGTTACTTTTTTTTAATGTCGAAAATGTGAATATTTTGGTGGGCCACTTGGCAACAGAATCAGGGATTTATTACGCTATTATAATAACATACGTTGACCATTAAATACCTGAATAAGAGCAGCATATTGATATATATATATATATATATATTTGAGATCGCTCGGAAGAAACATTATCATTTCTGTGCATTTTTATAGTCGCGATGTAGTCATACCCGGATCAACACTAAGGGACCAGAAGATTTATAGACTTTAAAAGAAATGCAACACTACACAATTAAAAAAAAGTTGGTTCAGAAATAATAGGAAAACGATAATGTTCCTTCTGCCTCATGCTGCGTTCGGCCCATCAGCGTGATCGTAATTTCTGATGATTAAGTAACACAAAATAATTAACAGTTAAGTAAATAAGGAGATGGACTCATCAAGGTTAATTTACGAAAATAAGCACACTTATCTTTAACACACTTTTTTTTTAATGCTACGTACCTTTTCATATTAAATTACAATAGATGACCATAGTGGTTAAATACTTTATACATAACAGTCAAAATGTCCTCTTGATGCTGTCTGTTCGTAATCAGTTACCAGAAACTACATGCTTTCTGATTGTAAAAGAAATAAATTTAGCATTTTCACTCAATATTTTCACATAGAATATCAAATACAGTTGCGGAACGCAGCAAGTCCGCGTCCGCCTCTCATGGAATACAAACAGTAAAAGGTGAGGCGCCAAAAGCCTCATTTATCTTGAAACAACAGAATTCTTTTTTACACCATTAATCGATACATGTACATAGAGATTTACTGGCACCGCGCAAGAACGGCAAAGATAAAGAATAATAGATTCTGTCGCTGCTATGCGTTGGTTCATTTCTTCTACTTTACAATTGTTCGATGACTTTAGGCCATCAGGCGTTTACTATTGAGCGTATATTAATGTTTGTGAGGCGAAAATTACTAATATTACAATACACAGTCTAGCTTCAATATTATAAATACGCCTCAGTTTGTGGATGAACTCATATTTAGGTTGAAAATCATTTTGAATATTTAGTAGTACTGTACCCATTGGTGTTAAAATAGTTTTCAACCAATGATCCCACAGCTAAAGAAACACAATTTGTGATACCTCTTAGACAAAATACTAATGCAGTGCTATCAGACGAAAAGATCAACCTGACACACACTGTGAGAAGTTTGTTTTACAACCTTTGTACCTCGATAAAGGGCTTTTCCTATTTGAGATATCTGTGAACATTGCTGCATAAGGCGATTTAAGAAGAAACTAAATTCCTTCAGCTACGACAATGTGTAAGGAAATCGTTTTAACGGCAGCACTAAATCGTGGTTTGTGAATCGTTTACCGGCCGTACTCTGCTGCATTTCGTTGGTTGGAAGGCAAAAAGTGTTGTGGCGTAACAAGACAGCTACGCCACACTGAAGTAGCCGAAAGGCACGCGTAATCTCACGTAGGCTAGATAGAGGTCTGAAACAGGATACGTAATGAATGGTAGCAAGAAAAGTACATAGCTGCTTTAATACTTAACTTTTAATCCTTCATGTGAATACAGGATTCCTTGATGATACAAGTGAGACTCTATCTTAAAATGGTTAATGGCGCCTTGCTAGGTCATAGCCATTGACTGCGCTGAAGGCTATTCTAACTGTCTCTCGGCAAATGAGAGAAAGGCTTCGTGAGTGTAGTCGCTAGCAATGTCGTCTGTACAACTGGGGCGAGTGCTCTTCCGTATCTCGAGACCTGCCTTGTGGTGGCGCTCGGTCTGCGATCACACAGTGGCGACACGCGGGTCCGACATGTACTAAATGGACCGCGGCCGATTTAAGCTACCACCTAGCAAGTGTGGTGTCTGGCGGTGACACCACATTCCTCCCCCGCAAATCGGCGAACGGTCGTGTTATAAGGCTTCCGCCCGCCGTGGGGAGGACCCCATGTTGACGCATGCGATGAGGTGGGGAGCCTAACAACAGGCGAGGCTGTGCCACCCGCACCCGGCCGTTCGGTCCGAGGGGAGCTAGGAAACGCCTGGAAACATAGTCCAGGGTGCACGTCAACATGTGGTGTATGCGCCCGTAAAGAGACAGGAGGGGCCGAAGGGTCGACCTCCATTGCGTCGGGGTATCCGACGCGCGAAGACGCCATGTGGGCCGGAGCGGGCAAGAGTTCCATGGCGGAGGACAGCTGGTCACGGGAAGCGATCGGCGGCGCGTGACCCTGGGAGGCGCTTGGCGGCTGCAGCGAAGCGTCCACTGCGGGCGGCGCCGGCGGGATAACAGGCGGCGGCGGCGGCGGCTGCGGCGGCGGCTGCGGCGGCGCGTCGCCATGGGGCAAAATGGAAGGCATCGTCGGTAACACCTGGGGATGAGGCGAGCCAGTAGATGGGTCCCCAGGGCGCTGACCGGACGGCACCGTCGCTGAAAGCAGACGGGGAGCGGCAGAACCCGTGCGACGACAGAGGCGCAGCTAATTGAGATACCGACGCACCTCACCAGAGGCCCCCAAAACCAAATACATCGCGCGGCCGAGGCAGCGAAGAATGCGCCCTGCGAGCCAACGCCGTGAACCTCGATAGTTGCGATAGAATACAACGTCGCCTGGAGCAAAAGCAGACGTCTGCCGCTGCACAGGAACCTGATGCGGCGGATGCAGCAAAGAAATCAAGGTTCTATGAGGACGACCGTGGAGCAACTCAGCCGGCGAACGACCATCTCGGGGCTGAGAGCGATACGAGGACAAGAAGAGCAACAACGCGTCCTCCCGTGAATGCGACTCTTTCAACTTCAACATCTGTGACTTTAAAGTCCGGACCAATCGTTCAGCGGCACCGTTTGGCTGAGGCGAAAACGGCGCGAATGTCAGATGTTGAATACCATTGGCCTGGCAGAATGACTGCAATTCTGCGGACATGAATTGTGGGCCATTGTCGGAAACAATAGTCTGCGGAAGACCTTCAATGCAAAAGATAGCAGACAACGCTTGGATGGTGGCGGAGGACGTCGTGGAAGACATCCGGACAACAAAAGGAAAATTACTGAAGGCATCTACCAGAACCAACCATCGAGCATTCCAGAATGGACCAGCAAAATCGATGTGCAAGCGTTGCCAAGGGGAAGTGGCTTTTGGCCATGTAAAGAATTTCCGCGGCGGTGCGGCTTGTTGTTTGGCACACGCCATGCAAGAAGAACACATATTCGTAATCGCAGCATCGATTCCGAACCAAGTACAGTGCTGACGAGCAAGTTGTTTCGTTCGCACTATACCCCAATGTCCTTGGTGAAGAAGCCGTAAGACAGAGGACTGTAACGAACATGGGACCACGACTCTGGACTGATCATTATCAGAACGCAACAACAAAACACCACGTCGAACAAAAAGTCTCTCCTTATGAGCAAAAAATCGGCGAACCAACGGATCCTTCATCCGAGACTTCGACAAAGGCCATTGCGTAGCAACAAAACGCAAAACGGTAGCAAGGACAGGGTCAGCAGCTGTGGCTGTAGCTACACGACGAAAATCAATCGGAAATGATTCGACCACTTCATCGGTTTCCGAATCAATGAACATGCAAGCTAGTTTGGAAGAATCGAATGCTTTATCCTCAGCAACAGGCAAACGGGACAACGCATCGGCGTTTCCGTGCGTAGCAGTGGACCGATACAAGATATCATAGCGGTACTGCGAGAGGAAAATAGACCAGCGAATGAATTTCTGCGCTGTACGTGGAGGTACAGGCTTGTTCGGATGTAAAAGCGACGTCAAAGGTTTGTGGTCTGTGATGATGGTAAAGTGACGACCATACAAGAAATCATGGAACTTAGTAACACCAAACACGAGAGCCAAAGCTTCTTTCTCTATCTGCGAGTAATTTCTTTGCGCAGACGAGAGCAATTTTGACGCAGAGGCAATAGGGCGATCATGCGAGCCAACTTTGTGCGCAAGCACAGCACCGATCCCGAAATCCGATGCATCTACCATCAACAAAAGGGGTTTCTGGGGATCGAATGGCGTAAGGGAAGTATTTGAAAGCAACGCCGATTTCAACTGGCGAAAGGCGCGTTCGCATTCCGTCGTCCAGACGAACGGAACACCTGTACGGCGTAAGCGATGAAGCGGAGCTGAAATGGAAGAGGCAATGCGCACATTCACTCACTCCCTGTGATTCTAAATCGTGTAATGTTCTTGCGACCTCATCACGCAATGCGTGAGGAACATTGCGCGCTCTGAAAAACTTCGGTTGCGCGGTTACTTTCAGTTCCAAATGTGCTGCATAGTTTTTAGCGCAACCTAGGCCCGGTGCAAAAATGTCTGCAAATTCTTCACATAGACTAGAAACACTGTCTAAAGGCACAGTCTGATTCACTGATAGGACCTGATTTACTATAGACATGTTAAACAACTGAAATAAATCTAAACCAAACAAGTTCACAGCAGTAGAAGAACAAAGAACGTAAAATGACACAAGTTTTGTTTGTCCCTTGTATGTTGCAAGAAGAGTGCACTGTCCTAGCACAGTGATCTGTTGTCCTGAATAACTATTTAACTTAACATGTGCGGCACGCAACGGAGATTTGCCCAGTTGTTTGTACGTGTCGTGATTGAGCAATGAAACTGCAGCTCCGGTATCGAGCTGGAATGGGATCACTTTGCCATTAAAGTCCAAATCTACAAAAAGTTTATTGTCCTGCTGACGACAAGAGCGACTGTCTTGTGCAATTTGAACTGACACTGGTACAGAATCACTTGCTAATTGACGCGATTTCCGGCGACGTCGACGCACACGTTTTGTGGGATGAACACAGTCACTGTTAGAGAAAGAGGCACTGGACGAAGTGGAATTAACTACATGAATGTCCATGGGTGAAGGTTCACGAGCCTGAGTATCCTTGGGTCGACTCTGGCGCGAAGCAAAGGGCCTGGAATGATTAAGATTGTCTGATCTGAGCTTTTTCTGGCAAACACTTTGAACATGTCCTTTCTTATGACAGAAAAAGCAAATAGCTTGGCGTGACGGCAATTGTCATGCGAATGTCGAGTAGCACACCGTGGGCATGATTTCACTGCATTTGTGTGCTGGCGCGGCACACGTGGCTTAGAGCGCGGCGGCAGCTGTGCGGACGTGCGCGATGGCAGTTTACCGGTCCGCGCAGCGCGTCCGGCGGGCCGGTTAATGTGACACACGGCTGGCGAAGTTTCAAAGGATTCCTGAGCAAAGTCAAGCGTGTTTTTTCTATCCAATATGTCTATCACTTGCTGAAGGGAGGGATTAACTAGTTTCAAAATCTGCTCCCGTATGCGAACATCAGAAACGTTCTGTGCTATTGCATCACGTACCATAGTATCTGAATAAGGGAGTCCACATTCACACTCAAAAGCGCAATCATTTGTAAGGCCTTGCAAAGTTGCAACCCACTCCCTATTAGTTTGACCGGCCGTACGTTTTGTACGAAAGAAAGTATACCTTTTTGCAACGACATTGACTGTTTCTTTGAAATAGGCGTCCAATGCCGAGGAAATTTCATCGTAGGACAGAGTTGCTATGTCGCGTCGGGGAAATAATTTCACTATCACACGGTACGTTTGCACCCCTACACACGACAATAAATGAGGCTGCCGCTCGTTACTTTGAATTCGGTAGGCGACGAGATGAAATCCAAACTGGCTTGACCACTCGGTCCACGATTCTTGCGCCGGGTCAAAATTGCGAAACGGCGGTGCAACTGCATGTTGAGGCTGCGGTAGTGGTGAAGCAGCGGCTGCCGCATCGTTTTGCAGTGCACGTTGACCCTGGACGAGCTGTCCAAGGGCATCCAATAACGCCTGCGTCTGCTGATTCTGCAAGCGATAAAATTCGGACAGTACATCTGGCGAAGCCATGACACAAGTAAATGTAAGCAATTAGAAAGAACAAGACCATTTCCGTTGACTCGTCGCCAACTGTTGTGGCGTAACAAGACAGCTATGCCACACTGAAGTAGCCGAAAGGCACGCGTAATCTCACGTAGGCTAGATAGAGGTCTGAAACAGGATACGTAATGAATGGTAGCAAGAAAAGTACGTAGCTGCTTTAATACTTAACTTTTAATCCTTCATGTGAATACAGGATTCCTTGATGATACAAGTGAGACTCTATCTTAAAATGGTTAATGGCGCCTTGCTAGGTCGTAGCCATTGACTGCGCTGAAGGCTATTCTAACTGTCTCTCGGCAAATGAGAGAAAGGCTTCGTGAGTGTAGTCGCTAGCAATGTCGTCCGTACAACTGGGGCGAGTGCTCTTCCGTATCTCGAGACCTGCCTTGTGGTGGCGCTCGGTCTGCGATCACACAGTGGCGACACGCGGGTCCGACATGTACTAAATGGACCGCGGCCGATTTAAGCTACCACCTAGCAAGTGTGGTGTCTGGCGGTGACACCACAAAAAGCTTACTGACAAATTACACAGAAGGAAAAAGGGGACGAAACGTCTCCCACTGGAAGGTCATGTTGGTTTATTTAAATGATTACAAAATCAGGTAAACCGAACAGTGAGGTTGTCAGTATAAGCACATTACTGTTGTCAGTATGATGATGCACTGCCCAGGGCCTGTAATGAGAAACGGGCCGTTTAGCTCAGGCATATTGTATACAGAAGTAGAGGAGAGAGCACCACTAAATTCTACAATCCGTATGCACTGCCTACACACATAAATTACTGTTAGAGTGTACTTATGGAGCCCAATGAGTTATTTGCCTATTTTCCGGTGAGAAAGAGCACTGGCAAACAGTCTTCGCTACATTAGGTTACATAAACTGGCATCACTGAGCTAGAATTTATGGCAGCAACTAAGTGTAAGGTCAGTAAGTCGGATACGGGTTTTGCAACTGTGATATACTTTCCTACATTATTGAAGCGAATTTTAAATTTGAACTAATATTGTGAAAAGGTTGAACTTCCATAGCTTAGAATGAAAATCGTTCTGTTTATTGCAAAGGAAAACAATTGATTTTCTAAAACATTCTCTGTCATACATAGCTTGAAACACATCACGTCGACCAAATCTATGGAAGAAAGACAGCGACGTGTATCGGAAGGCAGTACGATCCCTTGGCTTTGGTTTGGCAGTATTCGACAGCCATTTCTAGGCCCAAGTAAATGAAGAAAGGTAGCGCGTTTTGTTATCTAGTAACGTCTTCACCAATTACTTTAGTTTTAATGTAATCTACGAGTAATTGCTGATGTTTGATATTAACATGAAAAGGATTCCGTAGACAGGGAAAGAACCTGTTCTTGGGCAACTGCTTCTATAATCACCAAAAGGCATTAAATGATCTTCAAGCACATGTGTTCCGTGAGCGGTATGAAGAAAATGATAGTAATAATTTGGTAATAACGGAATTTTCCGGTAATTGCACACTTCACAGTGGAATTTCTTGAACTAAGAAATTTGCTGAATTAGTGAAAATTTCAAATTGGCTTCACATCCAGGCTATGATGCCTAGAAGAGTCTTGACATCCTGCTGACATGAAAATAGCATAATATCCGTGTCAGAAGCTTGCTCCTACTTAACCATTTAATAGACTCGCATTTTTTCCACCGTGACTATTTTTGTAAGCTAAGCACATCATCCATTACAGCACACTCCTGGGGCTGGGAAATGTGGCCACAATGGTCTGGTGGATCGAACTATCACAGGTGCAACGCGTGGGTTCAGGCTTTTACTTTTGAGACGCACAAACAGATTTACTTTACCTCTGGTAACCTCAAGAGAAAGACGTTATAATCCAGAATCCGCATTAAACATCACGTTCCTTCATTACCAACTGGGCAGAGTCGGTTTAGGTTGGGAGAGGATACAGGTGGAAGTCATGGTAAACAGAAATACTGTCGCCACTAAACTTACATACATTAGAAAATTTGATTTTATTTGATGAACCGGTAGCCATTTAAAGGAACAGGGCCCTTATTTTATTTGTACTTGATTGAACTAGAGACGTTGAAAAATTTGGTGCTGTTCTGTGATTCGAATTCGTATCTCCTCTTTTGAGGATCTGAATCTCTCGGAACAGTGTAGTTCAATAATTTCGTCCCTTTTCCCAACACTGCAGTCTTCTCTAGGTCTCCTCCAAAGATAAGTATGTCAGTCCGAATCCTGAACCATTACAAAAATATTCATAATTTCATTTACACGTGCAAACCAGCCTGCCAGTGAAAATTAACGTGCATTTTTAATGTCTGTTCATGTGTTGTCAACAATCGCAATACGCGTCGTTATTTCTCGTCAAACATGCACACATCTTACTGTTGGTGAGTAAGCAATTGATACTTAAGCTAGATTCGTGGATGATAAATAAGGACGGTAGGTGTGCGGTTCGATTGTCGCTCAGGCACAAAAATTTGTATCCTTATTTTCGACTCAAACCCCTAGCAGCTAGTAAAAAAAAAAAATAAAAATAAAAATAAAAATAAAATAAAATAAAAAAAATTAAAAAAAACGTAAGATTTCATTTTACTTAATTAACAATCCGATTATGAGCTGAGTTCGTATCTCCGTCACAGAACTTCTCATCATGAACAACATCTTAAAAAGCATGCACACTTCGTCACTTCTGAATGGAAGTATATCAGACATCCTTCGTGGTTAGTTAACAGGGACGAAAGAGGCTTGATAGGAGTCCCAGTTTATTACAAAAACTGTCGTGTTTCATTTTCAAGCTTAGATTTGGTTACTCATATTGGCAAAATTTCGATAATTCCTGACTCTTCATGGCTAGTCAGCAATATGATATGTTTAAATTAGATCGTCTGTGAATGAGTTTCTTTGTTTTGAGTACACTTAAGAAAGAAATATAAAAACAACTATGAGAGTTACTGATTTATGATGCTTAGTTTGCAACCAGTTCTGAGTATTATTAGTAACTCTACTCCAGTCCCTAAAACTAGTAACAGAAATGCGATTCAGACGCATTACGTATTTCGGCCCATGGCAGCTGCATCTTTGAGACGCCAGCTATGGTCACTTCCCAGCGTGCTGTAGGACCACATCTGTTCGTCCTCTTCCTGCCAGTACTGTAACTGAGATTTGGCAACAAGGCAAGGTATGTTTAGCAACTCTGTGATTACTTCCTGGTGTGCACGGAATTAAGCCTCCAAGTTCACTTGAGTTTTCCTGTCCTTTCCACTGAATAATATGAGTTAATATCACTTGAGGTGTAACAAAAGATTGTAAATTTGCGGTTTTCAGCCCACGAAAGTCGTTGCACGTGGAAATCGCAACTAATCTTGTCCTTTAAATAGCAGTTTACGAGTGCTAGACACTACTGGCCTCGTAAGAGGAAGGTAAGACACACACCTCTTCGCTATCTCTGTGGCAACACGCTGACCTGTGAGGAACCGTCTGTTTATGGTTTGCGGTTCCAGTCACACTGACTGTAACGATTTCATCCATTCTGTGAACGAGCTACAAGCAGGCAGATCAAACATCGATAAGGAAATCGTAAGAAAATACTTTCGCCTCATAGTGCAACGGTGAAAAACATACAATGCTGCACAACAGGTGACGCTTCTTTCCGCTGCTGACAAGTATATTTTTGGTTTCTAGTAATACATAACATTGTTTATGAAACGCCACATTTGCATACCTCTTGAGTTTGACATAGCATACCAATTAAACTTGGACCCAGTCAAAATCTAAGTGAGTAGTATTTTACTAATTCGTGCCGATAGAGGCAGGCTTGTGTACAGATACTCAGATTTATTAAAACAAACTTTCGTTGTAAGGTTATCGTTGGTAGTTTAATTTAATTTCTTTTAATACAGTGCACAATTTTCGTAAGGTTTCTTTTAGTGTTGTTAAAACAACAGTAAACATGAGAGACCAATTAATCATCAACGATATATGCGAATTCTCTGATGTTATCTATAACAGTCTGACAATACACATGCAGCTTATTGATTACATACATGTAGAAAACTTGTTGTGATTGAACGCTGTCAAACAAGGTTTGAAGAAGAATACAATGCAACTACCACACGACAGCTAATGTAAGAAATACTTTCCTGACGTATTTTGGCACGATGCGCTCTCCCCATACTTAATGCAAAAGTTTGGATATGCATCTGCTGCCTGGCGGTCTACTAAACCTGAAAAGAACAAAATATCGCAGAAGTTAGCCCTTTATCCACATGGTTCAAATGGCTTTGAGCACTAGGGGACTTAACATCTATGGTCATCAGTCAGCTAGAACTTACAACTACTTAAACCTAACTAACCTAAGGACAGCACACAACACCCAGTCATCACGAGGCATAGTATAGCCCTTTATCCACCTGCGGCTATTTTGGGTTTAAAATATGTTCAAAGTTCCATTAGATTGATAACTTCAGCAGACAGCAGAATTGCGTTTTAAATAATGCAGCAGTGAATGTATTCGAACTCGCAACACTTACCATGACGCTACCAGCTGACACATAGCCACAGCAGCTCCAGAAGTCAACAACAATTCCTACAGAACTTCTACATTCCACAGTGCTGTGAGATAATGCATATGGATGGATATAGACTTCTGAGAGACAGACAGTTACACCATTTCTTTTCCACTGCGCGACGTTTTCAACAAACAGATAGAGTAATAGAGTAGCTCAAGTGGAAAGGAACACATCCCATTTAAATTTCTGCATCCTACAGTGTTGGCAGTTCTGTGTAGCTGGCAGTGACATGATTTTATTTTGGCGATTACAAGATAGAGTCGAATGTACTCACTGGGTAGCCGAGGCAGCTAGTTCATGGCGATTCGGTCAACCAAGTAAATGAATGTACTGAACATGCTGCAAACCACTGCAGGGAGCCTGTGTGTCAGAATTCTCATCCCGTGTGGCGCAACGGCGTTACGATAGAAAAATGAGTCACCGATTAGAGGATTTGGTGGTCTGTTGGATTGATGATAGGTTCATATACTTATGGTCTGTGTTTGATTCCAACTCCTGCCGATGACTTTTCATAGGGAGAGACAGATTCTATTCTCTTCTGGCTACGCCAATGAAGAAGGTATAATGGCATTGTGGCCTGAAATTCACGTTCAACATGATATTCCTTCTCTACCAAGTAGATGTTAGGTTGAACCACAATAAAGTCAGGAGTGGCGACATGTAGAAACTCTATCATCAGTAACCTTTCTTATGCTAGTTACTTATTTATAGTGACGAAACTCACGCTATATATGGTCACTGGACACTTATTCCATCTTTTATTTGAGCTTCTGTACGTCGATAAAATTGGTTCTGAACTGGGAATGCAACTCAGAGCGCCCTTAACGCGGAATTTGACCTCTTCGTGACAATACAGCTCGACTACAACTTTTGTTTGTTCCAAACTGCAGATTCTTCAGCATCTCCACATATTGGGCGTGAATGGTTCAAATGGCTCTGAGCACTATGGGACTTAACTTCTGAGATCATCAGTCCCCTAGAACTTAGAACTACTTAAACCTAACTAACCTAAGGACATCACACACATCCATGCCCGAGGCAGGATTCGAATCTGCGACCGTAGTGGTCGCGCGGTTCCAAACTGTAGCGCCTAGAACCGCTCGGCCACTCCGGCCGGCTGCGCGTGAATGGGTTCGAATCGTGGCCCGGCACTAAAGTTTCCATTATGTATTATCAAGCTCTAGCATTAGAACACCTATCTGCTGGTGGATAATAATTTTGATTTTTAATGTATTTTCATTCGTTGTCAACACTAACGATATCTGACGTTTTTGACTCCCACTGAGACACAGAACTATTTGCGAGATCACTGTTAGTTCAAGGATGTGATTCCGAGCTGCTGGTGGAGAAAAATTTGGTAGCTCACGTCTCTTTGTGTGTAGTCAACAACGATATGCGTGGGGTTCGATTACCAGTCAGCACTGATCTCTTCGTCATATTATTTGTGGTTCAAACATGCTCACATGTCGCTGCTGGTATAACAAACCCGTTTTTAACATTCGTTTGCTCTAGCATATAACAGTGATAGGTGCCGGGTTTGGGAGTCCTGGGAAGGAAAAAATTAATGTGTCGTCTCGTCATTTCAGTTAATACATCTAGCTACTGCCGAGAAGATCCGATATGTAACAGTTGATTGTGCTTCGATAACAATCCTAATAGGTTCTGGGTTCGAATCCCTGTCCAACACAAAGCTTTACCTCACGGCAGTTCAAGTAAGTCACTTGTGAAGAAGCAATATTTAACATCTCTCGTAATTCTTTAACAGGGACAACAGTTGCTGGGTGGAATTCGCGTACGTTAAAAATGTTTACGTTTTGTAATTTAAAGTTGATATTTGCTACCTGATACTATCTAAAATCGAGGTATATCACTCTCTGTGTGCCCAGTCAGGAATGACTGTTAGTTTCCGTCAGTCACGAAATCTTTGCTTAACCTGCATGACCTGCGTTTGTATTCATATGCAGAACTAGATGGTTCGTCGTATCATTTGAATTTCATACACATTCTCAATTAGCTGCTCGTGAATAACTTAAATTTTTGTGTAATTTTGTGTTAAATAATAAGTACGGTATGTTACTTTGAAGAGGAAATCATGAATATGACGAACGTACTACGTGCATTACGTATCTGACGTCATAATGAGAGTGGTAACATTTCAGGTATGTCTTTTATTGTAATAAATGTGAGCTTACAAGCCTTAAGGACAGTCTTATCTGTAATTAGATGTTCCCTGATATATGTAATATCGTGGTATTACTTTACATCTTGAGTTACTGCGATACAGAGCAGTGTATTCTAGTGATGACTTGTTGGAACCATTTTCAATAGTCCAACGACTATACCGTGGAGCCATTACAAGACCTGCTAGACAGCTGCGTTATGCGGGTTGCATTCGAATCAGGCGAAATGCAATGCAGGTCGTTCGGATACTTTTGATCACGACTGCACATCCTCTACCATTATTAAATTCGACATTTTAATTGCGTATTTTTTAGTAATCTTGAAAGTTTAAAATTGCTATCCTGAGAAATTTACTAAATATGACTCAGCCTGTTTTCCTGTGGGCTCTTCATCTGTGTGGCATTTTGTTGCGGGCAGAAGCGACTTTCCAATGCCGGGTACCACCCGAGTGTTTTGCACGACTGTTAACTCGCTCAGTAATTCCGGCACTTGTGGCGCTGCGTTGGTAAGGTGAGCTGATGTAAGTTTCTGATGGCTCTCTGGCTGTTTATTACGAGTGATACTTTATAGACCTGTTAATTGATCACGTCAGATCAAATGACGGCTAGCGACCAATTTATCTCTCCTACAGTGTAATGTGCTTAATATTTGACAGATTGTGATAAACCTTTTGCATTTCTTTTGTGTTTTCGTCTTCTTCAAAGGCAAAGAGAAAAGATGAAGCGGTAGCCCATCATAGAACCTATGCCTACCGTCAGGTATTTTTGTTTTTCAGTTGTTAAAAAAGAGACGAGTTTTTCTTGTACCAGTTGGAGGAAGGAAGGATTCGCGCTCAGCGAGTGAACGAGTGAGAAGCCATTCTGGGGTCGGTATGAATAAGTGAGGAGTATGTATTACATAAGAGCACCGTTTAGAAAATACAGTATTGTTTTATTAACAGAAAGGTCGTGTGAATAGTTATTTCAAATAGCACGATAATTACAAGAATTGAAGCCCCCCTGTGTACTTTGGAATATTACGAAGATCCGATAAGCTTAATGGGAACACGGTCAAGACTTCGAAGGTGAACTCGGCGACCAAACGTAGCATTATAAAGAAGGATAAGCACAAACCTACAGCGGAGAAAGAAACTACCTCCCCCTGCAAAATAATATGAACTAATACGAACTTACTTCCAGGCATAGCTCAGCTTATTGTGTTTGTCATTCATGCCAAAAAATTAATCTCATTAATTCAATACATTTTAAAAAGCCACGCATTTCAACATTTTATTATCAACTCTTCTATTATTTTATTATATTATGAAGTGGCGACATGTGGCAAGCACAATACGTAGTGAGCAAAACTGTGAGTACTAGTATTGTTAGGAAAATGAATATACATGTATGTTAACACTTTCTTTGTGTTCCACGTACGCTGATAATGTGACGGAGACGGTGATGTGATATTGAAGAAATACTATCAAAAGGAAATAATAAATAAATTAGAAGGAAGAAGACGACAATACCAAGAGCGCACAACAAAGCACAATAGAGGAAGTACCATTTACAAGGCAAAAATGAGGTAGGACCGCGCAATGCATATAGAGAATGCGTTCCCAGTAGACCTATTAGAAAATCCATCCACCTGTTTCCTAAAATCCAGAACCTAAAGCTTCAGAGATTAACGCTTTTGTAGTCAAGTAGGGACAATGACATTTCTTTATTAAACAACAATTGAGACTACAATTACATCTTCTTCTTCTTGCGTTACGGCCTCTGTAGGACCACGGGTAGCCCCTTCGTGGACTGCATTTTCCTCTTCTTCTCCCAAAACCTCTTCATTCTTTCTCTTCTCCTCTCCCGCTCTTCTTCCGAGATCTTCAATTTCCGTTTCTCCTGTCGGCTCCACTGGTGACATTCTAATCTTTTCCTGTATTCTTCTCTGTCATTGATCTCCGGCATATTTGTCGATGTATATTTGTTCCTCCAATTTACCTTTCCTTCGACCTTGATCCCCAATTCCAACCAGTCCTTCCGAAGTTCAACAATCCACTTGGTTCCTGTCTTTTCCCTTGTCCTCCCTGTTGTTTCCCACACACTCTTCGTCATTCTGTCCATACTCATCCTAACTACATCCTCATCAAACTTTGCCCTTTTGAGTCCGATTTCCACGGATATTGTTCTCATGTTCCGGTACAATTCTTCCCTAGGTCTTCGCATCCACCTCTTTTGGGACCTAGTATTTTTCTCAGTATTTTCCTCTCTTCTTTCTCTAGTTGCTGTGCCCCAATTCTTCCTAGTCTCATCGTCTCAGCAGCATATAATACTGCATTCCTCACTGTTGCCTTGTAGTAGCTTATCTTTGCCTCTGTGGATGTATTCTTTTTATTGTATACCTCTCTCGTCATGCAGAAGGCTGACCTCATCTTCTTTATCCTCTCTGTTATTCCCTCCTTGCTCCTGTTCCTTCCTGTTATAAACTCTCCCAGGTATTTAAATTTGTCCAGCATTTGCACAGTGCCTTCCGGTGTTTCCCAGTTTGCAGTGGTGTTTAATGTCTTTGTCTTGTTATAGGCGACCCTCAGTCCCACCTTTCTGGCTACCTTGCTTAAGTTGTCGAGTTGTGTCTTTGCGTCTTCTTCCGTCTCACTTACTATTGCTATGTCATCTGCAATGGCTAGGTAGTCCACTTGAGCCCTGTTGTCCTTTTTGTCCCACACATGGGTCTTTGGTATTCCCATTTCCTCGTTTATTGCTCTCCACTGCCTGATCACTTCGTCGAGTACTATATTGAACAACAATGGTGACAATCCATCTCCCTGTTTAACACAAATCTTGATCTCAAATTCTGACAGTTCTCCTCTGAATCTCAGTCTTGCTTTTGTGTCTGTCAGAATTTCTTTTATGAGTTCTTGTGTAGTTCCATCAAGTCCTCTGTTCTTCAGTATCCTAACAAGAGTCTGTCTGTCGATGGAGTCATATGCCTTTGTGAAGTCCACGAAGGTTATTACTGTCTTTTTGTTTTTTAAGGCCCTATGTTCTATCAGTTGCTTCAGGATAAATATCTGTTCCACACAACCTGTTCCCTTCCTGAATCCCGCTTGGTAGTCGCCAACTGTACTTTGTACCTGTTCTTCTACTCTCTTGAGCAATAGTTTTGACAGCACCTTGTATCCGACCTCTAATAGCGATATTCCTCTGTAGTTGTTTGCATCTCTTCTTGTGTATTGGTACTACAATTGCATTCTTCCATCCTTCTGGCAACTTCTTTGTTCTCCAGATCTGCTGAATTATGTTGGTCATGTTGTCTATTGCTTTGTTGCCTCCCCACTTTATTATCTCGGCTGCTATACCATCTTCTCCAGTTGCCTTATTATTCTGCAGATCGCTTATGGCATGTGTGACTTCATCCCTGGTTGGAGGGCGTGGCTCTGTCTCTTCTGTGTCAGTCCCCAGTTCCAGCTCTTCTTCAGGTGGTTCACAGTTCAGCAGGTCGTGAAAGTGCTCTGCAAAAATCCGACAGTTCTCCTTCGCACTGACAGCCAGCTCCCCTTTCTTATCTCTTATAAACAGTTACCTAACCTTGTATCCAATCACACTCTTTTTGAATTTCCCGAAAAAGTGTCTGCTGTTGTTTTTCCTGAAGTTGGTCTCAATCTCGTCCAGTTCCTGCTTGATCTCCTGTCTTCTGGTCCATCTTATTGTTCGGGCTGCTTCCTTTCTTGCTCCCATTTTTCCGGGTCCTTCTTGCTGCTCCAGTCTCTCCAGGCTTTCCCTCGAGTCTCTACCGCTTCCTCACATTTCTTGTTCCACCACCAGTGCTTCCGTCTCTTTTCTTCCTTTCCCCATAGTTCAGCCTGTTTCGCCATATTTCGCTTCATGTTGTCCTATTCATTGAACGATTCAATTCCTTCCTCATATCTGGATCGATTGTGTCTTAATTTGTCTCCGTCTACCTTTATGTTTTCTGTTCTTCTGTTCGTCTGTGGCAGTCTGTCCCTGTTTGGAATCCAAAGGCACTTAACTTCTGTAAGATAGTGATCCGATTCTATTCTTGTGTTCTTCCTGACCTTTGTGTTCATGATCTCTTTAGCATTTGTCCAGCTGATTGCTATGTGGTCAATTTGGAATTCCCCCCCAAGGCGGGTGCATGGGTTTGCCCATGTCTTTTTCTTACACTGTTTGGCCCTGAAGTGTGTTGTCATCAATCTCATTTTGTGTTCTCGACACAGTTCAATTAGCCTTTCTCCATTTTTGTTTGTCCGCTGGTGTGCGGGGTACTCGCCCACTCCTCCTTTATGTTGCTTCTCTCTTCCAATCTGTGCATTATAATCTCCTACTAGTATCTTCACATGTCAATGTGGTATGTTTTTCAGTGTATCATCTAGCTCTTCCCAGAAACTATCAGCAACTTTCTTGTCTTTCCTGTTCTTGTCATTTGTAGGTGCATGTCCATTTATTATTGTATACTTTTTGTTCCCTGCTTGAAAAGTCAGTGTTGATATTCTTTCTGACCTGCTCTTCATTTCAGTTATGCCATCCTCGTATCTCTTGTCTACTATGAACCCTGTACCAAAGCATCTAGGTGCATGCCTTTCCTTTCCCACTCCTGGTTTCCTCTTCAGTATTATGAAGCCTTCTGACTCCACTGTGTCTTCGTTAGTGTATCTTGTTTCTTGCATCGCTAATATTCCAATGCTTCTCTCTTTCATCTCGTCTATTACCTGTTTAAGTTTACCTGTCTTAATCATTGTCTGTACATTTATGGTCCCAATTCTGAAAGTCTACAATTACATACAGCTGTATATGCCTTTTTTTTTCGAGTGGGAAGTAGTGCGGAAGTAAAATCTTAAGAGAGAAAATTTTGATTTTGGTAACTGCAGTGGCATAAGGATTTCTATAATGGAGGGTCAAACCAATAAGGAAATGTCATTCGAAAATCAAAATGCCAATGTAGTGGATGTTCATTTGCAAAATGCAGCAATGAGTGTTTGGAACCGTCAAGCGGTGATTATTTGGATGCTGGGCGCGACATGCCATTGTCGCATTCGACGCCCGTGAAGACGGAACATCTCATGACGAGCAATACGTTGATTACAATAGACGTAACTAATGGTACCTCGAGGCAAGAGAATATTTTAAATGAGAGTCGTACGCGTAGTACGGACGCAGATGCTGACAGGCGTAGGCCGGAAGTGAATAGCGAAGATAACAAGCCTTATTTCGAGCCTTAACAGAAACCATACAAACAGGCACGAATGCAATGAAAGCAGACATAAATTCGAAAATGTCGGGTTTAGAGACTGAAATGTCAAGTTGAGAAACGATACAAGCAGACATGACCACAATAAAGTCCGAGATCGCGAAGGTTAATACAAACATGACACACATTTCAGACGAGGTAAAAAATTTGCGCACAGAACCCAATAGTCTGGATACGAAGTTCACACAGCAAATCTCCACGGCCGTGAACAGGAAAATTAATGAACAAGTACAAATTTCGGTTCACGATATGGGTGAGAAATTAAAAGGGATAATGGGAGAAAAATTTGAAACACTAACAAACACATATCGACAGGAGCTATCCGGAATTAGGGAAACTCAATAAAATTTACAGGCAATGCAAAAGAATACGCATGTCAACTTAGACAATGTACAATCAAAAGCAGCGAAGCTACATTCTTTCTGTGACGACTTGCCAGAAAATATAGAAAAAATCACATTGGAGATAGGATCACTCAAGTTAGAACACAACAGAATCAACTCAGACATTGTGCAGCTTTATGAACAGGTAAAGAGCAATGCAAAGGACGAAAATACAACGTTCGCAGAAAAATGCGTACGTGAACAGCGTACTTATGTGGAAGCGGTAAAGGAAGTAATGGGGGACAAGGAAGAAGAAATCTTAAAACGCGTAGGACATGATATCAGACAATTAGAACAAAAGTTAACAGACAAAATAGTTACCAAACAAAGAACGGT